>NW_028270188.1:35753684-36056714 GCF_037043375.1 Chiloscyllium plagiosum | reverse complement strand
GGGGACTGAGAGTGGGGTACAGAGAGAGGGGTACAGAGTGGGGAGAGAGGGAGGGGGCAGGGAGAGGGTGTCAGAGAGAGAGGAGGGTAGAGAGAGGGGTCAGAACGAGGAAGACAGAGAGAGGGGGACAGAGGGAAAGGGGACAGAGAGTGGGGGAGATAGATGGGAGCAGAGAGAGAGGGGACAGAGAGAGAGGGGGACAGAGATAGAGGGGGCAAGGAGAGGGGTACAGAGAGTGGGGAGCAGAGAGAGAGGGGACAGAGAGAGGGGGGCAGGGAGGGGGGACAGAGAGAGAGGGGGACAGAGAGAGGGGTGGGCAGAGAGAGAGCGGGACAGAGAGAGGGTGGGCAGAGAGAGGGCGACGTAGAGAGGGGGGAAGAGAGCAGCGGAGAGAGAGGGCAACAGTGAGAGGGGGGCAGAGCGAGAGGGGGCAGAGAGAGAGGGGGCAGAGAAAGGGCGACAGAGAGAAGGGGACAGAGAGAGGGGGCAGAGAGAGAGGGGGCAGAGAGAGGGGGGCAGAGAGAGGGCGACAGAGAGAGGGGGCAGAGAGAGGAGGGACAGAGAGTGAGGGAGATAGAGGGGGACGGAAAGTGGCGGCGGTAGAGTGAGTCAGAGAGAGCGGGACAGAGAGTGGGGGAGAGAGAGAGGGGGTACAGAGTGGGAGAGAGAGGGCAGAGAGAGGGGGTCAGAGATAGGGGACAGAGAGAGGGGGACAGAGAGAGAGGGGGGTAGAGAGAGAGGGGACAGAGAGAGGCGGACAGAGAGAGAGGGGACAGAGAGTGGGGGAGATAGAGGGGATCAGAAGGAGGGGGACAGAGAGTGGGGGAGAGAGAGAGGGATACAGAGTGGGGGAGAGAGAGGGGGTCAGAGATAGGGGACAGAGAGAGGGGGACAGAGAGAGAGGGGGTAGAGAGAGAGGGGACAGAGAGAGGGGGACAGAGGGAGAGGGTACAGAGAGTGGGGGAGATAGAGGGGAGCTGAGAGAGAGGGGACAGGGAGAGAGGGGGACAGAGAGAGAGGGGGACAGAGAGATGGGTACAGCGAGAGGGGGACAGAAAGAGGGGGGCAGAGTGATGGGGCAGAGAGAGACGGGCACAGTGAGAGGTGGACAGAGAGAAAGGGGGACAGTGAGGGGGACAGAGAAAGAGGGGGACATAGAGGGGGGACAGAGAACGGGGGACAGAGAGAGGGGACAGAGGGAGGGCGACAGAGAGAGGGGGACAGAGAGAGGGAGTGATAGTGGGGTTCATAGGGAGGGGGGACAGAGAGTGGGGTACAGAGAGAGGGGTACAGAGTTGGAGAGAGAGAGGGGGCAGAGAGAGAGGGGGTCAGAGAGAGGGCGCAGAGAGAGGAGGACAGAGAGTGGGCAGAGAGAGGGCAACAGAGAGAGGGAGGCAGAGAGTGGGGTAGAGAGAGGGCAGAGAGCGGGGGACAAAGAGAAGAGGAGGCAGAGAGAGAGGAAGACAGAGAGGGGGGACAGAGAGAGGGGAGCAGAGAGAGAGGGGACAGAGAGAAGGGGACAGAGAGAGAGGGGGACCGAGAGAGGGGGGACAGAGAGAGAGCAGAACAGAGAGAGGGGGACAGAGATAGAGGTGGACAGAGAGAGGGGAGCAAAGAGAGAGGGGACAGAGATAGGTGGACAGGGAGAGGGGGGACAGAGAGAGAGGGGGACAGAGAAAGTGGGACAGAGAGAGGGGAGCAGAGAGAGGAGACAGAGAGAGGGGGGAGAGAGAGAGAGCAGAACAGAGAGAGGGGGACAGAGATAGAGGTGGACAGAGAGAGGGGGACAGAGAGAGGGGAGCAAAGAGAGAGGGGACAGAGATAGGGGGACAGGGAGTGGGGGGAACAGAGGGGGGGACAGAGAGAGGAGTGACAGAGAGAGCGCGGGACAAAGAGAGGTTGGGCAGAGAGAGTGCGACGGAGAGAGGGGGCAGACAGAGAGCGAGGGAGAGACAGTGTGACAGTGAGAGGGGTACAGAGCGAGAGGGGGCAGAGAGAGACGGAGACACGGGGGGGGGACAGAGAGAGCGGGACAGAGAGGGAGGGGGACAGAGAGAGGGGGCAGAGAGATGGCGACAGAGAGAGGGGCACAGAGCGTGAGGGAGATAGAGGGGGACGGAAAGTGGGGCGGTAGAGGGGGTCAGAGAAAGCGGGACAGAGAGAGGGGGAGATAGAGGAGGTCAGAGGGAGGGGGACTGAGAGTGGGGGACAGAGAGAGGGGTACAGAGTGGGAGAGAGAGAGTGGGCAGGGAGAGGGGGTCAGAGATAGGGGTCAGAGAGAGGGGGACAGAGAGGAGGGTAGAGAGAGAGGGGACAGAAAGAGGAGGACAGAGAGAGGGGGACAGAGAGAGGGGACAGAGAGTGGGGGACATAGAGGGGAGCAGAGAGAGAGGGGACAGAGATAGAGGGGTACAAGGAGAGGGGTACAGAGAGAAGGGAGCAGAGAGAGGGGACAGAGAGAGGGGGACAGGGAGAGGGGGGACAGAGAGAGAGGGGGACATAGAGAGGGGTGGACAGAGAGGGCGACGGAGTGAGGGCGATAGAGAGCGGAGGAGAGAGAGGGCGACAGTCAGAGGGGGACAGAGCGAGAGGGGGCAGAGAGAGAGTGGGCAGAGAGCGGGGCAGAGAAGGGCGACAGAGAGAGCGGGACAGAGAGAGGGGCCAGAGAGAGGGGGCAGAGAGTGGGCGACAAAGAGAGGGGCACAGAGAGTGAGGAAGATAGAGGGGCACGGAAAGTGGGGGCGGTAGAGTGAGTCAGAGAGAGCGGGACAGAGATAGGGGGAGATAGAGGAGGTCAGAAGGAGGGGGACAGAGATTGGGGGAGAGAGATGGGGTACAGAGTGGGAGAGAGAGAGGGCAGAGAGGGGGTCAGAGATAGGGGACAGAGAGAGGGGGACAGAGAGAGAGGGGGGTAGAGAGAGAGGGGACAGAGAGAGGGGGACAGAGAGAGGCGGACAGAGAGAGAGGGGACAGAGAGTGGGGGAGATAGAGGGGAGCAGAGAGAGAGGGGACAGAGAGAGGGGGACAGAGAGAGAGGGGGACAGAGAGAGGGGCGGACAGACAGAGGGGGACAGAGAGAGGGGGCAGAGAGAGCGGGACAGAGAGAGGGAAACAGAGAGAGGGGGGACAGAGAGAGGGTGGACAGAGAGATGGGGACAGAGAGAGAGAGGTACAGAGAGAGGGGGGAACAGTGAAAAGGGGACATGGAGAGGGTGATAGAGAGAAAGCAGAGAGGGTGGAGAGAGAGAGGCGCGTGGCAGCGAGAGGGGGGCAGAAAGAGGGTGACAGAGAGAGGGGAACAGAGAGTGAGGGACAGAGAGTGTGGGAGATAGAGAGGGTCACAGAGAGTGGACAGCGAGAGGGGGAGATAGAGGGGGACAGAGAGGGGGGGCAGAGAGAGGGGGACAGAGAGAGATGGACAGAGAGTGGGGCACAGAGAGAGATGGACAGAGACTGGGGGACAGAGAGTGGGGGACAGAAATCGGGGACAGAGAGTGGGCGAGAGAGAAGGGGTCAGTGAGAGGGGCACAGAGAGAGGGGGACAGAGAGACAGGGGGTCAGAGAGAGAAGAGGGGGACAGAGAGGGGGGGCAGAGAGGGGGGCAGCGAATGGGGCAGATAGAGGGGGGCAGAGAGAGTGGGACAGAGAGAGTGGCGGACAGATCGTGCGAGGGCAGAGTGAGAGGTAGTAGAGAGGGAGGGGGACAGAGAGAGGGGGACAGCGAGAGGGGGACAGCGAGAGGGGGACAGGGATAGGGGGGGACAGAGAGAGGGGGACAGAGAGGGGGGACAGAGAGAGAGATGGGGCCAGAGAGTAGGGCAGAAAAAGGGGAGCAGAGAGAGAGGGGACAGAGATAGAGGGGGACAAGGAGAGGGGTACAGAGAGAAGGGAGCAGAGAGAGGGGACAGAGAGAGGGGGACAGGGAGAGGGGGGACAGAGAGAGAGGGGGACATAGAGAGGGGTGGACAGAGAGAGGGCGACGGAGTGAGGGCGACAGAGAGCGGAGGAGAGAGAGGGCGACAGTGAGAGGGGGACAGAGCGAGAGGGGGCAGAGAGAGAGTGGGCAGAGAGCGGGGCAGAGAAAGGGCGACAGAGAGAGGGGACAGAGAGAGGGGGCAGAGAGAGGGGGCAGAGAGTGGGCGACAAAGAGAGGGGCACAGAGAGTGAGGAAGATAGAGGGGCACGGAAAGTGGGGGCGGTAGAGTGAGTCAGAGAGAGCGGGACAGAGATAGGGGGAGATAGAGGAGGTCAGAAGGAGGGGGACAGAGATTGGGGGAGAGAGATGGGGTACAGAGTGGGAGAGAGAGAGGGCAGAGAGGGGGTCAGAGATAGGGGACAGAGAGAGGGGGACAGAGAGAGAGGGGGGTAGAGAGAGAGGGGACAGAGAGAGGGGGACAGAGAGAGGCGGACAGAGAGAGAGGGGACAGAGAGTGGGGGAGATAGAGGGGAGCAGAGAGAGAGGGGACAGAGAGAGGGGGACAGAGAGAGAGGGGGACAGAGAGAGGGGCGGACAGACAGAGGGGGACAGAGAGAGGGGGCAGAGAGAGCGGGACAGAGAGAGGGAAACAGAGAGAGGGGGGACAGAGAGAGGGTGGACAGAGAGATGGGGACAGAGAGAGAGAGGTACAGAGAGAGGGGGGAACAGTGAAAAAGGGACATGGAGAGGGTGATAGAGAGAGGGCAGAGAGGGTGGAGAGAGAGAGGCGGGTGGCAGCGAGAGGGGGGCAGAAAGAGGGTGACAGAGAGAGGGGAACAGAGAGTGAGGGACAGAGAGTGTGGGAGATAGAGAGGGTCACAGAGAGTGGACAGAGAGAGGGGGAGATAGAGGGGGACAGAGAGGGGGGGCAGAGAGAGGGGGACAGAGAGAGATGGACAGAGAGTGGGGCACAGAGAGAGATGGACAGAGACTGGGGGACAGAGAGTGGGGGACAGAGAGCGGGGACAGAGAGTGGGCGAGAGAAAAGGGGTCAGTGAGAGGGGCACAGAGAGAGGGGGACAGAGAGACAGGGGGTCAGAGAGAGAAGAGGGGGACAGAGAGGGGGGGCAGAGAGGGGGGCAGCGAATGGGGCAGATAGAGGGGGGCAGCGAGAGTGGGACAGAGAGAGAGGCGGACAGATCGTGCGAGGGCAGAGTGAGAGGTAGTAGAGAGGGAGGGGGACAGAGAGATGGGGACAGAGAGAGGGGGGACAGAGTGAGGGGACAGAGAGAGGGGGACAGCGAGAGGGGGACAGCGAGAGGGGGACAGGGACAGGGGGGGACAGAGAGAGGGGGACAGAGAGGGGGGACAGAGAGAGAGAGGGGGCCAGAGAGTGGGGCAGAAAAAGGGGGGCAGAGAGAAGGGGGACAGAGAGAGCGGGACAGAGAGAGGGGGTACAGAGAGAGAGGGGACAGTGAGAGGGGGACAGGGAGTGGGTGACAGAGAGAGGAGGCAGAGAGGGGGGGAGAGAGAGGCGGGTGGGAGAGAGAGGGAGGCAGAAAGAGGGTGTCAGAGAGAGGGGGACAGAGTGTGGGGGAGATAGAGGGTGTCACAGAGAGGGGGACAGAGAGAGGGGGAGATAGAGGGCGACAGAGAGAGAGGGGGACAGAGAGAGGGGCGGACAGAGAGAGGGGGCACAGAGAGAGGGGACAGAGAGAGCGTGACAGAGAGAGGGAAACAGAGAGAGGGGGGACAGAGAGAGGGAGGACAGAGAGAGGGGGACAGAGAGAGAGAGGGACAGAGAGGGGGAGAGAGAGGGGACTCAGAGAGGGGGACAGAGAGAGGGGGGACAGAGTGAGGGGGGACAGAGTGACGTGACAGAGAGAGAGGAGAGAGAAGGGGACAGAGATAGGGGTACAGAGAGAGAGGGGACAGTGAGAGAGGGACAGAGGGGGACAGAGGGAGGGGGGACAGAGTGACGGTGACAGAGAGGGGGAGAGAGAGGGTGACAGAGAGGGGGCAGAGAGAGGGTGGACAGAGAGAGGCAGGACAGAGACGGGGGAACAGAGAGAGAAGGGCAGAGAGAGGGTGACAGAGAGAGGGGACAGAGCATGGGGGAGATAGAGGGGGTCACAGAGAGGGGGACAGAGATGGGGGTACAGACAGAGACGGACAGAGAGAGGGGGACAGAGAGAGAGGGGACAAGATAGGGGCAGAGAGAGTGGGGGCAGAGAGAGTGGGGGGCAGAGAGAGAGGGAACCGAGAGAGGAAACAGAGAGAGGGGGGGAAAGGGATGGGGGACAGGGAGAGGGGGACAGAGAGAGGGCAACAGAAAGAGAGGGGGCAGAGAGAGGGAGGACAAAGAGAGGGGGACAGAGAGAGAGAGGGACAGAGAGAAGGGACAGAGAGAGGGGGGGCAGAGGGAGGGGGGACAGAGAGAGGGGGGGACAGAGAAAAGGGGAAACAGAGAGGGGGCAGAGAGAGGGGGACAGAGAGAGGGGGGACAGAGGGAGGGGGGACAGAGTGACGTGACAGAGAGGGGGGAGAGAGAGGGGGACAGAGATAGGTGTACAGAGAGAGAGGGGACAGTGAGAGAGGGACAGAGGGGGACAGAGTGACGGTGACAGAGTGGGGGGAGTGAGAGGGTGACAGAGAGGGGGCAGAGAAACGTGGGACAGAGAGGGTGGACAGATAGAGGCAGGACAGAGACGGGGACAGAGAGAGGGGTAGATAGAGGGGGACAGAGAGAGGGGGTGACAGAGAGAGGGGGACAGAGAGAGATGGACAGAGAGTGGGGCACAGAGAGAGATGGACAGAGAGTGGGGGACAGAGAGTGGGGGACAGAGAGAGAGGGGGGCAGAGAGAAAGGGGTCAGGGGGGGGGCAGAGAATGGGGCAGATAGAGTGGGGGCAGAGAGAGTGGGACAGAGAGAGAGGCGGACAGATCGTGCGAGAGCAGAGTGAGAGGTGGTAGAGAGGGAGGGGGACAGAGAGAAGGGGACAGAGAGAGGGGGGACAGAGAGAGGGGGACAGAGTGAGGGGGACAGAGAGAGGGGGACAGGGAGAGGGGGACAGGGAGAGGGGGGACAGGGAGAGGGGGACAGGGAGAGGGGGACAGGGAGAGGGGGGGACAGAGAGAGGGGGCCAGAGAGTGGGGCAGATAAAGGGGGGCAGAGAGAGGGGGGACAGAGAGAGAGAGGGGGACAGAGAGAGAGGGGGTACAGAGAGAGGGGACAGTGAGAGGGGGACGGGAGAGGGTGACAGAGAGAGGGGGCAGAGAGGGGGGTAGAGAGAGGCGGGTGGGAGAGAGAGGGGGGCAGAAAGAGGGTGACAGAGAGAGGGGGACAGAGAGTGGGGAAGATAGAGGGTGTCACAGAGAGGGGGACAGAGAGAGGGGGAGATAGAGGGCGACAGAGAGAGAGGGGGACAGAGAGAGGGGGACAGAGAGAGATGGACAGAGAGTGGGGCACAGAGAGAGATGGACAGAGAGTGGGGGACAGAGAGTGGGCGAGATAGAGGGGATCAGAGAGAGGAGGACAGAGATAGGGGTCAGAGAGAGAGGGGGACAGAGAGAGAGGGGACAGAGAGAGAGTGGGGCAGATGGGGGGGCAGAGAGTGGGGCAGATATAGGGGGACAGAGTGAGTTGGACAGAGAGAGAGGCGGACAGATTGTGTGGGGGCAGAGAGAGAGGTGGTAGAGACGGAGGGGGTCATAGAGTGGGGCATAGAGCGGGGGAGAGAGAGGGGGACAGAGAGATGGGGACAGAGAGAGGGGGACAGAGGGACGGGGACAGAGAGGGGACAGGGAGAGGGGGGGGGACAGAGAGAGGGGGACAGAGACAGGGGGAACAAAGAGTGAAGGGGAACAGAGAGAGAAGGGGACAGAGAGGGGACAGAGAGTGGTAGAGATAGAGGGCGTCAGAGAGAGGGGGGCAGAGAGAGGGGGGATATAGAGGGGGTCAGAGGGAGGGTGAACAGAGAGTGGGGGAGAGAGAAAGGGGTACAGAGTGGGGGAGAGAGAGGGGGTCAGAGAGAAGGGGACAGAGAGAGGTGGACAGAGATAGATGTGGAAAGAGAGAGGGGGACAGAGAGTGGGAACAGAGAGAGAGGGGGACAGAGAGAGAGGGGGACAGAGAGAGGGGGAAAGAGAGAGGGGGACAGAGACAGGGGGAACAAAGAGTGAAGGGGAACAGAGAGCGAGGGGGACAGAGAGGGGACAGAGAGTGGGAGAGATAGAGGGGGTCAGAGAGAGGGGGACAGAGAGAGGGGGAATATAGAGGGGGTCAGAGGGAGGGTGAACAGAGAGTGGGGGAGAGAGAAAGGGGTACAGAGTGGGGTAGAGAGGGTGTCAGAGAGAGGGGGACAGAGAGAGGTTGACAGAGAGAGAGGGGGACAGAGAGAGGGGGAAAGAGAGAAATGGACAGAGAGTGAGGGACAGAGAGCAGGGACAGTGAGTGGGTGAGATAGAGGGGTCAGAAAGAGGGGGACAGAGAGAAAGGGGAACAGAGAGAGGGGACAGAGTGGGGGAGAGAGGGGGACAGAGAGAGGGGGTACAAAGAGAGGGGGGGCAGAGAGAGGGGGACAGAGAGAGGGAGAGATAGTGGGGTTCAGAGGGAGGGGGACAGAGAGTGTGGTACAGAGAGAGGGGTACAGAGTTGGAGAGACAGAGGGGGCAGAGAGAGGGGATCAGAGAGAGGGCACAGAGAGAGGGGGACAGAGAGTGGGCAGAGAGAGGGCAACAGCGAGTGGGGGAGAGAGAGGGCAGAGAGCGGGGGACAAAGAGAAGGGGGCAGAGAGAGAGGGGGACAGAGACAGAGGGGAACAGAGAGAGGGGGCAGAGAGAGAGGGGGACAGAGAGGGGGGACAGAGAGAGAGAGGGACAGAGAGAAGGGACAGAGAGAGGGGGGGCAGAGGGAGGGGGGACAGAGAGAGGGGGGGACAGAGAAAAGGGGAAACAGAGAGGGGGCAGAGAGAGGGGGACAGAGAGAGGGGGGACAGAGGGAGGGGGGACAGAGTGACGTGACAGAGAGGGGGGAGAGAGAGGGGGACAGAGATAGGTGTACAGAGAGAGAGGGGACAGTGAGAGAGGGACAGAGGGGGACAGAGTGACGGTGACAGAGTGGGGGGAGTGAGAGGGTGACAGAGAGGGGGCAGAGAAACGTGGGACAGAGAGGGTGGACAGATAGAGGCAGGACAGAGACGGGGACAGAGAGAGGGGGAGATAGAGGGGGACAGAGAGAGGGGGTGACAGAGAGAGGGGGACAGGGAGAGATGGACAGAGAGTGGGGCACAGAGAGAGATGGACAGAGAGTGGGGGACAGAGAGTGGGGGACAGAGAGAGAGGGGGGCAGAGAGAGGGGGACAGAGTGAGGGGGACAGAGAGAGGGGGACAGGGAGAGGGGGACAGGGAGAGGGGGGACAGGGAGAGGGGGACAGGGAGAGGGGGACAGGGAGAGGGGGGGACAGAGAGAGGGGGCCAGAGAGTGGGGCAGATAAAGGGGGGCAGAGAGAGGGGGGACAGAGAGAGAGAGGGGGACAGAGAGAGAGGGGGTACAGAGAGAGGGGACAGTGAGAGGGGGACGGGAGAGGGTGACAGAGAGAGGGGGCAGAGAGGGGGGTAGAGAGAGGCGGGTGGGAGAGAGAGGGGGGCAGAAAGAGGGTGACAGAGAGAGGGGGACAGAGAGTGGGGAAGATAGAGGGTGTCACAGAGAGGGGGACAGAGAGAGGGGGAGATAGAGGGCGACAGAGAGAGAGGGGGTCAGAGAGAGAGAGGGGGACAGAGAGAGGGGGACAGAGAGAGATGGACAGAGAGTGGGGCACAGAGAGAGATGGACAGAGAGTGGGGGACAGAGAGTGGGCGAGATAGAGGGGATCAGAGAGAGGAGGACAGAGATAGGGGTCAGAGAGAGAGGGGGACAGAGAGAGAGGGGACAGAGAGAGAGTGGGGCAGATGGGGGGGCAGAGAGTGGGGCAGATATAGGGGGACAGAGTGAGTTGGACAGAGAGAGAGGCGGACAGATTGTGTGGGGGCAGAGAGAGAGGTGGTAGAGACGGAGGGGGTCATAGAGTGGGGCATAGAGCGGGGGAGAGAGAGGGGGACAGAGAGATGGGGACAGAGAGAGGGGGACAGAGGGACGGGGACAGAGAGGGGACAGGGAGAGGGGGGGGGACAGAGAGAGGGGGACAGAGACAGGGGGAACAAAGAGTGAAGGGGAACAGAGAGAGAAGGGGACAGAGAGGGGACAGAGAGTGGTAGAGATAGAGGGCGTCAGAGAGAGGGGGGCAGAGAGAGGGGGGATATAGAGGGGGTCAGAGGGAGGGTGAACAGAGAGTGGGGGAGAGAGAAAGGGGTACAGAGTGGGGGAGAGAGAGGGGGTCAGAGAGAAGGGGACAGAGAGAGGTGGACAGAGATAGATGTGGAAAGAGAGAGGGGGACAGAGAGTGGGAACAGAGAGAGAGGGGGACAGAGAGAGAGGGGGACAGAGAGAGGGGGAAAGAGAGAGGGGGACAGAGACAGGGGGAACAAAGAGTGAAGGGGAACAGAGAGCGAGGGGGACAGAGAGGGGACAGAGAGTGGGAGAGATAGAGGGGGTCAGAGAGAGGGGGACAGAGAGAGGGGGAATATAGAGGGGGTCAGAGGGAGGGTGAACAGAGAGTGGGGGAGAGAGAAAGGGGTACAGAGTGGGGTAGAGAGGGTGTCAGAGAGAGGGGGACAGAGAGAGGTTGACAGAGAGAGAGGGGGACAGAGAGAGGGGGAAAGAGAGAAATGGACAGAGAGTGAGGGACAGAGAGCAGGGACAGTGAGTGGGTGAGATAGAGGGGTCAGAAAGAGGGGGACAGAGAGAAAGGGGAACAGAGAGAGGGGACAGAGTGGGGGAGAGAGGGGGACAGAGAGAGGGGGTACAAAGAGAGGGGGGGCAGAGAGAGGGGGACAGAGAGAGGGAGAGATAGTGGGGTTCAGAGGGAGGGGGACAGAGAGTGTGGTACAGAGAGAGGGGTACAGAGTTGGAGAGACAGAGGGGGCAGAGAGAGGGGATCAGAGAGAGGGCACAGAGAGAGGGGGACAGAGAGTGGGCAGAGAGAGGGCAACAGCGAGTGGGGGAGAGAGAGGGCAGAGAGCGGGGGACAAAGAGAAGGGGGCAGAGAGAGAGGGGGACAGAGACAGAGGGGAACAGAGAGAGGGGGCAGAGAGAGAGGGGGACAGAGAGGGGGGACAGAGAGAGGGGAGCAGAGAGAGAGGGGACAGAGAGAAGGGTCAGAGAAAGAGGGGGACCGAGAGAGAGGGGTGACAGAGAGAGAGCAGAACAGAGAGAGGAGTCAGAGATAGAGGGGAACTGATAAAGGGGGACAGAGAGAGGGGAGCAGAGAGAGAGGGTACAGAGAGAAGGGCGACAGAGAGAGAGGGGACAGACAGAAGGGTCAGAGAGAGAGGGGCGACAGAGAGAGAGCAGAACAGAGAGAGGGGACAGAGAAAGAGGGGGACAGAGAAAGGGGGACAGAGAGAGGGGAGCAGAGAGAGGGGGGACAGAGAGAGAGGGGACAGAGAGAAGCGTCATAGAGAGGGGGGACAGAGAGAGAGCAGAACAGAGAGAGGGGACAGAGATAGAGGGGGACAGAGAAAGGGGGACAGAGAGAGGGGAGCAGAGAGAGAGGGGACAGAGAGAGGGGACAGAGAGAGAGCAGATCAGAGAGGGGGACAGAGATAGTGGGGGACAGAGAGAGGGGAGCAAAGAGAGAGGGGACAGAGATGCGGGACAGGGAGAGGGTGGATAGAGAGAGAGAGGGGGACAGAGAGAGGGTGGGCAGAGAGAGGGCGACGGAGAGAGGGGTCAGAGACCGGGGTAGAAACAGTGCGACAGTGAGAGGGGGACAGAGCGAGAGCGGGCAGAGAGGGAGTGGGCAGAGAGAGGGCGACAGAGAGAGGGGGACCTAGAGAGGGGGGCAGAGAGACGGCGACAGAGAGAGGGGCACAGAGCGTGAGAGAGATAGAGGGGGACGGAAAGTGGGGGCAGTAGAGTGAGTCAGAGAAAGCGGGACAGAGAGAGGGGGAGATAGAGGAGGTCAGAGGGAGGGGGACTGAGAGTGGGGAAGAGAGAGAGGAGTACAGAGTGGGAGAGAGAGAGAGGGGGCAGGGAGACGGGGTCAGAGATAGGGGACAGAGAGAGGGGGACAGAGAGGGAGGAGGGTAGAGAGAGGGGACAGAAAGAGGAGGACAGAGAGAGGGGGACAGAGAGAGAGGGGACAGAAAGTGGGGGAGATAGAGGGGAGCAGAGAGAAAGGGGACGGAGAGAGAGGGGGACAGAGATAGAGGGGGGCAAGTAGTGGGGTACAGAGAGTGGGGAGCAGAGAGAGAGGGGACAGAGAGAGGGGGACGGGGAGAGGGGGGTCAGAGAGAGAGGGGACAGAGAGAGGCGTGGACCGAGAGAGAGCGAGACAGAGAGAGGGTGGGTAGAGAGAGGGCGACGGAGAGAGGGGCAGAGAGTGGTGGAGAGAGAGGGTGACAGTGAGAGGGGGACAGAGAGAGGGGGCAGAGAGAGGGGGGCAAAGAGAGGGCGACAGAGAGAGGGGCACAGAGAATGAGGGAGATAGAGGGGGACGGAAAGTGGGGGCGGGAGAGTGAGTCAGAGAGAGCGGGACAGAGAGAGGGGGAGATAGAGGAGGTCAGAGGGAGGGGGACTGAGAGTGGGGAACAGAGAGTGGGGCACAGAGTGGGGAGAGAGGGAGGGGGCAGGGACAGGGGGTCAGAGAGAGAGGGGGGTAGAGAGAGAGGGGGCAGAGAGAGAGGGGGACAGAGAGAGAGGGGGAAGGAGAGAGAGGGGGACAGAGAGATGGGGACAGAGAGAGGGTCAGAGAGAGGAGGGCAGAGTGAGGGGGCAGAGAGAGAGGGGGACAGTGAGAGGGGGACAGAGAGAAACGGGGACAGTGTGGGGGACAGAGAGAGAAGTGGACATAGAGGGGGGCAGAGAGAGGGGGACAGAGAGAGAGGGGGGTAGAGAGAGAGGGGGCAGAGAGAGAGGGGAACAGAGAGAGAGGGGGAAGGAGAGATGGGGACAGAGAGAGGGGACAGAGGGAGGGCGACAGAGAGAGGGGGACAGAGAGAGGGCGACAGAGAGGGGGACTGAGAGAGAGGGGAATAGATTGGGGGGACAGACAGAGAGGGGGACAGAGAGGGGACAGAGAGAGGGGACAGAGAGAGGGGGCAGAGAGAGAGGGGCAGAGAGAGGGGGTCAGAGAGAGTGGGGGACAGAGAGGGGGAACAGAGAGAGAGAGGGGGCCAGAGAGAGAGAAGGGGACAGCGAGAGGCGGGTGGGAGGGAGAGGGGGGACAGAGAGAGGGCGACAGAGAGAGGGGCACAGAGAGTGAGGGAGATGGAGGGGGTCAGAGAGAGGGGGAACGGAAAGAGGGGGAGGTAGAACGGGTCAGAGAGAGCGGAACAGAGAGAGGGAGAGGGAGGTGGGTGAGAAAGTGGGGTACAGAGAGAGTGGGCAGAGAAAGGCAGCAGAGAGAGGGAGACAGAGAGTGGGGGAGAGAGAGAAGGCAGAGAGCAGGGGACAAAGAAAAGGGGGGACAGAGAGAGGGGGGACAGAGAGGGGGGACAGAGAGAGGGGAGCAGAGAGAGAGGGGACAGAGAGAAGGGTCAGAGAGAGAGGGGGACCGAGAGAGGGGGGACAGAGAGAGAGCAGAACAGAGAGAGGAGTCAGAGATAGAGGGGACAGAGAAAGGGGGACAGTGAGAGGGGAGCAGAGAGAGAGAGGGGACAGAGAGAGGGGGGACAGAGAGAGAGCAGAACAGAGAGAGGGGGACAGAGATAGAGGGGGACGGAGAGAGGGGAGCAAAGAGAAAGGGGACAGAGATAGGGGGACAGGGAGAGGGGGGAACAGAGAGAGAGAGGGGGTGGACAGAGAGAGGGGTGACAGAGAGAGCGCGGGACAGAGAGAGGTTAGGCAGAGAGAGGGCGACAGAGAGAGGGGGCAGACAGAGAGCGAGGGAGAGACAGTGTGTCAGTGAGAGGGGGAAAGAGTGAGAGGGGGCAGAGAGAGAGGGGGACAGAGGGCGGGACAGAGAGAGAGCGGGACAGAGAGAGATGGGGACAGAGAGTGTGGGCAGAGAGATGGCGACAGAGAGAGGGGCACAAAGCGTGAGGGAGATAGAGGGGGACGGAAAGTGGGGCGGTAGAGGGGGTCAGAGAAAGCGGGACAGAGAGAGGGGGAGATAGAGGAGGTCAGAGGGAGGGGGACTGAGAGTGGGGAACAGAGAGAGGGGTACAGAGTGGGAGAGAGGGGGGGCAGGGAGAGGGTGTCAGAGATAGGGGGACAGAGAGAGGGGGACAGAGAGAGAGGAGGGTAGAGAGAGAGGGGACAGAAAGAGGAGGACAGAGAGAGGGGGACAGAGAGAGAGGGGGACTGAGATAGAGGGGGACAAGGAGAGGGGTACAGAGAGAGGGGAGCAGAGAGAGGGGACAGAGAGAGGGGGACAGGGAGAGGGGGACAGAGAGGGAGGGGGACAGAGAGAGGGGTGGACAGAGAGAGAGGGGGGAGAGAGAGAGGGTGGGCAGAGAGACGGCGACGGAGAGCGGGGAGAGAGAGGGCGACAGTGAGAGGGGGACAGAGCGAGAGGGGGCAGAGAGAGAGGGGGACAGAGAGGGGACAGAGAGTGGGAGAGATAGAGGGGGTCAGAGAGAGGGGGATATAGGGGGGTGAACAGAGAGTGGGGGAGAGAGAAAGGGGTACAGAGTGGGGGAGAGAGAGGGGGTCAGAGAGAGGGGGACAGAGACAGATGGGGACAGAGAGAGGGGGACAGAGAGTGGGAATTGAGAGAGAGGGGGACAGAGAGAGAGGGGGACAGAGAGAGGGGGACAGAGAGTGGGGAAATGGAGGGTGTCAGAGAGAGGGGAACCGAGAGTGGGGGAGATAGAGGGTACAGAGAGTGGGGGACAGAGCGGGTGGTCAGACAGAGGCATGACAGAGAGATTAGATTTCTTACAGTGTGGAATCAGGCCCTTCGGCCCAACAGGTCCACACCGCCCCGCCGAAGCGCAACCCACCCATACCCCTACATCTACCCCTTACCTAACACTACGGGCAATGTAGCATGGCCAATTCACCTGACCTGCACATCTTTGGACTGTGGGAGGAAACCGGGGCACCCGGAGCAAACCCACGCAGACACGGGGAGAACGTGCAAACTCCACACAGTTATTCGCTGTGAGGCAGTAGTGCTAACCACTGTGCCACCGTGCAGCCCCCGGAGGGGGGACAGATAGAGAGGGGACAGAGAGGGTGGACAGATTGAGGCAGGACAGAGAGGGGGACAGAGAGAGGAGGGCAGAGAGAGGGTGACAGAGAGAGGGGGTAGAAAGTGGGGAGATAGAGGGGGTCAGAGAGAGGGGGACAGAGAGAGGAGCAGAGAGAGAGGGGGGCAGAGAGAGCGGGCGACAGAGAGGGGCGACAGTGAGAGAGGGGGCTAGAGAGAGCGAGGGGGACAGAGAGAGGCGCGTGGGAGGGAGGGGGGGACAGAGAGAGGGCGACGGAGTGGGGGCCAGAGTGAGGGGGCAGAGAGAGAGCGGGACAGTGAGAGGGGGACAGAGAGAAACGGGGACAGTGTGGGGGACAGAGAGAGAGGGGTCATAGAGGGGGGATAGAGAGAGAGGTGGGTAGAGAGAGAGGGGGCAGAGAGAGAGGGGGACAGAGAGAGAGGGGGAAGGAGAGAGAGGGGGACAGAGAGATGGGGACACAGAAAGGGGACAAAGGGAGGGCGAAAGAGAGAGGGACAGAGAGAGGGGGACAGAGAGAGGGGGCAGAGAGAGAGGCGGACAGAGTGGGGGACTGAGAGAGAGGGAGATAGAGTGGGGGGACAGACAGAGGGGGGGACAGAGAGGGGACAGAGAGAGGAGGACACAGAGAGGGGGCAGAGAGAGGGGCAGAGAGAGAGGGGGTCAGAGAGAGCGGGGGACAGAGAGGGGGGACAGAGAGAGGGCGACAGAGAGAGGGGCACAGAGAGTGAGGGAGATGGAGGGGGTCAGAGAGAGGGGGACGGAAAGAGGGGAAGGTAGAACGGGTCAGAGAGAGCGGTACAGAGACAGGAAGAGATAGTGGGGTTCAGAGGGAGGGGGGACAGAGAGTGGGGTACAGAGAGAGGGGGACAGAGAGTGGGCAGAGAGAGGGCAACAGAGAGAGGGAGACAGAGAGTGGGGGAGAGAGAGATAGCAGAGAGCGGGGGACAAAGAGAAGGGGGGACAGAGAGAGAGGGGGACAGAGACAGAGGGGAACAGAGAGAGGGGGCAGAGAGAGAGGGGGACAGAGAGGGGGGACAGAGAGAGGGGAGCAGAGAGAGAGGGGACAGAGAGAAGGGTCAGAGAGAGAGGGGGACCGAGAGAGGGGGGACAGAGAGAGAGCAGAACAGAGAGAGGAGTCAGAGATAGAGAGGACTGAGAGAGTGGAGCAAAGAGAAAGGGGACAGAGATAGGGGGACAGGGAGAGGGGGGAACAGAGAGAGAGGGGGACAGAGAGAGGGTGGGACAGACAGAGGTTGGGCAGAGAGAGGGCAGACAGAGAGTGAGGGAGAGACAGTGTGACAGTGAGAGGGCGACAGAGTGAGAGGGGGCAGAGAGAGAGGGGGGGACAGAGAGCGGGACAGAGAGAGAGCGGGACAGAGAGAGAGGGGGTCAGAGAGAGGGGGCAGAGAGATGGCGACAGAGAGAGGGGCACAGAGTGTGAGGGAGATAGAGGAGGATGGAAAGTGGGGCGGTAGAGGGGGTCAGAGAAAGCGGGACAGAGAGAGGGGGTGATAGAGGAGGTCAGAGGGAGGGGGACTGAGAGTGGGGGACAGAGAGAGGGGTACAGAGTGGGAGAGAGAGAAGGGGCAGGGAGAGGGGTTCAGAGATAGGGGGACAGAGAGAGAGGAGGGTAGAGAGAGAGGGGACAGAAAGAGGAGGACAGAGAGAGGGGGACAGAGAGAGAGGGGGACTGAGATAGAGGGGGACAAGGAGAGGGGTACAGAAAGAGGGGAGCAGAGAGAGGGGACAGAGAGAGGGTGACAGGGAGAGGGGGACAGAGAGAGGGGTGGACAGAGAGAGCGCGGGAGAGAGAGGGTGGGCAGAGAGAGGGCGACGGAGAGAGGGAGACAGAGCGAGAGGGGGCAGAGAGAGAGGGGTCAGAGAGCGGGGCAGAGAAAGGGCGACAGAGAGAGGGGGCAGAGAGAGGGGGCACAGAGAGGGCGACAGAGAGAGGGGCACAGAGTGTGAGGGAGATAGAGGGGGACGGAAATTGGGGGCGGTAGAGTGAGGCAGAGAGAACGGGACAGAGAGAGGGGGAGATAGAGGAGGTCAGAAGGAGGGGGACAGAGAGTGGGGGAGAGACAGGGGGTACAGAGTGGGAGAGAGAGAGGGGGCAGAGAGAGGGGGTCAGAGATAGGGGACAGAGAGAGGGGGCAGAGAGAGAGGGAGGTAGAGAGAGAGGGGACAGAGAAAGGGGGACAGGGAGAGGCGGACAGAGAGAGAGGGGACAAAGAGTGGGGGAGATGGAAGGGAGCAGAGAGAGAGAGGGGACAGAGAGAGGGGACAGAGAGGGGCGACAGAGAGAGAGGGGGACAGAGAGAGAGGGCGGAGAGAGAGGGGACAGAGAGAGAGGGGGACAGAGAGAGAGGGGGGGACAGAGAGAGAGGCGGACAGAGAGAGGGGGACAGAGAGAAATGGACAGAGAGTGAGGAACAGAAAGCGGGGACAGTGAGTGGGTGAGATAGAGGGGGTCAGAAAGTGGGGGACAGAGAGAAAGGGGAAGAGAGAGAGGGGACAGAGTAGGGACAGAGAGAGGGGGTACAAAGAGAGGGGGGACAGCCAGAGGGGACAAAGCGAGAGGGGGAGAGAGAAAGGGGTACAAAGTGGGAGAGAGAGAGGGGCTCAGAGACAGATGGGGACAGAGAGAGAGGGGACAGAGAAAGGGGGACGGGGAGAGGCGGACAGCGAGAGAGGGGGCAAAGAGTGGGGGAGATGGAAGGGAGCAGAGAGAGAGAGGGGGACAGAGAGAGGGGACAGAGAGGGGGGACAGAGAGGGGCGACAGACAGAGAGGGGGACAGAGAGAGAGGGTGGAGAGAGGGGACAGAGAGAGAGGGGGACAGAGAGAGAGGGGGGGACAGTGAGAGAGGCGGACAGAGAGAGGGGGACAGAGAGAAATGGACAGAGTGAGGGACATAAAGCGGGGACAGTGAGTGGGTGAGATAGAGGGGGTCAGAAAGTGGGGGACAGAGAGAAAGGGGAAGAGAGAGAGGGGACAGAGTAGGGACAGAGAGAGGGGGTACAAAGAGAGGGGGGACAGCGAGACGGGACAAAGCGAGAGGGGGAGAGAGAAAGGGGTACAAAGTGGGGGAGAGAGAGGGGGTCAGAGACAGATGGGGACAGAGAGAGAGGGGGACAGAGAGAAATGGACAGAGAGCGGGGACAGTGAGTGGGTGAGATATAGGGGGTCAGAAAGAGGTGGACAGAGAGCGGGGGACAGAGAGAGAGGGGAACTGAGAGAGGGGACAGAGTGGGGGAGAGAGGGGGGACAGAGAGAGGGGGACAGAGAGTGGGGAGATGGAGGGTGTCAGAGAGAGGGGAACCGAGAGTGGGGGAGATAGAGGGGACAGAGAGAGGAGGACAGAGACTGGGCGTCAGAGAGTGGGGGACATAAAGGGTGGTCAGACAGAGGCATGACAGAGAGATTAGATTACTTACAGTTTGGAAACAGGCCCTTCGGCCCAACAGGTCCACACCGCCCCGCCGAAGCGCAACCCACCCATACCCCTACATTTACCCCTTACCTAACACTACGGGCCATTTTGCATGGCCAATTCACCTGACCTGCTCATCTTTGGACTGTGGGAGGAAACCGGAGCACCCGGAGGAAACCCACGCAGACATCGGGAGAACGTGCAAACTCCACACAGTTAGTTGCCTGAGGCGGGAACTGAACCCGGGTCTCTGGCGCTGTGAGGCAGCAGTGCTAACCACTGTGCCACCGTGCTGCCCACGGAGGGGGGAACAGATAGAGAGTGGACAGAGTGGGTGGACAGATTGAGGCAGGACAGAGAGGGGGGACAGAGAGAGGAGGGCAGAGAGAGGGTGACAGAGAGAGGGGGTAGCGAGTGGGGAGATAGAGGGGGTCAGAGACAGGGGACAGAGAGAGAGGGGCAGAGAGAGAGTGGGGCAGAGACCGCGGGGGACAGAGAGGGGCGATAGAGAGAGAGGGGGCCAGGGAGAGAGAGGGGGACAGAGAGAGGCGGGTGGGAGGGAGGGGGGGACAGAGAGAGTGCGACGGAGAGAGGGGGGCAGAGTGATGGGGCAGAGAGAGAGGGGGACAGTGAGAGGAGGACAGAGAGAAACGGGGACAGTGTGGGGGACAGAGAGAGAGGGGGACATAGAGAGGGAACAGAGAGAGGGGGACAGAGAGAGAGGGGGGTAGAGAGAAAGGGGGCAGAGAGAGGGGGGGACAGAGAGAGAGGGGGAAGGAGAGAGAGGGGGACAGAGAGATGGGGACAGAGAGAGGGGACAGAGGGAGGGCGACAGAGAGAGAGAGGGGACCGAGAGAGGGGGGACAGAGAGAGAGCAGAAAAGAGAGAGGGGGACAGAGATAGAGGGGGACAGAGAGAGGGGAGCAAAGAGAGACGGGACAGAGATAGGGGGAAAGGGAGAGGGGGGAACAGAGAGAGAGAGAGGGGTCAGAGAGAGGGGTGACAGAGAGAGCGCGGGACAGAGAGAGGTTGGGTAGAGAGAGGGCGACAGAGAGAGGGGCAGACAGAGAGCGAGGGAGAGACAGTGTGTCAGTGAGAGGGCGACAGAGTGAGAGGGGGCAGAGAGAGGGGGGACAGAGGGCGGGACAGAGAGAGAGCAGGACAGAGAGAGAGGGGGACAGAGAGAGGGGGCAGAGAGATGGCGACAGAGAGCGGGGCACAGTGAGTGAGGGAGATAGAGGGGGACGGAAAGTGGGGCGGTAGAGGGGGTCAGAGAAAGCGGGACAGAGAGAGGGGGAGATAGAGGAGGTCAGAGGGAGGGGGACTGAGAGTGGGGGACAGAGAGAGTGGTACAGAGTGGGAGAGAGAGAAGGGGCAGGGACAGGGGGTCAGAGATAGGGGGACAGAGAGAGGGGGACAGAGAGAGAGGAGGGTAGAGAGAGAGGGGACAGAAAGAGGAGGACAGAGAGAGGGGGATAGAGAGAGAGGGGACAGAGATGGGGGGGGGGACAAGGAGTGGGGTACAGAGAGAGGGGAGCAGAGAGAGGGGACAGAGAGAGGGGGACAGGGAGAGGGGGGACAGAGAGAGGGGGACAGAGAGATGGGTGGACAGAGAGGGCGCGGGAGAGAGAGGGTGGGCAGAGAGAGGGCGACGGAGAGAGGGGGGCAGAGAGCGGGGGAGAGAGAGGGCGACAGTGAGAGGGGGAGAGAGCGAGAGGGTGCAGGGAGAGAGGGGTCAGAGAGTGGGGCAGAGAAAGGGCGACAGAGAGAGGGGGACAGAGAGAGGGGGCAGAGAGAGGGGGGCAGTGAGAGGGCGACAGAGAGAGGCGCACAGAGAGTGAGGGAGATAGAGGGGGACGGAAATTGGGGGCGGTAGAGTGAGTCATGGAGAGCGGGACAGAGAGAGGGGGAGATAGAGGAGGTCAGAAGGAGGGGGACAGAGAGTGGGAGAGAGAGAGGGGGTACAGAGTGGGAGAGAGAGGGGGCAGAGAGCGCGGGTCAGAGATAGTGGACAGACAGAGGGGGCCAGAGAGAGAGGGGGTAGAGAGAGAGGGGACAGAGAAAGGGGGACAGAGAGAGGTGGACAGAGAGAGAGGGGACAGAGAGTGGGGGAGATAGAAGGGAGCAGAGACAGAGGGGTCAGAGAGAGGGGTCAGAGAGAGGGGTCAGAGAGAGGGGACAGAGAGGGGGGACAGAGAGAGATGGGGACAGAGAGAGAGGGGGACAGAGAGAGGGGGACAGAGAGCGGGGGCAGATAGAGAGGGCAGAGAGAGAGTGGGACAGAGAGAGAGGGGGACAGAGAGAGAGGGGGACAGAGAGATGGGGACAGAGAGAGGGGGCAGAGTGACGGGGCAGAGTGAGTGGGCAGAGAGAGAGCGGGACAGTGAGAGGGGGACAGAGAGAAAGGGGGACAGTGGGGGGAGGGGGACAGAGAGAGCAGGGGACATAGAGGGAGGACAGGGAGCGGGGGACAGAGAGAGGGGACAGAGGGAGGGCGACAGAAAGAGGGGGACAGAGAGAGGGGGGACAGAGAGGGGGACAGAGATAGGGGGACAGAGAGCGGGGGCAGAGGGAGAGCGGCAGAGAGAGGTGGTAGATAGACCGGGGGACAGAGAGGCGGACAGAGAGAGACGGTGCCAGAGAGAGATGGGGACAGAGAGAGGCGGGTGGGAGGGAGAGGGGGGACAGAGAGAGGGCGACAGAGAGAGGGTCACAGAGAGAGGGGGACAGAGAGAGGGTGCAGAGAGAGAGGGGATAGAGATGGGGACTAAGAGAGAGCTGGATAGAGAGGGGGAACAGACAGAGAGGGGGACATAGAGAGGGGGACATAGAGAGGGGGACAGAGAGACGGGGCAGAGAGAGAGGGAGACAGAGAGGGGGACTGAGAGAGAGGTGGACAGAGAGAGGGGGCAGAGAGAGAGGGGGATAGAGAGAGAGGGGGACAAAGAGAGGGGGACATTGTGAGTGGAACAGAGAGAGGGGGACAGAGAGGGGGGGACACAGAGCGACGGTGCAGAGAGAGAGGGGGCAGAGAGAGGGGGGGACAGAGAGAGGGGGCAGAGAAAGAGGGGGACAGAGAGGGGTGACAGAGAGAGGCGGGTTGGAGGGAGAGGGGTGACAGAGAGAGGCGGGTTGGAGGGAGAGGGGGCAGAGAGAGAGGGCAACAGAGAGAGGGGCATAGAGAGAGAGGGAGATAGAGTGTGTCAGAGAGACGGGGACGGAAAGAGGTGGAAGTAGAGGGGCTCAGAGAGAGTGGGACAGAGAGGGTGATAGAGAGGGCGCAGAGAGATGGGGGACAGAGAGAGAGGGGGACAGAGAGAGGGGGGACAGAGAGAGGATATAAGAGTCAGAGTGAGAGGGGGCAGAGAAAGAGGTTCTGAGAGAGGGAGACAGAGATCTGGGGAAAGAGAGGGGGCAGAGAGAGGGGGACAGAGAGAGGGGGTACAGAGACAGAGGAGGACAGAGAGAGAGAGGGACAGGGAGGGGGCCACGGAGTGGGAGAGAGAGAGGGGGCAGAGAGCGGAGTTCAGAGAGAGGTGGTCAGAGAGACGGGGTCAGAGAGAGGGGGACAGAGAAAGGGGGACAGTGAGAGGGGGTCAGAGAGTGCGCATAGTGAGGGCAACATAGAGAGGGTGACAGGGAACGGGGGAGAGAGAGAGGGGGACAGAGCGCGGGGGGACAGAGAGAGGGGGGCAGACAGAGGGGCACAGAGAGAGGGGGGACAGAGAGACGGTGACAGAGAGGGGTAAGAACGAGGGCGACTAACAATGCCGCACAAACTCCACACTGACCCTCTGACAATGCAGCACTCCCTCCACACTGACCCTCTGACAATGCAGCACTCCCTCCACACTGACCCTCTGACAATGCTGCACTCCCTCCACACTGACCCTCTGACAATGCAGCACTCCCTCCACACTGACCCTCTGACAATGCAGCACTCCCTCCACACTGACCCTCTGACAATGCTGCACTCCCTCCACACTGACCCTCTGACAATGCAGCACTCCATCCACACTGACCCTCTGACAATGCAGCACTCCCTCCACACTGACCTTCTGACAATGCTGCACTCCCTCCACACTGACCCTCTGACAATGCAGCACTCCCTCCACACTGATCCTCTGACAATGCTGCACTCCCTCCACACTGACCCTCTGACAATGCAGCACTCCCTCCACACTGACCCTCTGACAATGCTGCACTCCCTCCACACTGACCCTCTGACAATGCTGCACTCCCTCCACACTGACCCTCTGACAATGCTGCACTCCCTCCACACTGACCCTCTGACAATGCTGCACTCCCTCCACACTGATCCTCTGACAATTCTGCACTCCCTCCACACTGACTCTCTGACAATGCTGTACCCCCTTCATACTGACCCTCTGACAATGCTGCAGTCTCCCCACACTGACCCTCTGACAATGCTGCACTCCCTCCACACTGATCCTCTGACAATGCTGCACTCCCTCCACACTGAACCTCTGACAATGCTGCACTCCCTCTATACTGATCCTCTGACAATGCTGCACTCTCTCCACACTGACCCTCTGACAATGCTGCACTCCCCCCACACTGGCCTCTGACAATGCTGCACCCCCTCCACACTGATCCTCTGACAATGCTGCACTCCCTCCACACTGACCCTCTGACAATGCTGCACTCCCCCCACACTGACTTCTGACAATGCTGCACTCACTCCACACTGACCCTCTGACAATGCTGCACTCCCTCCACACTGATCCTCTGACAATGCAGCACTACTTCCACACTGATCCTCTGACAATTCTGCGCTCCCTCCACACAGACCATCTGACAATGCTGCACTCCCTCCACACTGACACTCTGACAATGCTGCACTCCCTCCATACTGATCCTCCGACAATGCTGCACTCCCTCCATAATGACCCTCTGACAATGCTGCACTCCCTCCGCGCTGATCCTCTGACAATGCTGCACCCCCGTGAGACTGACCCTCTGACAATGCTGCACTCCCTCCACACTGACCCTCTGACAATGCTGCACTCCCTTAACACTGACCCTCTGACAATGCTGCACTCCCTTCGCACTGATCCTCTAACAATGCTGCACTCCCTCCACATTGACCCTCTGACAATGCTGCACTCCCTCCATACTGATCCTCCGACAATGCTGCACTCCCTCCATAATGACCCTCTGACAATGCTGCACTCCCTCCGCGCTGATCCTCTGACAATGCTGCACTCCCTTAACACTGACCCTCTGACAATGCTGCACCCCCGTCATACTGACCCTCTGACAATGCTGCACTCCCTCAACACTGACCCTCTGACAATGCTGCACTCCCTCCACACTGACCCTCTGACAATGCTGCACTCCCTCCATACTGACCCTCTGACAATGCTGCACCCCATCCACACTGATCCTCCGACAGTGGTGCACACCCTCCACACTGACCCGCTGACATTGCTGCACTCCCTCCACACTGATCCTCTGACAATGCTGCACTCTCTCCACACTGACCCTCTGACAATGCTGCACTCCCCCCACACTGACTCTCTGACAATGCTGCACTCCCTCCATACTGATCCTCTGACAAAGCTGCACTCCCTCCACTCTGATCCTCTGACAATACTACACTCCCTAAACACTGATCCTCTGACAATGCTGCACTCCCTCCACACTGACCCTCTGAAAATGCTGCACTCCCTCCACACTGACCGTCTGGCAATTCTGCACTCCATCCACACTGATCCTCTGACAATGTTGCACTCCCTCGACACTGAACCTCTGACAACGCTGCACTCCCTCCACACTGAACCTCTGACAATGCTGCACTCCCTCCACACTGATCCTCTGACAATGCTGAACTCAATCCGTCCTGATCCTCTGACAATGCTGCACTCCCTCCACACTGACCCTCTGACAATGCTGCACTCACTCCACACTGACCCTCTGACAATGCTGCACTCGCTCCATACTGATCCTCTGACAATGCTGCACTCCCTCCATAATGAACCTCTGACAATGCTGCACTCCCTCCGCACTGATCCTTTGACAATGCAGCACCCCCTTCATTCTGACCCTCTGACAATGCTGCACTCCCCCCACACTGACCCTCTGACAATGCTGCACTCCCTCCATACTGATCCTCTGACAATGCTGCACCCCCTTCATTCTGACTCTCTGACAATGCTGCACTCCCTCCACACTGATCCTCTGACAATGCTGCACTCCCTCCACACTGACCCTCTGACAATGCTGCACTCCCTCCATACTGACCCTCTGACAATGCTGCACTCCCTCCATACTGATCCTCTGACAATTCTGCGCTCCCTCCACACTGACCATCTGACAATGCTGCACTCCCTCCACACTGACACTCTGACAATGCTGCACGCCCTCCATACTGATCCTCCGACAATGCTGCACTCACTCCATAATGACCCTCTGACAATGCTGCATTCCCTCCGCGGTGATCCTCTGACAATGCTGCACCCCCGTCATACTGACCCTCTGACAATGCTGCACTCCCTCCACACTGACCCTCTGACAATGCTCCACTCCCTTAACACTGACCCTCTGACAATGCTGCACTCCCTTCACACTGACCCTCTGACAATGGTGCACTCCCTCCACACTGACCCTCTGACAATGCTGCACTCCCTCCACACTGACCCTCTGACAATGCTGCACTCCCTCCATACTGACCCTCTGACAATGCTGCACTCCCTCCGCACTGATCCTCTGACAATGCTGCACCCCCGTCATACTGACCCTCTGACAATGCTGCAATCCCTTCACACTGACCCTCTGACAATGCTGCAATCCCTCCACACTGACCCTCTGGCAATGCTGCACTCCATCCACACTGAACCTCTGACAATGCTGCACTCCCTCCATACTGATCCTCTGACAATGCTGCACCCCATCCACACTGATCCTCTGACAATTCTGCACTCCCTCCACACTGACCCTCTGACAATGCTGCACTCCCTCCACACTGACCATCTGACAATGCTGCACTCCCTCCATACTGATCCTCTGACAATGCTGCACTCCCTTCATAATGACCCTCTGACAATGCTGCACTCCCTCCATCCTGATCCTCTGACAATGCTGCACCTCCGTCATACTGACTCTCTGACAATGCTGCACTCCCTCCACACTGACCCTCTGACAATGGTGCACTCCCTCCACACTGACCCTCTGACAATGCTGCACTCCTTCCACACTGACCCTCTGACAATGCTGCACTCCCTCCACACTGACCCTCTGAAAATGCTGCACTCTCTCCACACTGTACCTCTGACAATGCTGCACTCCCTCCAGACTGATCATCTGACAATGCTGCACCTCCGTCATACTGACTCTCTGACAATGCTGCACTCCCTCCACACTGACCCTCTGACAATGGTGCACTCCCTCCACACTGACCCTCTGACAATGCTGCAATCCCTCCACACTGATCCTCTAATAATGCTGCACCCCCTCCACACTGACCCTCTGACAATACTGCACTCCTTCCACACTGACCCTCTGACAATGCTGCAATCCCTCCACACTGACCCTCTGACAATGCTGCATTCCCCAACACTGACCCTCTGACAATGCTGCACTCCATCCACACTGACTCTCTGACAATATTGCACTCCCTCCACACTGATCCTCTGACAATGCTGAACTCAATCCGTCCTGATCCTCTGACAACGCTGCACTCCCTCCACACTGACCCTCTGACAATGCTGCACTCACTCCACACTGACCCTCTGACAATGCTGCACTCGTTCCATACTGATCCTCTGACAATGCTGCACTCCCTCCACATCGAACCTCTGACAATGCTGCTCTCCCTCCATACTGATCCTCTGACAATGCTGCACCCCCTTCATTCTGACCCTCTGACAATGCTGCACTCCCTCCACACTGATCCTCTGACAATGCTGCACTCCCTCCACACTGACCCTCTGACAATGCTGCACTCCGCCCACACTGAACTCTGACAATGCTGCACCCCCTCCACACTGACCCTCTGACAATGCTGCACTCCCTCCATACTGACCCTCTGACAATGCTGTACTCCCTCCACACTGACCTTCTGACAATATCTGCACTCCATCCATACTGATCCTCTGACAATTGTGCGCTCCCTCCACACTGACCATCTGACAATGCTGCACTCCCTCCACACTGATCCTCTGACAATGCTGCACTCCCTCCGCACTGATCCTCTGACAATGCTGCACTCCCTCCATAATGACCCTCTGACAATGCTGCACTCCCTCCATACTGATCCTCCGACAATGCTGCACTCCCTCCATCATGACCTTCTGACAATGCTGCACCCCGGTCATACTGACCCTCTGAAAATGCTGCACTCCCTCCACACTGACCCTCTGACAATGCTGCAATCCCTTCACACTGACCCTCTGACAATGCTGCACTCCCTCCACACTGACTCTCTGACAATGCTGCACTCCCTCAACAATGACCTTCTGACAATGCTGCACTCCCTCCATACTGACCCTCTGACAATGCTGCACTCCCTCCGCACTGATCCTCTGACAATGCTGCACCCCCGTCATACTGACCCTCTGACAATGCTGCACTCCCTCCACACTGACCCTCTGACAATGCTGCACTCCCTACACACTGACCCTCTGACAATGCTGCAATCCCTCCACACTGACCCTCTGTCAATGCTGTACTCCCTCCACACTGAACCTCTGACAATGCTGCACTCCCTCCATACTGATCCTCTGACAATGCTGCACTCCCTCCACACTGACCCTCTGACAATGCTGCACTCCCTGCACACTGACCCTCTGACAATGCTGCAATCCCTCCACACTGACCCTCTGTCAATGCTGTACTCCCTCCACACTGAACTCTGACAATGCTGCACTCCCTCCACACTGATCCTCTGACAATGCTGCACTCCCCCCCACACTGAACTCTGACAATTCTGCACTCCCTCCACACTGACCCTCTGACAATGCTGCACTCCCTCCATACTGACCCTATGACAATGCTGAACTCCCACCAATCTGATCCTCTGACAATGCTGCACCATCTTCATACTGACTCTCTGACAATACTGCACTCCCTCCACACTGATCGTCTGACAATGCTGAACTCATTTCTTCCTGATCCTCTGACAATGCTGCACTCCCTCCAAACTGAACCTCTGAAAATGCTGCACTCCCTCCATACAGACCCACTTACAATGCTGTACCCCCTCCACACTGACCCTCTGACAATGCTGTACTCCCTCCACACTGATCCTCTGATAATGCTGCACCCACTCCACACTGACCCTCTGACAATGCTGCACTCCCTCCTCACTGACCCTCTGACAATACTGCACTCCTTCCACACTGACCCTCTGACAATGCTGCAATCCCTCCACACTGACCCTCTGACAATGCTGCATTCCCCAACACTGACCCTCTGACAATGCTGCACTCCCTCCACTCTGACTCTCTGACAATATTGCACTCCCTCCACACTGATCCTCTGACAATGCTGAACTCAATCCGTCCTGATCCTCTGACAATGCTGCACTCCCTCCACACTGACCCTTTGACAATGCTGCACTCACTCCACACTGACCCTCTGACAATGCTGCACTCGTTCCATACTGATCCTCTGACAATGCTGCACTCCCTCCACACTGACCCTTTGACAATGCTGCACTCACTCCACACTGACCCTCTGACAATGCTGCACTCGTTCCATACTGATCCTCTGACAATGCTGCACTCCCTCCATAATGAACCTCTGACAATGCTGCACTCCCTCCGCACTGATCCTCTGACAATGCTGCACTCCCTCCACACTGACACTTTGACAATGCTGCACTCCCCCCACACTGACCCTCTGACAATGCTGCACTCCCTCCATACCGGTCCTCTGACAATGCTGCACCCCCTTCATTCTGACCCTCTGACAATGCTGCACTCCCCCCACACTGACCCTCTGACAATGCTGCACTCCCTCCATACCGGTCCTCTGACAATGCTGCACCCCCTTCATTCTGACCCTCCGACAATGCTGCACTCCCCCCACACTGACCCTCTGACAATGCTGCACCCCCTCCATACCGGTCCTCTGACAATGCTGCACCCCCTTCATTCTGACCCTCTGACAATGCTGCACTCCCTCCACACTGACCCTCTGACAATGCTGCACTCCCCCCACACTGAACTCTGACAATGCTGCACTCCCTCCATAATGAACCTCTGACAATGCTGCACTCCCTCCACACTGATCCTCTGACAATGCAGCACCCCCTTCATTCTGACCCTCTGACAATGCTGCACTCCCCCCACACTGACCCTCTGACAATGCTGCACTCCCTCCATACTGATCCTCTGACAATGCTGCACCCCCTTCATTCTGACCCTCTGACAATGCTGCACTCCCTCCACACTGATCCTCTGACAATGCTGCACTCCCTCCACACTGACCCTCTGACAATGCTGCACTCCGCCCACACTGAACTCTGACAATGCTGCACCCCCTCCACACTGACCCTCTGACAATGCTGCACTCCCTCCATACTGACCCTCTGACAATACTGCACTCCCTCCACACTGACCCTCTGACAATATCTGCACTCCATCCATACTGATCCTCTGACAATTGTGCGCTCCCTCCACACTGACCATCTGACAATGCTGCACTCCCTCCACACTGATCCACTGACAATGCTGCACTCCCTCCGCACTGATCCTCTGACAATGCTGCACTCCCTCCATAATGACCCTCTGACAATGCTGCACTCCCTCCATACTGATCCTCCGACAATGCTGCACTCCCTCCATCATGACCCTCTGACAATGCTGCACCCCGGTCATACTGACCCTCTGAAAAAGCTGCACTCCCTCCACACTGACCCTCTGACAATGATGCACTCCCTTAACACTGACCCTCTGACAATGCTGCAATCCCTTCACACTGACCCTCTGACAATGCTGCACTCCCTCCACACTGACTCTCTGACAATGCTGCACTCCCTCAACAATGACCTTCTGACAATGCTGCACTCCCTCCATACTGACCCTCTGACAATGCTGCACTCCCTCCGCACTGATCCTCTGACAATGCTGCACCCCCGTCATACTGACCCTCTGACAATGCTGCACTCCCTCCACACTGACCCTCTGACAATGCTGCACTCCCTACACACTGACCCTCTGACAATGCTGCAATCCCTCCACACTGACCCTCTGTCAATGCTGTACTCCCTCCACACTGAACCTCTGACAATGCTGCACTCCCTCCATACTGATCCTCTGACAATGCTGCACTCCCTCCACACTGACCCTCTGACAATGCTGCACTCCCTACACACTGACCCTCTGACAATGCTGCAATCCCTCCACACTGACCCTCTGTCAATGCTGTACTCCCTCCACACTGAACCTCTGACAATGCTGTACTCCCTTCATACTGATCCTCTGACAATGCTGCACTCCCTCCACACTGATCCTCTGACAATGCTGCACTCCCCCCACACTGAACTCTGACAATGCTGCACTCCCTCCACACTGACACTCTGACAATGCTGCACTCCCTCCATACTGACCCTATGACAATGCTGAACTCCCACCATACTGATCCTCTGACAATGCTGCACCATCTCCATACTGACTCTCTGACAATACTGCACTCCCTCCACACTGATCGTCTGACAATGCTGAACTCAATTCGTCCTGATCCTCTGACAATGCTGCACTCCCTCCAAACTGAACCTCTGAAAATGCTGCACTCCCTCCATACAGACCCACTTACAATGCTGTACCCCCTCCACACTGACCCTCTGACAATGCTGTACTCCCTCCACACTGATCCTCTGATAATGCTGCACCCAATCCACACTGACCCTCTGACAATGCTGCACTCCCTCCTCACTGACCCTCTGACAATCCTGCACTCCTTCCACACTGACCCTCTGACAATGCTGCAATCCCTCCACACTGACCCTCTGACAATGCTGCATTCCCCAACACTGACCCTCTGACAATGCTGCACTCCCTCCACTCTGACTCTCTGACAATATTGCACTCCCTCCACACTGATCCTCTGACAATGCTGAACTCAATCCGTCCTGATCCTCTGACAATGCTGCACTCCCTCCACACTGACGCTTTGACAATGCTGCACTCACTCCGCACTGACCCTCTGACAATGCTGCACTCGTTCCATACTGATCCTCTGACAATGCTGCACTCCCTCCACATTGACCCTTTGACAATGCTGCACTCACTCCACACTGACCCTCTGACAATGCTGCACTCGTTCCATACTGATCCTCTGACAATGCTGCACTCCCTCCATAATGAACCTCTGACAATGCTGCACTCCCTCCGCACTGATCCTCTGACAATGCAGCACCCCCTTCATTCTGACCCTCTGACAATGCTGCACTCCCCCCACACTGACCCTCTGACAATGCTGCACTCCCTCCATACCGGTCCATTGACAATGCTGCACCCCCTTCATTCTGACCCTCTGACAATGCTGCACTCCCTCCACACTGATCCTCTGACAATGCTGCACTCCCTCCACACTGACGCTCTGACAATGCTGCACTCCCCCCACACTGAACTCTGACAATGCTGCACCCCTCCACACTGACCCTCTGTCAATGCTGCACTCCCTCCATACTTACCCTCTGACAATGCTGCACTCCCTCCACACTGACCCTCTGACAATGCTGCACTCCATCCATACTGATCCTCTGACAATTCTGCGCTCCCTCCACACTGATCCTCTGACAATGCTGCACTCCCTCCGCACTGATCCTCTGACAATGCTGCACACCCTCAATAATGACCCTCTGACAAGGCTGCACTCCCTCCATACTGATCCTCCGACAATGCTGCACTCCCTCCATAATGACCCTCTGACAATGCTGCATTCCCTCCGCGGTGATCCTCTGACAATGCTGCACCCCGGTCATAGTGACCCTCTGACAATGCTGCACTCCCTCCACACTGACCCTCTGACAATGCTGCACTCCCTTAACACTGACCCTCTGACAATGCTGCACTCCCTTCACACTGACCCTCTGACAATGCTGCACTCCCTCCACACTGACCCTCTGACAATGCTGCACTCCCTCCACAATGAACCTCTGACAATGCTGCACTCCCTCCATACTGATCCTCTGACAATGCTGCACTCCCTCCGCACTGATCCTCTGACAATGCTGCACCCCCGTCATACTGACCCTCTGACAATGCTGCACTCCCTCCACTGATCCTCTGACAATGCTTTACCCACTTCATACTGACCCTCTAACAATGCTGCACTCCCCCAACACTGACCCTCTGACAATGCTGCACTCACTCCACATTGACCTCTTACAATACTGCACTACCTCCACACTGATCCTCTGACAATGCTGAACTCAATCCGTCCTGATCCTCTGACAATGCTGCACTCCCTCCAAACTGAACCTCGGACAATGCTGCACTCCCTCCACACTGACCCTCTGACAATGCTGCACTCCCTCCACACTGATCCTCTGATAGTGCTGCACCTCCTTCATACTGACCCTCTGACAATGCTGCACTCCCCCCACACTGACCCTCTGACAATGCTGCACTCCCTCCACACTGACCCTCCGACAATGCTGCACCCACTCCACACTGACCCTCTGACAATGCTGCACTCCCTCCTCACTGACCCTCTGACAATACTGCACTCCTTCCACACTGACCCTCTGACAAAGCTGCAATCCCTCCACACTGACCCTCTGACAATGCTGCATTCCCCAACACTGACTCTCTGACAATATTGCACTCCCTCCACACATCCTCTGACAATGCTGAACTCAATCCGTCCTGATCCTCTGACAATGCTGCACTCCCTCCACACTGACCCTTTGACAATGCTGCACTCACTCCACACTGACCCTCTGACAATGCTGCACTCCCTCCGCACTGATCCTCTGACAATGCAGCACCCCCTTCATTCTGACCCTCTGACAATGCTGCACTCCCCCCACACTGACCCTCTGACAATGCTGCACTCCCTCCACACTGATCCTCTGACAATGCTGCACTCCCTCCTCACTGACCCTCTGACAATACTGCACTCCTTCCACACTGACCCTCTGAAAATGCTGCACTCGCTCCACACTGAGCCTCTGACAATGCTGCACTCCCTCCACACTGACCCTCAGACAATGCTGCACTCCCTCCGCACTGACCCAGTGACAATGCTGCAATTCCTCCACACTGAACCTCTGACAATGCTGCACTCCCTCCATACTGACCCTCTGACAATGCTGCACCCGCTCCACACTGATCCTCTGACAGTGCTGCACACTCTCCACACTGACCCTCTGACAATGCTGCATTCCCTCCACACTGACACTCTGACAATGCTGCACTCCCTCCATACTGACCCTCTGACAATGCTGCACTCCGTCTACACTGATCCTCTGACAATGCTGCACTCGCTCCACACTGACCCTCTGACAATCTGCACTTCCTCCACACTGATCCTCTGACAATGCTGCACACCCTCCACACTGACCCTCTGACAATGCTGCACTCCCTCCACACTGACCCTCTGACAATGCTGCACGCCCTCCACACTGACCCTCTGACAATGCTGCACTCCCTCCACACTGACCCTCTGACAATGCTGCACTCTCTCCACACTGTACCTCTGACAATGCTGCACTCCCTCCATACTGACTCTTTGACAATGCTGAAGTCCCACCATAATGATCCTGTGACAATGCTGCACCATCTTCATACTGACTCTCTGACAATTCTGCACTCCCTCCATACTGACCCTCTGACAATGCTGCACTCCGTCCACACTGATCCTCTGACAATGCTGCACTTGCTCCACACTGACCTTCTGACAATGCTGCACTCCGTCCACACTGATCCTCTGACAATGCTGCACTCCCTCCACACTGACTTGCTGACAATTTTGCACTCCCTCCGCACTGATCCTCTGACAATGCTGCACTCCCTCCACTGATCCTCTGACAATGCTTTACCCACTTCATACTGACCCTCTAACAATGCTGCATTCCCCCAACACTGACCCTCTGACAATGCTGCACTCACTCCACACGGACCTCTGACAATACTGCACTACCTCCACACTGACCCTCTGACAATGCTGAACACAATCCGTCCTGATCCTCTGACAATGCTGCACTCCCTCCAAACTGAACCTCTGACAATGCTGCACTCCCTCCAAACTGAACCTCTGACAATGCTGCACTCCCTCCATACAGACCCTCTTACAATGCTGTACCCCTCCACACTGACCCTCTGACAATGCTGCACTCCCTCCACACTGATCCTCTGATAGTGCTGCACCCCCTTCATACTGACCCTCTGACAATGCTGCACTCCCCCCACGCTGACCCTCTGACAATGCTGCACTCCCTCCACACTGAGCCTCCGACAATGCTGCACTCCCCCCACACTGACGCTCTGACAATGCTGCACTCCCTCCTCACTGACCCTCTGACAATACTGCACTCCTTCCACACTGACCCTCTGAAAATGCTGCACTCGCTACACACTGACCCTCTGACAATACTGCACTCTCTCCACACTGTACCTCTGACAATGCTGCACTCCCTCCATACTGACTCTTTGACAATGCTGAACTCCCACCATAATGATCCTGTGACAATGCTGCACCATCTTCATACTGACCCTCTGACAATGCTGCACTCCGTCCACACTGATCCTCTGACAATGCTGCACTTGCTCCACACTGACCTTCTGACAATGCTGCACTCCGTCCACACTGATCCTCTGACAATGCTGCACTCCCTCCACACTGACTTGCTGACAATTTTGCACTCCCTCCGCACTGATCCTCTGACAAGGCTGCACTCCCTCCACTGATCCTCTGACAATGCTTTACCCACTTCATACTGACCCTCTAACAATGCTGCATTCCCCCAACACTGACCCTCTGACAATGCTGCACTCACTCCACACTGACCTCTGACAATACTGCACTACCTCCACACTGACCCTCTGACAATGCTGAACACAATCCGTCCTGATCCTCTGACAATGCTGCACTCCCTCCAAACTGAACCTCTGACAATGCTGCACTCCCTCCAAACTGAACCTCTGACAATGCTGCACTCCCTCCATACAGACCCTCTTACAATGCTGTACCCCTCCACACTGACCCTCTGACAATGCTGCACTCCCTCCACACTGATCCTCTGATAGTGCTGCACCCCCTTCATACTGACCCTCTGACAATGCTGCACTCCCCCCACACTGACCCTCTGACAGTGCTGCACTCCCTCCACACTGAGCCTCCGACAATGCTGCACTCCCCCCACACTGACGCTCTGACAATGCTGCACTCCCTCCTCACTGACCCTCTGACAATACTGCACTCCTTCCACACTGACCCTCTGAAAATGCTGCACTCGCTACACACTGACCCTCTGACAATACTGCACTCGCTCCACACTGAGCCTCTGACAATGCTGCACTCCCTCCACACTGACCCTCTGACAATGCTGCACTCCATCCACACTGACCCAGTGACAATGCTGCACTTCCTCCACACTGAACCTCTGACAATGCTGCACTCCCTCCATACTGACCCTCTGACAATGCTGCACCCGCTCCACACTGATCCTCTGACAGTGCTGCACACCCTCCACACTGACCCTCTGACAATGCTGCACTCCCTCCACACTGACCCTCTGACAATGCTGCACTCCCTCCATACTGACCCTCTGACAATGCTGCACTCCGTCTACACTGATCCTCTGACAATGCTGCACTCGCTCCACACTGACCCTCTGACAATCTGCACTCCCTCCACACTGATCCTCTGACAATGCTGCACACCCTCCACACTGACCCTCTAACAATGCTGCACTCCCTCCACACTGACCCTCTGACAATGCTGCACTCCCTCCATACTGACCCTCTGACAATGCTGCACTCCGTCCACACTGACCCTCTGACAATGCTGCACTCTCTCCACACTGTACCATTGACAATGCTGCACTCCCTCCATACTGACCCTTTGACAATGCTGCACTCCGTCCACAATGATCCTCTGACAATGCTGCACTTGCTCCACACTGACCTTCTGACAATGCTGCACTCCGTCCACACTGATCCTCTGACAATGCTACACTCCCTCCACACTGACTCGCTGACAATGCTGCACTCCCTCAACAATGACCCTCCGACAATGCTGCACTCCCTCCACAGTGACTCTCTGACAATGCTGCACTCCCTCCACACTGACCCTCTGACAATGCTGCACTCCCTCCACACTGACCCTCTGACAATGCTGCACTCCCTCCATACTGACCCTCTGACAATGCTGCACTCCGTCCACACTGACCCTCTGACAATGCTGCACTCTCTCCACACTGTACCTCTGACAATGCTGCACTCCCTCCATACTGACTCTTTGACAATGCTGAACTCCCACCATACTGATCCTCTGACAATGCTGCACTTGCTCCACACTGACCTTCTGACAATGCTGCACTCCGTCCACACTGATCCTCTGACAATGCTGCACTCCCTCCACACTGACTCGCTGACAATGTTGCACTCCCTCCGCACTGATCCTCTGACAATGCTGCACTCCCTCCACTGATCCTCTGACAATGCTTTACCCACTTCATACTGACCCTCTAACAATGCTGCACTCCCCCAACACTGACCCTCTGACAATGCTGCACTCACTCCACACTGACCTCTGACAATACTGCACTACCTCCACACTGACCCTCTGACAATGCTGAACTCAATCCGTCCTGATCCTCTGACAATGCTGCACTCCCTCCAAACTGAACCTCTGACAATGCTGCACTCCCTCCATACAGACGCTCTTACAATGCTGTACCCCTCCACACTGACCCTCTGACAATGCTGCACTTCCTCCACACTGATCCTCTGATAGTGCTGCACCCCCTTCATACTGACCCTCTGACAATGCTGCACTCCCCCCACACTGACCCTCTGACAATGCTGCACTCCCTCCACACTGACCCTCCGACAATGCTGCACTCCCCCCACACTGACGCTCTGACAATGCTGCACTCCCTCCTCACTGACCCTCTGACAATACTGCACTCTTTCCACACTGACCCTCTGAAAACGCTGCACTCGCTACACACTGACCTTCTGACAATACTGCACTCGCTCCACACTGAGCCTCTGACAATGCTGCACTCCCTCCACACTGACCCTCTGACAATGCTGCACTCCCTCCACACTGACCCAGTGACAATGCTGCACTTCCTCCACACTGAACCTCTGACAATGCTGCACTCCCTCCATACTGACCCTCTGACAATGCTGCACCCGCTCCACACTGATCCTCTGACAGTGCTGCACACCCTCCACACTGACCCTCTGACAATGCTGCACTCCCTCCACACTGACCCTCTAACAATGCTGCACTCCCTCCATACTGACCCTCTGACAATGCTGCACTCCGTCTACACTGATCCTCTGACAATGCTGCACTCGCTCCACACTGACCCTCTGACAATCTGCACTCCCTCCACACTGATCCTCTGACAATGCTGCACACCCTCCACACTGACCCTCTGACAATGCTGCACTCCCTCCACACTGACCCTCTGACAATGCTGCACTCCCTCCATACTGACCCTCTGACAATGCTGCACTCCCTCCACACTGACCCTCTGACAATGCTGCACTCTCTCCACACTGTACCTCTGAAAATGCTGCACTCCCTCCATACTGACCCTTTGACAATGCTGAACTCCCACCATAATGATCCTGTGACAATGCTGCACCATCTTCATACTGATTCTCTGACAATGCTGCACTCCCTCCATACTGACACTCTGACAATGCTGCACTCCGTCCACAATGATCCTCTGACAATGCTGCACTTGCTCCACACTGACCTTCTGACAATGCTGCACTCCGTCCACACTGATCCTCTGACAATGCTGCACTCCCTCCACACTGACTCGCTGACAATGCTGCACTCCCTCAACAATGACCCTCTGACAATGCTGCACTCCCTCCATACTGACCCTCTGACAATGTTGCACTCCCTCCGCACTGATCCTCTGACAATGCTGCACCCCTCATCATACTGACCCTCTGACAATGCTGCACTCCCTCCACACTGACCCTCTGACAATGCTGCACTCCCTCCACACTGATCCTCTGACAATGCTGCACTCCCTACACACTGACCCTCTGACAATGCTGCACTCCCTCAACAATGACCCTCTGTCAATGCTGCACTCCCTCCATACTGATCCTCTGCCAATGCTGCACTCCCTCCACACTGTTCCTCTCACAATGCGGCACCATCTTCATGCTGACTCTCTGACAATGCTGCACTCCCTCCACACTGACGCTCTGACAATGCTGCACTCCCTCCACACTGACCGTCTGGCAATTCTGCACTCCCACCACACTGATCCTCTGACAATGCTGCTATCCCTTGACACTGACCCTCTGACAACGCTGCACTCCCTCCACACTGAACCTATGACAATGCTGCACTCCCTCCTCCTGACCCTCTGACAATGCTGCATCCCCTTCATACTGACCCTCTGACAATGCTGCACTCCCCCCACACTGACCCTCTGACAATGCTGCACTCCCTCCACACTGATCCTCTGACAATGCTGCACTCCCTCCATACGGACCCTCTGACAATTCTGCACTCCCTCCACACTTACTCTCTGACAATGCTGCAATCCCTTCATAATGACCCTCTGACAGTGCTGCACTCCCTAAATCCTGATCCTCCCACAATGCTGCACCCCCGTCATACTGACCTTCTGACAATGCTGCACTCTCTCCACACTGACCTCTTACAATGGTGTACTCCCTCCACACTGACACTCTGACAATGCTGCACTCCCTCCACACTGACCCTCTGACAATGCTGCACTCCCTCCACACTGACCCTCTGACAATGCTGCATTCTCTCCACACTGTACCTCTATCAATGCTGCACTCCCTCCATCCTGACCCTCTGACAATGCTGCACTCCGTCCACTCTGATCCTCTGACAATGCTGCACTCCCTCCATACTGATCCTCTGACAATACTACACTCCCTCCACACTGATCCTCTGACAATGCTGCACTCCGTCCACACTGATCCTCTGACAATGCTGCACTCCCTCCATCCTGACCCTCTGACAATGCTGCACTCCGTCCACTCTGATCCTCTGACAATGCTGCACTCCCTCCATACTGATCCTCTGACAATACTACACTCCCTCCACACTGATCCTCTGACAATGCTGCACTCCCGCCACAGTGACACTCTGACAATGATGCACTCCCTCCACTGATCCTCTGACAATGCTTTACCCCCTTCATACTGACCCTCTAACAATGCTGCACTCCCCCAACACTGACCCTCTGACAATGCTGCACTCACTCCACACTGACCTCTAACAATACTGCCCTACCTCCACACTGATCCTCTGACAATGCTGAACTCAATCCGTCCTGATCCTCTGGCAATGCTCCACTCCCTCCAAACTGAACCTCTGACAATGCTGCACTCCCTCCATACAGACGCTCGAACAAGGCTGTACCCCTCCACACTGACCCTCTGACAATGCTGCACTCCCTCCAAACTGATCCTCTGATAGTGCTGCACCCCCTTCACACTGACCCAGTGACAATGCTGCCCTCCCCCCACACTGACCCTCTGACAATGCTGCACTCCCTCCACACTGACCCTCTGACAATGCTGCACTCCCCCCACACTGACGCTCTGACAATGCTGCACTCCCTCCTCACTGACCCTCTGACAATACTGCACTCCTTCCACACTGACCCTCTGAAAATGCTGCACTCGCTACACACTGACGCTCTGACAATGCTGCACTCCGTCCTCACTGACTCTCTGACAATACTGCACTCCCTCCACACTGACCCTCTGACAATGCTGCACTCCCTCCACACTGACCCTGTGACAATGCTGCACTCCCTCCACACTGACCCAGTGACAATGCTGCACTTCCTCCACACTGAACCTCTGACAATGCTGCACTCCCTCCATACCGACCCTCTGACAGTGCTGCACACCCTCCACACTGACCCTCTGACAATGCTGCACTCCCTCCACACTGACACTCTGACAATGCTGCACTCCCTCCATACTGACCCTCTGACAATGCTGCACTCCCTCCACACTGACCCTCTGACAATGCTGCACTCTCTCCACACTGACATCTGACAAGGGTGCACTCCCTCCACACTGACACTCTGACAATGCTGCACTCCCTCCACACTGACCCTCTGACAATGCTGCACTCCCTCCACACTGACCCTCTGACAATGCTGCACTCTCTCCACACTGTACCCCTGACAATGCTGCACTCCCTCCATACTGACCCTTTGACAATGCTGAACTCCCACCATAATGATCCTGTGACAATGCTGCACCATCTTCATACTGACTCTCTGACAATGCTGCACTCCCTCCACACTGACCCTCTGACAATGCTGCACCCCGTCCACACTGATCCTCTGACAATGCTGCACTCGCTCCACACTGACCCTCTGACAATGCTGCACTCCCTCCACACTGACCCTCTGACAATGCTGCACTCCGTCCACACTGATCCTCTGACAATGCTGCACTCGCTCCACACTAACCCTCTGACAATCTGCACTGCCTCAACTCTGATTCTCTGACAGTACTACACTCCCTAAACACTGATCATATGACAATGCTGCACTCCCTCCACACTGACCCTCTGACAATGCTGCACTCCCTCCACACTGACCCCCTGAAAATGCTGCACACCCGTTATACTGACCCTCTGACAATGCTGCACTCCCTCCATACTGATCCTCTGACAATACTACACTCCCTCCACACTGAACCTCTGACAATGCTGCACTCCCGCCACAGTGACACTCTGCCAATGATGCACTCCCTCCACTGATCCTCTGACAATGCTTTACCCCCTTCATACTGACCCTCTAACAATGCTGCACTCCCCCAACACTGACCCTCTGACAATGCTGCACTCACTCCACACTGACCTCTGACAATACTGCACTACCTCCACACTGATCCTCTGACAATGCTGAACTCAATCCGTCCTGATCCTCTAACAATGCTGCACTCCCCCAACACTGACCCTCTGACAATGCTGCACTCACTCCAAACTGACCTCTGACAATACTGCACTACCTCCACACTGATCCTCTGATAATGCTGAACTCAATCTGTCCTGATCCTCTAACAATGCTGCACTCCCTCCATACAGACCCTCTTACAATGCTGAACCCCTCCACACTGACCCTCTGACAATGCTGCACTACCTCCACACTGATCCTCTGATAGTGCTGCACCCCTTCATACTGACCCTCTGACAATGCTGCACTCCCCCCACACTGACCCTCTGACAATGCTGCACTCCATCCACACTGACCCTCCGACAATGCTGCACTCCCCCTACACTGACGCTCTGACAATGCTGCACTCCTTCCACACTGACCCTCTGACAATGCTGCACTCCCTCCACACTGACCCTCTGACAATGCTGCACTCCCTCCACACTTACCCAGCGACAATGCTGCACTTCCTCCACACTGGACCTCTGACAATGCTGCACTCCCTCCGTACTGACCCTCTGACAATGCTGCACCCCCTCCACACTGATCCTCTGACAGTGCTGCACACCGTCCACACTGACCCTCTGACAATGCTGCACTCCCTCCACACTGACCCTCTGACAATGCTGCACTCCCTCCATACTGACCCTCTGACAATGCTGCACTCCGTCCACACTGATCCTCTGACAATGCTGCACTCGCTCCACACTGACCCTCTGACAATCTGCACTCCCTCCACTCCGATACACTGACAATACTATTCTCCCTATACACTGATCCTCTGACAATGCTGCACTCCCTCCACACTGACCCTCTGACAATGCTGCACTCCCTCCACACTGACCCTCTGACAATGCTTCACTCACTCCACACTGACCCTCTGACGTTGGTTCACGCCCTCCACCCTGACCCTCTAACAATGCTGCAAACCCAACACACTGATCCTCTGACAATGCTGCACTCCCTCCACACTGACCCTCTGACAATGCTGCACTCCCCCCACACTGACCCTCTGAAAATGCTGCACTCCCTACACACTGACCCTCTGACAGTGCTGCACTCCCCCCACACTGACCCTCTGACAATGCTGCACTCCCTCCACACTGACCCTCTGAAAATGCTGCACTCCCTCCACACTGACCCTCTGACAGTGCTGCACTCACCCCACACTGACCCTCTGACAATGCTGCACTCCCTCCTCACTGACCCTCTGACAATACTGCACTCCTTCCACACTGACCCTCTGAAAATGCTGCACTCCCTACACACTGACCCTCTCAAAATACTGCACTCCCTCCATACTGATCCTCTGACAATGCTGCACTCCCTCCACACTGACCCTCTGACAATGCTGCACTCCCACCACACTGACCCTCTGACAATGCTGCACTCCCACCACACTGACCCTCTGACAATGCTGCACTCCCTCCACACTGACCCTCTGACAATGCTGCACTCGCTCCACACTGACCCTCTGACAATGCTGCACTCCCACTACACTGACCCTCTGACAATGCTGCACTCCCTCCATACTGATCCTCTGACAATGCTGCACTCCCTCCACACTGACCCTCTGACAATGCTGCACTCCCTCCACACTGACCCTCTGACAATGCTGCACTCCCTCCACACTGACCCTCTGACAATGCTGCACTCCCTCCACACTGACCCTCTGACAATGCTGCACTCCCTCCACACTGATCCTCTGACAGTGCTGCACACCCTCCACACTGACCCTCTGACAATGCTGCACTCCCTCCACACTGACCCTCTGACAGTGCTGCACACACTCCGCACTGACCCTCTGAAAATGTTGCACTCCCTCCACACTGATCCTCTGACTGTGCTGCACTCCATCCACACTGACCCTCTGACAATGCTGCACTCCCTCCACACTGACCCTCTGATAATGCTGCACTCCCTCCACACTGACCCTCTGACAGTGCTGCACACCCTCCACACTGACCCTCTGACAATGCTGCACTCCCTCCACACTGACCCTCTGACAATGCTGCACTACCTCCACACTGACCCTCTGACAATGCTGCACTCCCTCCACACTGACCCTCTGACAATGCTGCACTCCCTCCACACTGATCCTCTGACAATGCTGCACTCCCTCCACACTGACCCTCTGACAATGCTGTACTCCCCCCACACTGACTCTCTGACAATGCTGCACTCGCTCCACACTGATCCTCTAAAAATGCTGCACTCCCACCACACTGATCCTCTGACAATGCTGCACTCCCTCCAAACTGACCCTCTGACAATGCTGCACTCCTCCACACTGATTCTCTGACAATGCTGCACTCCGTCCACACTGATCCTCTGACAATGCTGCACTCGCTCCACACTGACCCTCTGACAATGCTGCACTCCCTCCACACTGACCCTCTGACAATGCTGCACTCCCTCCACACTGACCCCCTGACAATGCTGCACTCCCTCCACACTGATCCTCTGACAATGCTGAACTCAATCCGTCCTGATCCTCTGACAATGCTGCACTCCCTCCACACTGACCCTCTGACAATGCTGCACTCCCACCACACTGACCCTCTGACAATGCTGCACTCCCTCCACACTGACCCTCTGACAATGCTGCACTCCCTCCACACTGACCCTCTGACAATGCTGCACTCCCTCCATACTGATCCTCTGACAATGCTGCACTCCCTCCAAACTGAACCTCTGACAATGCTGCACTCCCTCCACACTGACCCTCTGACAATGCTGCACTCTCTCCATACTGATCCTCTGACAATGCTGCACTCCCTCCACACTGACCCACTGACAGTGCTGCACACACTCCACACTGACCCTCTGAAAATGCTGCACTCCCTCCACACTGATCCTCTGACTGTGCTGCAGTCCTTCCACAGTGACCCTCTGACAATGCTGCACTCCCACCACACTGACCCTCTGACAATGCTGCACTCCCTCCACACTGACCCTCTGACAATGCTGCACTCCCTCCACACTGACCCTCTGACAATGCTGCACTCCCTCCATACTGATCCTCTGACAATGCTGCACTCCCTCCACACTGACCCTCTGACAATGCTGCACTCCCTCCACACTGATCCTCTAACAATGCTGCACTCCCTCCACACTGACCCTCTGACAGTGCTGCACACCCTCCACACTGACCCGCTGACAATGCTGCACTCCCTCCACACTGACCCTCTGACAATGCTGCACCCCCTCCACACTGACCCTCTGACAATGCTGCACTCCCTCCACACTGACCCTCTGAAAATGCTGCACTCCCTCCACACTGATCCTCTGACAATGCTGCACTCCCTCCACACTGACCCTCTGACAATGCTGTACTCCCCCCACACTGACTCTCTGACAATGCTGCACTCTCTCCACATTGATCCTCTAAAAATGCTGCACTCCCTCCACACTGATCCTCTGACAATGCTGCACTCCCTCCACACTGACCCTCTGACAATGCTGCACTCCCTCCACACTGATTCTCTGAGAATGCTGCACTCCGTCCACACCGATCCTCTGACAATGCTGCACTCGCTCCACACTGACCCTCTGACAATACTGCACTCCCTCCACACTGACCCTCTGACAATGCTGCACTCCCTCCACACTGACCCTCTGACAATGCTGCACTCCCTCCATGCTGACCCTCTGATAATCCTGCACTCCCTCCACACTGACCCTCTGACAGTGCTGCACACCCTCCACACTGACCCTCTGACAATGCTGCACTCCCTCCACACTGACCCTCTGACAATGCTGCACCCCCTCCACACTGACCCTCTGACAATGCTGCACTCCCTCCACACTGACCCTCTGACAATGCTGCACTCCCTCCACACTGATCCTCTGACAATGCTGCACTCCCTCCACACTGACCCTCTGACAATGCTGTACTCCCCCCACACTGACTCTCTGACAATGCTGCACTCCCTCCACACTGATCCTCTAAAAATGCTGCACTCCCTCCACACTGATCCACTGAAAATGCTGCACTCCCTCCACACTGACCCTCTGACAATGCTGCACTCCCTCCACACTGATTCTCTGACAATGCTGCACTCCGTCCACACTGATCCTCTGACAATGCTGCACTCGCTCCACACTGACCCTCTGACAATGCTGCACTCCCTCCACACTGACCCTCTGACAATGCTGCACTCCCTCCACACTGACCCCCTGACAATGCTGCACTCCCTCCACACTGATCCTCTGACAATGCTGAAATCAATCCGTCCTGATCCTCTGACAATGCTGCACTCCCTCCACACTGACCCTCTGACAATGCTGCACTCCCACCACACTGACCCTCTGACAATGCTGCACTCCCTCCACACTGACCCTCTGACAATGCTGCACTCCCTCCACACTGACCCTCTGACAATGCTGCACTCCCTCCATACTGATCCTCTGACAATGCTGCACTCCCTCCAAACTGAACCTCTGACAATGCTGCACTCCCTCCACACTGACCCTCTGACAATGCTGCACTCTCTCCATACTGATCCTCTGACAATGCTGCACTCCCTCCACACTGACCCTCTGACAGTGCTGCACACACTCCACACTGACCCTCTGAAAATGCTGCACTCCCTCCACACTGATCCTCTGACTGTGCTGCAGTCCCTCCACAGTGACCCTCTGACAATGCTGCACTCCCACCACACTGACCCTCTGACAATGCTGCACTCCCTCCACACTGACCCTCTGACAATGCTGCACTCCCTCCACACTGACCCTCTGACAATGCTGCACTCCCTCCATACTGATCCTCTGACAATGCTGCACTCCCTCCACACTGACCCTCTGACAATGCTGCACTCCCTCCACACTGACCCTCTGACAATGCTGCACTCCCTCCACACTGATCCTCTGACAATGCTGCACTCCCTCCACACTGACCCTCTGACAGTGCTGCACACCCTCCACACTGACCCGCTGACAATGCTGCACTCCCTCCACACTGACCCTCTGACAATGCTGCACCCCCTCCACACTGACCCTCTGACAATGCTGCACTCCCTCCACACTGACCCTCTGAAAATGCTGCACTCCCTCCACACTGATCCTCTGACAATGCTGCACTCCCTCCACACTGACCCTCTGACAATGCTGTACTCCCCCCACACTGACTCTCTGACAATGCTGCACTCCCTCCACATTGATCCTCTAAAAATGCTGCACTCCCTCCACACTGATCCTCTGACAATGCTGCACTCGCTCCACACTGACCCTCTGACAATGCTGCACTCCCTCCACACTGATTCTCTGAGAATGCTGCACTCCGTCCACACTGATCCTCTGACAATGCTGCACTCGCTCCACACTGACCCTCTGACAATGCTGCACTCCCTCCACACTGACCCTCTGACAATGCTGCACTCCCTCCACACTGACCCTCTGACAATGCTGCACTCACTCCATGCTGACCCTCTGATAATGCTGCACTCCCTCCACACTGACCCTCTGACAGTGCTGCACACCCTCCACACTGACCCTCTGACAATGCTGCACTCCCTCCACACTGACCCTCTGACAATGCTGCACCCCCTCCACACTGACCCTCTGACAATGCTGCACTCCCTCCACACTGACCCTCTGACAATGCTGCACTCCCTCCACACTGATCCTCTGACAATGCTGCACTCCCTCCACACTGACCCTCTGACAATGCTGTACTCCCCCCACACTGACTCTCTGACAATGCTGCACTCCCTCCACACTGATCCTCTAAAAATGCTGCACTCCCTCCACACTGATCCTCTGACAATGCTGCACTCCCTCCACACTGACCCTCTGACAATGCTGCACTCCCTCCACACTGATTCTCTGACAATGCTGCACTCCGTCCACACTGATCCTCTGACAATGCTGCACTCGCTCCACACTGACCCTCTGACAATGCTGCACTCCCTCCACACTGACCCTCTGACAATGCTGCACTCCCTCCACACTGACCCTCTGACAATGCTGCACTCCCTCCATGCTGACCCTCTGACAATGCTGCACTCCGTCCACACTGATCCTCTGACAATGCTGCACTCGCTCCACACTTACCCTCTGACAAAGCTGCACTCCCTCCACACTGACCCTCTGACAATGCTGCTCTCGCTCCACACTGACCCTCTGACAATGCTGCACTCCCTCCACACTGACCCTCTGAGAATTCTGCACTCCCTCCACACTGATCCTCTGATAATTCTGCACTCCCTCCATACTGACCCTCTGACAATGCTGCACTTCCTCCACAGTGACCCTGTGACAATAATGCACTCCCTGCACTGATCCTCTGACAATGCTGCACGCCCTTCATACTGACACTCTGACAATACTGCACTCCCTCCACACTGACTTCTTACAATCCTGCACTCCCTCCACACTGATCCCCTGACAATGCTGAACTCAATCCGTCCTGATCCTCTGAAAATGCTGTACCCCCTCCACACTGACCCTCTAACAATGCTGCACTCCCTCCACACTGATCCTCTGATAATGCTGCACCCTCTTCAAACTGACCCTCTGACAATGCTGCACTCCCTCCACACTGACCCTCTGACAATGCTGCACTCCCTCCACACTGACCCTCTGACAATGCTGCACTCCCTCCATACTGATTCTCTGATAATATTGCACCCCCTTCATACTGACACTCTGACAATGCAGCATTCCCCCGCACTGACCCGCTGACAATGCTGCACTCCCTCCACACTGACCCTCTGACAATGCTGCACTCCCCCCACACTGACCCTCCAACAATGCTGCACTCCCTCCTCACTGACCCTCTGACAATACTGCACTCCCTTCACACTGACCTCTGAAAATGTTGCACTCCCTACACACTGACCCTCTGACAATACTGCACTCCCTCCACACTGACCCTCTGACAGTGCTGCACTCCCCCCAACACTGACCCTCTGACAATGCTGCACTCCCTCCACACTGACCCTCTGACAATATTGCACTCCCTCCACACTGATCCTCTGACAATGCTGAATGCAATCCGTCCTGATCCTCTGACAATGCTGCACTCCCACCACACTGAACCTCTGACAACGCTGCACTCCCTCCATACAGACCCTCTTACCATGCTATACCCCCTCCACACTGACCCTCTGACAATGCTGCACTCCCTCGACCCTGATCCTCTGACAATGCTGTACATCCTCCACACTGATCCTCTGTCAATGCTGCACTCCCTCCACACTGACTCTCTGACAATGCTGCCCTCCCTCCACCCTGACTCTCTGAAAATGCTGCCCTCCTTCCGCACTGACTCTCTGACAAAGCTGCACACCCTCCATACTGATCCTCTGACAATGCTGCACTCCATCCACACTGACCCTCTGACAATGCTGCACTCCCTCCACACTGACCCTCTGACAATGCTTCACCTACTCCACACTGACCCTCTGACATTGCTTCACGCTCTCCACCCTGACCCTCTAACAATGCTGTGCACCCAACACACTGATCCTCTGACAATGCTGCACTCCCTCCACACTGACCCTCTGACAATGCTGCACTCCCCCCACACTGACCCTCTGAAAATGCTGCACTCCCGACACACTGACCCTCTGACAATACTGCACTCCCTCCACACTGACCCTCTGACAATGCTGCACTCCCTCCATGCTGACCCTCTGATAATGCTGCACTCCCTCCACACTGACCCTCTGACAGTGCTGCACACCCTCCACACTGACCCTCTGACCCTCTGATTTCAATACAGGTAAAGAAACAGAGTTAGTAACCATCCACCGTGACCCTGTTATAAAACTTATTTTCAAATGTGGCTTGCATGTGATTCCCACACCCTCGAAGAGTTGCCTGGAAGGTGGGGGTGCGCTGTACTCTCCTGCTGCAGTCCTTGGGTGTCCCACAGTGATGTTAGGGTGGGAGCTCCGGGATTTTGACCTGAACCATGCAAACAGCTCTCTTACTGGAGGGCCTTTTTAAAGTTGGGAAGTTATTATAGACCAGGAGGAATCGAGAGCTGCTGTCTTGTCAGAGAGAGAGGCCTGGTGAGTCAAACACCTCAGGTGAGGTGTAAGGTTGAGAAGCTGGGGGCTTCATGGTAATTTCAGACATGATAGAGATTGAGCCAACAATGTTGGCATCACGAACCTGTTAGCTGTGGTAACTGACCCCTCTTTTTAGCAGAGGGATTCAATCCCTTTAATAGAGCAAGCTTGAGAATTCAACATTAAAATCAATCTCTACGGACGCGTTGGAGACCTGAAACATCAATACAGAGATTGCTGAAGAAGCTAAGCATGTCCGGCAGCATCTCTGAAGGGAGAGGGAGAAAGAGACAGAGAGAGAGTTCTCCTTTCAATCCAGTGATTTCTGCGGGAAAGTTCCTTCAGAACATACCGTTTTGAGGAAGGGTCACTTGAAATGCGAATTGTTCCTCTCTCTCTTCACCGTTGCTACCTGCTGAATTGTGCTGAATTTCCCCAGCCATCTGTTTGCTTGAGAATTTGATCTGACCTGATCTAAGTGTCACTGAGTAATTAAGTCTGTGTTCATGCCCTGAGGCTGCTTCTGCTGAACGTTGACAAACAGGTTTAAGGCTTTGTAAGGTATTGTATTCGGAGGGCGGGGTACATGGGAGAACAGATACAGAACACAGGCACTTCACAAAAATCCTTCTCAATGTAACTTTATGATGTTAATTCAGTAGGAACAGCTGAGACCTAACATTTCAGTTAATCAGCCAAGGGGAGGATATATGTCATGGCAAAGACTTGTTGTAAAGACTGTACCGAACCGAACTTTAGTGACTATGTTTGAACGTAAAGTTTTTTTGTGAATAAAGTATCTTTTTGAAATTGATATAAATATTTTTTCGAGGGGGATCAAGCATCTTGAGCTTGTGGAGGCATTGCTCTTGTCCCTAGTCTTTCTTAACAAAATGCTAGACAAGTTCGATACTCCCCGGGTACAGACATCAAACGGTCATCAACAGGGAGGAGATGGTGGGATGGTCACGGGGGCTCAGTGTTGCCTCACCCCACCCGGGTTCGATTCCAGCCTCTGGCGACTGTCTGTGTGGAGTTGGCACATTCTCCCCGTGTCAGCCTCCGGGTGCTCCAGTTCCCACCCACTGTCCAAAGATTGCAGGCTGGGTGGGTTAGCGAGAGGAAATGAAGGGATCCAGGGATAGAGAAAGTGGGTGGGATGCTCTGCCGAGGGTCAGTGTGAACCTGATCGGCCGAATGGCCTGCTTCCACATCTTATGGATTGTATGATCAATCCAGAGACTCAAATAATGTTCTGGGCCCTGGGCTCCAATCTTGGGAGTGGCTGTGGGTCATCACAGTGAGAACAGATTTGGGGATGAACACGGTCCAAGGGGGCAACAGGTTTGCTTTCTGAGGTGTTGAGGGCATGAATGTTCTGTCGAGGTGCTTTGGTGATAAACATACTGAGGGGATGGTTTCTAAAGTATTGAGGGAGCACTATCTGTCAGTACAGGGTGCAGATGGTCGAAAGGTACAGATACACTTCATAGAACATAGAACATAGGACATAGAACAGTACAGCACAGAACAGGCCCTTCAGCCCTTGATGCTGTGCCGACCATCGATCCTCATGTAAGGCAAACCTAATGTATGAACCCTCAAATGTCTGTGACCATATGCATGTCCAGCAGTCACTTAAATATCCCCAATGACCTCGCTTCCACAACTGCTGCTTGCAACGCATTCCATGCTCTCGCAACTCTCTGCGTAAGGAACACGCCTCTGACATCCCCTCTATACTTTCCTCAAAAACAGCTTAAATCTATGACCCCTCGTGTTAGTCATTTCTGCCCTGGGAAATAGTCTCTGGCTATCGACTCTATCTCTGCCTCTAATTATCTTGTACACCTCAATTAGGTCCCCTCTCCTCCGCCTTTTCTCCACTGAAAGAAGTCCGAGCTCAGTCAACCCCTGTTCATAAGATAAGCCCTTCAGTCCAGGCAGCATCGTGGTAAACCTCCTCTGAACCCTCTCCAAAGCATTCACATCTTTCCTATAGCAGTGCGACCAGAACTGGACACAGTATTCCAAGTGCGTTCTAACCAAAGTTTTATAGAGCTGCAACAAGATCTCATGACTCTTAAACTCAATCCTCCTGTTAATGAAAGACAAAACAACATATGCTTTCTTAAAAACCCTGTCCACTTGGGTGGCCATTTTAAGGGATCTATGTACCTGCAAACCAAGATCCCTCTGTTCCTCCACACTTCCAAGAATCCTGTCTTTAATCCTGTACTCAGCTTTCAAATTTGACCTTCCAAAATGCATCACCTCGCATTTATCCAGGTTGAACTCCATCTGCCACATCTCAGCCCATCTCTGCATCCTGTCAATGTCCCGCTGCAGCCAACAACAGCCCTCTATACTGTCAACGACACCTCCAACCTTTGTGTTGTCTGCAAACTTGCTGACCCATCCGTCAATCTCCTCATCCAAATCATTAATAAAAATTACAAACAGTAGAGGCCCAAGGACAGAGCCCTGTGGAACACCACTCACCACTGACTTCCAGGCAGAATATTTTCCTTCTACTACCATTTGCTGTCTTCTGTTGGCCAGCCAATTCTGTATCCAGACAGCTAAGTTTCCCTGTATCCCCTTCCTCCTGACCTTCTGAATGAACCTACCATGGGGAACCTTATCAAATGCCTTACTGAAGTCCACATACACAACATCCACAGCTGGACCCTCATCAACTTGCCTAGTAACATTCTCAAAGCACTCAGTAAGGTGTGTGAGGCATGACCTGCCCCTCACAAAGCCGTGTTGATTGCATTTAATCAAGCCATACTCTTCCAGATGGTCATAAAACCTGTCCCTCAGAATCCTTTCTAACTCCTTACAGACGACAGACGTGAGAGTGTCTGGTCTGTAATTGCTGGGGATTTCCCTATTTCCTTTCTTGAAAAGAGGAATTACATTTGCCTCCCTCCAGTCCTCAGGTACGACTCCAATGGAGAGCAAGGATGTAAGGATTTTCGCAAGTGGCGAAGCAATCACATTTCTCACTTCCCAAAGCAGCCGAGGACAAATCTGGTCTGGCCCTGGCGACTTGTCAATCTTAATGTTTGTCAAAATGTTCAGCACATCAGCTTCCTCCATCTCTATCTGTTCCAGCATGCTTACCTGCTCCTCAATGGTTTCATTCACTACTTTCTTTCGTAAAGACAGAAGCAAAAAACTCATTTCGGGCTTCCCCTAACTCCTCAGACTCTACACACAAGTTCCCTATGCTATCCCTGAGCGGCCCTACTCTTTCTTTGATCATTGTCTTACTCCTCACATACGTGTAAAATGTCTTTGGATTCTCCCTAATCCTTCCTGTCAAGCCTTTTCGTGCCCCCTCCTGGCTCTCCTCAGGCCATTTATGAGCTCCTTCCTCGCCTGCCTGTAATCCTCTAGAGCTGACCAAGACCCTTGCTTCCTCCACCTTACGTAAGCTGCCTTCTTTCTTTTGAAAAGACGCTCCTCCGCTCTCTTCATCCTAGCTTCCTTTATCTAACCCCTTCTTGCCTGTCTCAGAGGAACATATTTATGCATCACTCGCAACAACTGTTCCTTAAACCGTCTCCACATATCTATAGTGGCCTTTCCATGGAGCAATTGCTCCCAGTACATGGTTCCCAACTCACGTCTGATAGTATCATAGTTTCCTTTTCCCCAATTAAATATCCTCCCATTGTGCCAGCTTCTCTCCTTCTCCATGGCTATATAGAATGTGAGGTATTGTGGTCACTATCACCAAGATCTGACACCTGCCCCGGCTCATTGCCGAGCAACAAAATCAAAATGGTCTCTCCCCTCGTCGGCCGCTTCAACGTGCTGAGTTAGGAAACCCTCCTGAACACACCTTACAAAAATAGCTCCTTCCAAACCATCTGCTCGAAGGAGGTTCCAATCAATATTGGGAAAGTTAAAGTCACCCATTACAACAACCCTATTACATTCACTCTTTACCAACATCTGCCGACCTAAGCTTTCTTCAATCTCCCTGCTGCTATTGGGAGGGGGGGGGGGGGGGGGGGGCTGTAGTAAACCCCTAATGAGGTGACTGCTCCCTTACTGTTCCTAATTTCCACCCATACTGACTCAGTAGGCAGACCGTCCTGACAATGTTAACTTCTGTAGCTGTGATAACCTCTCTGATTTCCTTTCGGAATTCATTGCATGTGGTGTCCCTCAAGGGTTGGCTAGCACGGTGGCTCAATGGTGGGCACTGCTGCCTCACAGCATCAGGGACCCAGGTTCGATTCCAGCCTCGGGCGACTGACTGTGTGGAGTTTGCACGTTCTCCCCGTGTCTGCGTGGGTTTCCTCCAGGTGCTCCGGTTTCCTCCAACAGTCCAAAGATGTGCAGGTTAGGTGAAATGGCCATGCTAAATTGCCTGTTGTGTTAGGTGCATTAACCAGTGATAAACGCAGGGGAATGGGTCCGGATGGGTTCCTCTTCGGAGGGTCGGTGTGGACATGTTGGGCCGAAGGGACTGTTTCCACACTGTAGGGAATCTAAGGGTCTATCCTTGGACCCTCCTTTTTCTCACCGACATACTGCCATGAGGTGACATTGTCCGAAAACAAGTGTTAGGTTTCACATGTACACTGGCACTGCCCAGCTCTCCCTCCCCATCATCCCTCTCCATTACTCAGTTATCAACCTGCTTACCACGCTCCCACTACTCGATTAGCTGCAATTTTCTCCAATGAAACATTGTAATGGTTAAAACCATTGCCTTCAGTTGCTATTACAAATTCCTTTCCCTTCCTGCTGAGCCGCTCCCCCCCACTGGGAAATATCTGAGGTACACTACATTCTTCACAATACTGCTGTTATATCTGACCCCAAAGTGACCTTCTGATCAGACATCTACACAATCCCAAACACCAGGAATTCCCTTCTCTAAAATGTTGCTTGTCTCCCCCTCACCCCAGCTCCATTGCTACTGAAACCCCTGACCCGTGTCGGTGTTGCCTAAAACTTGACGAATCTGAAGCCGAACCCTTGATTCCGTGACTGACCCAGAATCTGCTGCTTTCTGTGTTTCCTGCACAATTACCCCCTGGTCCCTTTGTGGTGCAGTTTTCTACAGTTTCCACCATTTAAATAGCACTCTGTTCTTTTATTATCTCCTCCAAAATGACCAACTGCCCATTTTCCCAAATTATACTCCATCTGGCAACTTGTTGCCCCCTTCTCCTGTGCATCTCTCTCTCTTCACAATCCTCTTAGGACTTTACAGTTATGCCTTTTCTGACAGATATCCCCACCCCCCCCCCCCCCCCCCCCCCACCCCAATTCTTCTAACCGTTTACTGGGAATCCTGGGCAGTGGGAAGCGTGCAGTGTTGCTCTGTTTTTCGTGAGACTCCATGGGAGGCTGGGAGGAGCTTGCTGCCCATTGGTCAGAATGGGCCCATTGCCCATCGAGCTGCATGAGCATTTCACTCCCCATGTCTTATTGATGAGGCACAGCGGCAGCACGGAAGGAAAGAAAAGGAAGGAAATCCTGCTCTCCACGTCTCACTGACTCTTGGATCTATGAAAGATCTTCCTGAAGAAGGGCTTATGCCCGAAACATCGATTCTCCTGTTCCATGGATGCTGCCTGACCTGTTGCGCTGTTCCAGCAACACATTTTCAGCTCTGATCTCCAGCATCTGCAGTCCTCACTTTCTCCTCTATGAAAGATCTGCCCTGTTCAGTCACATGAAATCCCAAGGTGGAAACTCCTAGAAACCCACATAGATTGCCCCCTGAACTAACTACTGACCTCCACAAGGGGTAATGTGTACAGTCATCCAGGCCCAGGAGGAGGGGATGGTGCGAGTTTCTAACCTGAACTGACAGTGACGGATTTTATAACTTGTATTACAAGTGGGCATTCAGATGGTAATCTCAGTAACTGTAATGCCACACTCTGACAGCATTACTCAATTCATCAGGACCTGGATATTCACATTGTGTGTGAGTATTGTGTTCCAGCTCAATCCCATTTACTGTATAAAAGTTCTCCTTTAAATCATCCCATTCTCTCAATAGTTCTCCCCACACCTTCAATGTGTCCTGTAATCCTTGTATAATGAGCTGATGGGTGTAAGGTTTCTTATTATAACGAATAACGTTTGTAAACCCCTCTGTCACAGCTCCCCTCAATTTCCTTTGCTACAAGGAGAACAATCTCAGTTTCCCTAAATCCCTGATTCCCAATGTCTGTTTGCTCTCTATAAGGTACACATCAGGATTGTGTTGGAACAGTGTCCACTTGCCTGCATCAGTGCAGCTCCCAGCAATGTTAAAGAACATGAACATCCTCCAGGACAAAGCACTGTGCCTGAGTGGTGTCCCATCCACCACCCTCAGCATTCCCTCTCCCCACCCCCGAGGTACAGTGTCATCACTGTTTAGAGGCAAAGTCAGTAATGTCCTACCAGACCATAGGGCTGCTCTCTCATTAGGGAGAGATGACTGGTGGTGGTTTAACCTGAAGGTTACCCCAGCCCAGGCAAGGGGAGAGGTTGGGAAGGAGAGTCCATCTATTGTAGATCGATATTATCTACCCAATGTATCAGCAACAACTATATCATACCAATGAATAATGTAAAAGAATATCCAAAACATGCTGCTACAATCCCCCATTCCTTGAACCATCCTGGTAAATCCCCCCTGTGCCCCCTCTCAGGGACCCTGCCATCCTTCCCAATGTGTGGGCGATCTCTGGTTTGCACAGACCCAGCTGCTCTGTGTTCCTGTGGGTGACGCCATCATCGAGCACCAGTTGCACTAAACCTGGGTCTGTGAGTGTGGGAGACACAGAATTCCCAACAGAATTTAAGACACATTTCGGTGCACACTGTGATACCAAGACAGATGGTGCGAATGACAGTGTATTGGAAAATGGATCAGGATAGTTTGGTTATAGTTTTCGTTACTGGCACAGACTCAATGGCCCACCGAGCCTTTTTCTGTGCTGTAAACCTCAACAAACTTAATATAGGAATATGACCGGCCACCTTTGAAACCAGGTCAGAAAAAATGATAGTAGAATAGATGACATATGATTGGTCAATGTGTTTGGGAGGAAAGTGAGATGGAGCGGTTTAGGGGGAAATTCTGGAGCTCGATGCAGGAATCTGAAAGAGCCATCATCAAGTGAGAAATAAAAATGGGGTATCCTCAAGGCTGGAATCAAAGAAAGGCACATATAGCACAACTTTCAGAGACTGGAGGGGATTAGAGTTAGGGAGGGGTCTGAGGCTGGAGAGGAATTATTAGAGATAAGGAAGATTTCGCCGAGCTGGGAATTTGTCTTGCAGACGTTTCGTCCCCTGTCTAGGTGACATCCTCAGTGCTTGGGAGCCTCCTGTGAAGCGCTTCTGTGATTTTTCCTCCGGCATCTATAGAGGCCTGTCCCTGCCGCTTCCGGTTGTCAGTTCCCGAACCACTATAAATGTCAGAGGAAGCATCCCGGAAGGGCTTCACAGGAGGCTCCCAAGCAGTGAGGATGTCACCTAGACAGGGGACAAAACATCTGCAACACCAATTCCCAGCTCGGCGAACAGAACCACAACAACGATCACCCGAGCTACAAATCTTCTCACAAACTTGGAAGATAAGGAAGAGTTGTGAGGCTGGGTGAGGTGACAGAGATAGGGAGAGATGTGAAGAGGGAGGAATGCAGAGATAGCAAGAATTAGAGTCGTAATGTTATGTAGCATGGAAACAGACCCTGTGATCCAATCAATCCATGTCAAACATAATTCCAAACTGAGGTAATCTCACCTGCCTCCCCTTGGTCCACATGTATCCAAACATTTCCTATGAGGTACCTGTCCAAATGGGTTTCCCGTAGAATCACTGTGGTGTGGAAACTGGCCATTTAGTGTCAGAGTCATTGAGATGTACAACATGGAAACAGACCCTTCCATCCAACCCATCCATGCTGACCAGATATCCTAAGCTGGAAATGTGTTGCTGGAAAAGCACAGCAGGTCAGGCAGCATTCAGGGAACAGGAGAATCGACGTTTCGGGCATAAGCCCTTCTTCGGGCTAATGCCCGAAACGTCGATTCTCCTGTTCCCTGGATGCTGCCTGACCTGCTGCGCTTTTCCAGCAACACATTTTCAGCTCTGATCTGCAGCATCTGCAGACCTCACTTTCTCCTCCGACCAGATATCCTAACCCAATCTAGTCCCACCTGCCTGCACCCGGCCCATATCCCTCCAAATCCTGGAAGACTGGTGCCATTATTTGAGAAAGGCGGTAAGGAAAACTCAGCAAACTATAGACCGGTGAGCCTGAAGTCAGTAGAAGGCAAGTTGTTGGAAGGGCTTATAAGGGGTAGGATGTACATGTAATTGGAAAGACAAGAATGATTCGGGATAGTCAGCATGGCTTTGTGCATGGAAATTACTAACTTGGACTTCAGAAAGACGGTCAGCAAGAGTCCACATAACACACGGGTATAAAAGTCCATCACCATAGAATACAAGGAGATGGGGAGATTTGGTTACAAAATTGGCTGGAAGGTCATAGAGTCATAGAGATATACAGCACAGAAACAGACCCTTCGGTCCAACCCGTCCATGCTGACCAGGTATCCCAACCCATTCTAGTCCCACCTGCCAGCATCTGGCCCATATCCCTCTAAACCCTTCCAAATAATGTTCCCACCGACAGAGGAACCTCAATTATGTGAACGAGTTGGGTGGGCACTAATTCATTCGGACAATCAATGATTCGGTGAATCGATTAAATGCCTTTCCTCTGGGGCTCGGAGTTTTCAAAGTCTGCTCCCCATTCAGGAGACTGCAACAGCACACAGCACGAATGCCCACCCACACACGGCCCCCAGCCTGACCCCTACCACCGTGCAACACCGCTCCCAGCCTGACCCTCACTGCCGCCCACACACCGCCCCCAGCTTGACCCTCACTGCCGCCCACACACCAATCCCAGCCTGACCCTCATCGTCGTCCAACACCGCTCCCAGGCTGACACTCACTGCTAACCACATTTCGCCTCCAGCCTGACCCTTACTGCCACCCACACATTGCCCCACAGCCTGACACTCACCGCCATCCACTCACCACCCCCAGCCTGACCCTCACTGCTGCTCACACAACACCCCCAGCCTGACCCTCAGCATTGTCGAACACCGCTCCCAGCCTGACCCTCAACGCTGCCCACACATTGTCCCACAGCCTGACACTCACCACCGTCCACTCACCGCCCTCAGCCTGACCCTCACCATCATTCAACACCGCTCCCAGCCTGACCCTCAATGCTGCCCACACATTGTTCCACACCCTGACACTCACCGCCCCCCCGCCTAACCATCACCAGCATCCGCACACCACCCCCGTCTCACTCTCACCGGAATCCACATTGCCCCCAGCCTGACCCTCACTGCCGTCCACACACCACCCTCAACCTGACCTTCTCCGCTGTCTACACATCGCCCCCAGCCTGACCTTCACCGGCATCCACACACCACCCCCAGCCTGACCCTCACTGCCATCCACACACCGGCCCAGCCTGACCCTCACTGCCATCCACTCACCGACCCAGCCTGACCCTTACCACCATCCGCGCACCACCCCAGTCTGACTCTCACCAGAATCCACACTGCCCCCAGCCTGACCCTCACTGCCGTCCACACACCGCTCCCAACCTGACCTTCGCCGCCATCCACACGTCGCCCCAGCCTGATCTTCACCGGCATCCACAAACCACCCCCAGCCTCACCCTCACTGCCATCCACACACCGCCCCAGCCGGACCCTTACCACCGTCCACTGTCTGCATACCACCCCAGTCTGACTCTCACCAGAATCCACACTGCCCCCAGCCTGACCCTCACTGCCGTCCACACACCACTCCCAACCTGACCTTCGCCGCCATCCACACATCGCCCCAGCCTGACCTTCACCGGCATCCACACACCACCCCAAGTCTCACCCTCACTGCCATCCACACACCGACCCAGCCTGACCCTTACTGCCATCCACACACCGACCCAGACTGATCTTCACTGCCGCCCATACAATGCCCCCAAGACTGACCCTCAGCCCCATCCATACACCGCCCCCAGCCTGACTCTCACCACCTTCCAAAGACCGCCCCCAGGCTGGCCCTCACTGATGCCCACACACCGCACTCAGCCTGACCCTTACTGCTACCCACAAACCACCCCATCCTGACCCTAAGCGCCATCCACACACTGCCAACAACCTGACCCTCACCACCATCCACACACTGCCCTCAGCCTGACTCTCAGCGCCGTCCACACACTGCCCCAACCTGACACTCACCACCTTCCACACACTAGCCACAGCCTGACCCTCACCACCGTCCACACCCTGCCCCCAGCCTGACACTCACCACTGCTGACACTCCACCCCCAGTCTGAACCTCACTGCCGTCCACACACCACTGCAGCCTGTCCCTCACTGCCGTGCACACACCGCCCCCAGCCTGACCCTTACCACCGTCCATACACCGCCCCCTGCCCGACCCTCACCACCGTCCACACACCGCCCCCAGCCTGACCCTCACCACCATCCACACGCTACCCCCAGCCTGACCCTCACCGCCCTCGACTCACTGCCCCCAGCTGGACCCTCACCGCCCCCAGCCTGACCTTACCGCCCCAAGCCTGACCTTACTGCCCCCAGCCTGTCCCTCACCGCCGTTCAACACCACCCCCAGCCTGACCCTCACTGCCGCCCACACACCGCCCCCAGCCTGACCCTCAGCGCCGTCCAACACCGCCCCCGCCTGACCCTCACTGCCGTCCACTCACCGCCCCTAGCCTGACCCTCAGCACCGTCCACACACAGCCCCCAACCATGCCCTCACTGACGCCCACACACCGCCCCCGTCCTGACCCTCACTGCTGTCCAACACTGCCCTCAGCCTGGCCCTCACTAGTACCCACATACCACCCCCAGACTGACCCTCAATGCCATTCACACACTGCCCCCAGGCTGACCCTCACTGCCACCCACACACCATCCCCAGACTGACCCTGAATGTCATTCACACACCGCCCCCAGCCTGACCCTCACTGCCGCCCACACACCACCCCCAGACTGACCCTGAATGTCATTCACACATCGCCCCCAGCCTGACCCTCACTGCCGCCCACACATCGCCCCCAAACTACCCTCACTATCGGCCACACACCGCCCCCAGCCAGACCCTCACTGCTCTGCCACACCCCACCCCACAGCCTGACCCTCACCGCTCCGGACGTACTGCCCCCAGCCGGACCCTAGCACACCCAGCCTGACCTTACCTCCCCCAGCCTGACCCTCACCACTGTCCAACATTGCCACCAATCTGTCCCTCACCACCATTCAACACCACCCAAGCCTGACCCCCACTACCGCCCACACACCACCCCCAGCCCGACCCTCAGCGCCATCCATATACCGCCACCAGCCTGATCCTCACCACCATCCACACTCCGCCCCCAGCCTGGTCCTCACTGCCGCTCACACACCGCCCTCAACCTGACCCTCAGCGCTGTCTACACACAGCCCCTAGCTTGACCCTCCCCACAGTCTACACACTACCCCAAGCATTACCATCGCTGCCACCCACACACCACCCCTAGACTGACCCTCAGTGCCATCCACACACAGCCCCCAGTCTGACCCTCGCTGTCGCCCACACACGGTCCTCAGTCTGACCCTCACCACCACGCAAATACTGTCTCCAGTCTGATCCTTTCTGCCATCCACACATCACCCCCAGCCTGACCCTCGCCACCATCTACACTCCATGCCCAGCCTGACCCTCACAGGGTCCCTCACAGGGACAGCGGTCAGGGTCAGGCTGGGGGCCGTAAGGTCAGGCTGGGTGCAGTGAGGGTCCGGCTGGGGGCAGTGCGTCCGGGGTGGTGAGGGTCAGTCTAGGGGGTGGGGTGTGGCGGAGCAGTGAGGGTCAGGCTGAGGGCGGTGTGTGAATGGCATTGAGGGTCAGTCTGGGGGTGGTGTGTGGGTGGCAGTGAGGGTCAGCCTGGGGCCAGTGTGCGGATGGCACTGAGGGTCAGGTTGGGGGCGGTGAGTGGACGGCGGTGAGTGTCAGGCTGTGGGGCAATGTGTGGGCGATATTGAGGGTCAGGTTGGGAGCGATGTTGGATGACGTTGAAGGTCAGGCAAGGGGTGGTGTGTGGGTGGCAGTGAGGGTCAGGCTGGGGGTGGTGTTGGACGGCGGTGAGGGTCAGGCTGGGGGTGGTGTGTGGGCGGCGGTGAGTGTCAGGCTGTGGGGCAATGTGTGGGCGACATTGAGGGTCAGGTTGGGAGCGATGTTGGATGACAGTGAAGGTCAGGCTGGGGGTGGTGTGTGGGTGGCAGTGAGGGTCAGGCTGGGGGTGGTGTTGGATGGCGGTGAGGGTCAGGCTGGGGGTGGTGTGTGGGCGGCGGTGAGTGTCAGGCTGTGGGGCAATGTGTGGGCGACATTGAGGGTCAGGTTGGGAGCGATGTTGGATGACGGTGAAGGTCAGGCTGGGGGTGGTGTGTGGGTGGCAGTGAGGGTCAGGCTGGGGGTGGTGTTGGACAGCGTTGTGGGTCAGGCTGGGGGAGGTGTGTGGGCGGCAGTGAGAGTCTGTCTGGGGGTGGTGTTGAATGGTGGTGAGGGTCAGGCTGGGGGTGGTGTGTGGGCGGCAGTGAGGGTCAGGCTGGGGGTGGTGTTGAACGGCGGTGAGGGTCAGGCTGGGGGCAATGTTGGACGGCGGTGAGGGTCAGGATGGGGCGGTAAGGTCAGGCTGGGGGCAGTAAGGACAAGCTGGGGGCGGTGAGGGACAGGCTGGGGGCAGTGAGTCCGGGGCGGTGAGGGTCAGGCTGGGGGGTGGTGTGTGGATGGCAGTGAGGGTCTGGCTGGGGTCGCTGTTGGACATTGGTGAGGGTAAGGCTAAGGGCAGCGTGTGGACGGCAGTGAGGGCCAGCCTGGGGGCGGTCTTTGGAAGGTGGTGAGGGTCAGGCTGGGGTCGGTGTGTGGACAGTGGTGAGTGTCAGGCTGGGGGCACTATGTGGATGGTGGTGAGAGTCAGGCTGTTGGTTGTGTGTGAGCGGCAGTGAGGGTCAGGCGGGGGGCAGTGTTGGACGGCAGTGAGAGTCAGGATGGGGTGATTTGTGGGTAGCAGTAAGGGTCAGGTTGAGGGCGGAGTGTGGGCATCAGTGAGGGCCAGCCTGGGGGCGGTCTTTGGAAGGTGGTGAGGGTCAGGCTGGGGGCGGTGTATGGATGGCGCTGAGGATCAGTCTTGGGGGCATTGTATGGGCGGCAGTTAAGATCAGTCTGGGTCGGTGTGTGGATGGCAGTAAGGTTCAGGCTGGGTCGGTGTGTGGATGGCAGTGAGGGTGAGGCTTGGGGTGGTGTGTGGATGCCGGTGAAGGTCAGGCTGGGGGCGATGTGTGGACAGCAGTGAGGGTCAGGCTGGGGGCAGTGTGTGGACGGTGGTGAGTGTCAGGCTGGGGGCAGTGTGTGGACGGCGCTGAGAGTCAGGCTGTGGGCGGTGTATGGATGGCGCTGAGGGTCAGTCTTGGGGGCATTGTATGGGCAGCAGTGAAGATCAGTCTGCGGCGGTGTGTGGATGGCGCTGAGGGTCAGTCTGGGGGCATTGTGTTGATGGCAGTAAGGGTCAGGCTGGGTCAGTGTGTGGATGGCAGTGAGGTTCAGGCTGGGGGTGGTGTGTGGATGCCGGTGAAGGCCAGGCTGGGGGTGGTGTGTGGATGCTGGTGAAGGCCAGGCTGGGGCGATGTGTGGATGGTGGAGAAGGTCGGGTTGGGGGCGGTGTGTGGACGGCGGTTAGGGTCAGGCTTGGGGCAGTTTGGATTCTGGTGAGAGTCAGACTGAGGTGGTGTGCAGATGGTGGTAAGGGTCAGGTTGGGTCAGTGTGTGGATGGCAGTGAGGGTCAGGCTGGGTTGGTGTGTGGATGGCGGAGAAGGTCGGGTTGGGAACGGTGTGTGGACGGCGGTTAGGGTCAGGCTGGGGGCAGTGTGTGGGCAGCGTTGAGGGTCAGGCTGGGAGTAGTTTTTGACAATGCTGAGGGTCAGGCTGGGGGTGTTGTGTAAGCGGCAGTGAGGGTCAGTCAGGGGGTGGTGAGTGGATGGCAGTGAGTGTCAGGCTGTGGGGCAATGTGGGGGTGGCAGTGAGGGTCAGGCTGGAGGCGGTATGTGGTTGGCAGTGAGTGTCAGCCTGGGAGCGGTGTTGGACGACGATGAGGGTCAGGCTGGGGTTGGTGTGTGGCCGGCAGAGAGGGTCAAGCTGGGGGCGGTGATGGACAGCGGTGAGGGTCAGGCTGGGGGCGCTATTAGACAGCGATGAGGGTCAGGCTGGTGTTGGAGTGTGGGCGGCAGTGCGGGGCAGGCTGGGGGCGGTGTGTGGGAGGCAGTGAGGGTCAGGCTGGGGGCGGTGTGTGGACAGCAGTGAGGGTCAGGCTGGGGGCGGTGTGTGGGACGGAGTGAGGGTCAGGCTGGGAACGGTGTGCGGGTGGGCATTCGTGCTGTGTGCTGTTGCAGTCTCCTGAATGGGGAGCAGATTTGAAAACTCCGAGCCCCAGAGGAAAGGCATTTAATCGATTCACCGAATCATTGATTGTCCGAATGAATTAGTGCCCACCCAACTCGTTCACATAATTGAGGTTCCTCTGTCGGTGGGAACATGATTTGGAAGGGTTTAGAGGAATATGGGCCAGGTGCTGGCAGGTGGGACTAGAATGGGTTGGGATACCTGGTCAGCATGGACGGGTTGGACCGAAGGGTCTGTTTCTGTGCTGTATATCTCTATGACTCTATGACCTTCCAGCCAATTTTGTATCCAAATCTCCCCATCTCCTTGTATTCTATGGTGATGGACTTTTATACCTGTATGTTATGTGGACTCTTGCTGACCGTCTTTCTGAAGTCCAAGTTAGTGATTTCCATGCACAAAGCCATGCTGACTATCCCTAATCAATCTTGTCTTTCCAATTGCATGTAAACCCTGCCCCTTATAAGCCCTTCCAACAACTTGCCTTCTACTGACTTCAGGCTCACCGGTCTATAGTTTGCTGACTTTTCCTTACCGCCTTTCTCAAATAAGGGCACCAGTCTTCCAGAGGCTAGTCCAGAACCAGAGGGCATAGGTTTAGGGTGACAGGGTAAAGATATAAAAGAGACTGAAGGGGCAACTGTTTCACACAGAGGGTGGTACGTGTATGGAATGAGCTGCCAGAGGAAGTGGTAGAGGCAGGTACAATTGCAACATTTAGGAGGCATTTGGATGGATATATGAATAGGAAGGGTTTGGAGGGATATGGGCTGGGTGCTGGCGGGTGGGACTAGATTGGGTTGGGATATCTGGTCAGCATGGATGGGTTGGATGGAAGGGTCTGTTTCCATGTTGTACATCTCAATGACTCTGACACTAAATGGCCAGTTTCCACACCACAGTGACTCTACGGGAAACCCATTTGGACAGGTACCTCATAGGAAATGTTTGGATACGTGTGGACCAAGGGGAGGCAGGTGAGATTACCTCAGTTTGGAATTATGTTTGACATGGATTGATTGGATCACAGGGTCTGTTTCCATGCTACATAACATTACGACTCTAATTCTTGCTATCTCTGCATTCCTCCCTCTTCACATCTCTCACTATCTCTGTCACCTCACCCAGCCTCACAACTCTTCCTTATCTTCCAAGTTTGTGAGAAGATATGTAGCTCGGGTGCTCTTTGTTGTGGTTCTGTTCGCCGAGCTGGGAATTTGTGTTGCAGATGTTTTGTCCCCTGTCTAGGTGACATCGTCATGGCTTGGGAGCCTCCTGTGAAGCCCTTCTGTGATGTTTCCTCCGACATTTATAGTGGTTCAGGAACTGACAACCGGAAGCGGTTGGGACAGGCCACAATAAATGCCGGAGGAAAAATCACAGAAGCGCTTCACAGGAGGCTCCCAAGCACTGAGGATGTCACCTAGACAGGGGACGAAACGTCTGCAAGACAAATTCCCAGCTCGGCGAACATCTTCCTTATCTCTAATAATTCCTCTCCAGCCTCAGACCCCTCCCTAACTCTAATCCCCTCCAGTCTCTGAAAGTTGTGCTATATGTGCCTTTCTTTGATTCCAGCCTTGAGGATACCCCATTTTTATTTCTCACTTGATGATGGCTCTTTCAGATTCCTGCATCGAGCTCCAGAATTTCCCCCTAAACCGCTCCATCTCACTTTCCTCCCAAACACATTGACCAATCATGTGTCATCTATTCTACTATCATTTTTTCTGACCTGGTTTCAAAGGTGGCCGGTCATATTCCTATATTAAGTTTGTTGAGGTTTGCAGCACAGAAAAAGGCTCTGTGGGCCATTGAGTCTGTGCCAGTAAAGAAAACTATAACCAAACTATCCTGATCCATTTTCCAATACACTGTCATTCGCACCATCTGTCTTGGTATCACAGTGTGCACCGAAATGTGTCTTAAATTCTGTTGGGAATTCTGTGTCTCCCACACTCACAGACCCAGGTTTAGTGCAACTGGTGCTCGATGATGGCATCACCCACAGGAACACAGAGCAGCTGGGTCTGTGCAAACCAGAGATCGCCCACACATTGGGAAGGATGGCAGGGTCCCTGAGAGGGGGCACAGGGGGGATTTACCAGGATGGTTCAAGGAATGGGGGATTGTATCAGCATGTTTTGGATATTATTTTACATTATTCATTGGTATAATATAGTTGTTGCTGATACATTGGGTAGATAATATCGATCTACAATAGGTGGGCTCTCCTTCTCAACCTCTTCCCTTGCCTGGGCTGGGGTAACCTTCAGGTTAAACCACCACCAGTCATCTCTCCCTAATGAGAGAGCAGCCCTATGGTCTGGTAGGACATTACTGACTTTGCCTCTTACATAGTGATGTCACTGTACCTCGGGGGTGGAGAGAGGGAATGCTGAAGGTGGTGGATGGGACACCACTCAGGCACAGTGCTTTGTCCTGGAGGATGTTCCCGTTCTTTAACATTGCTGGGTGGGGGGGGGGGGGGTGGTTAACTGATGTAGGCAAATGGGGAATGTTCCAGCACAACCCTGATGTGTACCTTATAGAGAGCAAACAGATATTGGGGAATCAGGGGTTTGGAGAAACTGAGATTGCTCTCCTTGTAGCAAAGGAAATTTGGGGAGCTGTGACAGAGGGGTTTACAAACGTTACCCGTTATAATAATAAACCTGACACCCATCAGCTCATTATACAAGGATTACAGGACACATTGAAGGTGTGGGGAGAACTATTGAGAGAATGGGATGATTGAAAGGAGAACTTTTATGCAGTAAATGGGATTGAGCTGGAACACAATGTTCACGCACAATGTGAATATCCAGGTCCTGATGAATTGAGTAAGAGTTTGGCGTTACAGTTACTGAGATTACCATCTGAATACCCACCTGTAGTATCCTCTCATCCAAGTTATAAAATCCGTCACTGTCAGTTCAGGTTAGAAACTCACACCATCCCCTCCTCCTGGCCCAGGATGACTGGACACATTACCCCTTGTGGAGGTCAGCAGTTAGTTCAGGGGGAAATCTATGTGGGTTTCTAGGAGTTTCCACCTTGGGACTTCATGTGACTGAACAGGGCAGATCTTTCATAGATGGGACAGAATGACCCAAGAGTCAGTGAGATGTGGAGAGCAGGATTTCCTTCCTTTTCTTTCCTTCCGTGTTGCCGCTGTGCCTCATCAATAAGACATGGGGGGTGAAAGGCTCATGCAGCTCGATGGGCAAGTTGTCTCCATTCTAACCAATGGACAGCAAGCTACTTCCAGTCATCCCATAGAGTCTCACGGAAAACAGAGCAACACTGCACGCTTCCCACTGCCCAGGATTCCCAGTAAACGGTTAGAAGAATTGGGGGGGGGGGGGGGGGGGGGGTGTGGGGATATCTGTCAGAAAAGGCATAACTGTAAAGGTCTAAGAGGATTGTGAAGTGAGAGAGATGCACAGGAGAAGGGGGCAACAAGTTGCCAGATGGAGTATAATTTGGGAAAATGGGAAGTTGGTCATTTTGGAGGAGAAATAAAAGAATAGTGCTATTTAAATGGTGGAAACTGTAGAAAGCTGCACCACAAAGGGACCAGGGGTAATTGTGCAGGAAACACAGGAAGCAGCAGATTCTGGGTCAGTCACGGAATCAAGGGTTCGGCTTCAGAATCGTCAAGTTTAAGGCAACACCGACACGGGTAAGGGGTTTCAGTAACAATGGAGCTGGGGTGAGGGGGAGACAAGGAACGTTTAACAGAATGGAATTCCTGGTGTTTGGGATTGTGTGGATGTCTGATCAGAAGGTCACCTTGGGGTCAGATATAACAGCAGTATTGTGAAGAATGTAGTGTACCTCAGATATTTCCCAGTGGGAGGGAGGGGCTCAGCAGCAAGGGAAAGGAATTTGTAATAGCAACTGAAGGCAATGGTTTTAACCATTACAATGTTTCACTGGAGAAAATTGCAGCTAATCGAGTAGTGGGAGCGTGGTAAGCAGTTTGATAACTGAGTAACAGTGGAGTAATGAAGACAGATGATGGGAGAGGGACTTGGGCAGTGTCAGTTTACATGTGAAACCTAACACAGTGCTTTTGGACAATGTCACCTCCTGGCAATATGGCAGTGAGAAAAAGGAGGGCCCAAGGATAGATCCTTAGATTCCCTACAGTGTGGAAACAGTCCCTTCGTCCAACAAGTCCACATCGACCCTCCGAAGAGGAACCCATCCAGACCCATTCCCCTACGTTTACCACTGATTAATACACCTAACACTACAGGTAATTTAGCATGGCCATTTCACCTAACCTGCATATCTTTGGACTGTGGGAAGAAACCGGAGCACCCGGAGGAAACCCACGCAGACACGGGGAGAATGTGCAAACTCCACACAATCGCCCGAGTCTGGAATCGAACCTAGGTCTCAGATGCTGTGAGGCAGCAGTGCCAACTATTGAGCCACCGTGCTGGCCAACCCTTGAGGGACACCACATGCAATGAATTCAGAAAGGAAATCGGAGAGGGTATCACAGCTACAGAAGTTACCATTGTCGAGGAGGGTCTGCCTACTGAGTCAGTATGGGTGGAAATTAGGATCAGTAAGGGAGCAGTCACCTCATTAGGGGTTTACTACAGCCCCCCCCCCCCCCCCCCCCAACAGCACAGGGAGATTGAAGGAAGCATAGGTCAGCAGATTTTGGTAAAGAGTGAATGTAATAGGGTTGTTGTAATGGGTGACTTTAACTTTCTCAATATAGATTGGCACCTCCTTCGAGCAGATGGTTTTCTAAAGTGTGTTCAGGAGGGTTTCCTAACTCAGCACCTTGAAGCGGCCAACGAGGGGAGAGGCCATTTTGCTTTTGGTGCTCGGCAATGAGCTGGGGCAGGTGTCAGATCTTGCGGAGGGAGAGCATTTTGGTGATAGTGACCACAACTGCCTCACATTCTAAAAAGCCATGGAGAAGGAGAGAAACAGGCACAATGGGAGGATATTTAATTGGGGAAAAGGAAACTATGATACTATCAGACGTGAGTTGGGAACCATGGACTGGGCGCAATTATTCCATGGAAAGGCCACGACAGACATGTGAGACGGTTTAAGGAACAGTTGTTGCGAGTGATGCATAAATATGTTCTCCTGAGACAGGCAAGAAGGGGCAAGATAAAGGAACATTAAATGTCGAGAGCGGAGGATCTTCTTTTCGAAAGAAAGAAGGCAGCTTACGTAAGGTGGAGGAAGGAAGGGTCTTGGTCAGCTCTAGAGGATTACAGGCAGGCGAGGAAGGAGCTCAATAATGGCCTGAGGAGAACCAGGAGGGGGCAGGAAAAAGGCTTGACAGGAAGGATTAGGGAGAATCCAAAGACATTTTACACGGATGTGAGGAGTAAGACAATGATCAAAGAAAGAGTAGGGCCGCTCAGGGATAGCATGGGGAACTTGTGTGTCGAGTCTGAGGAGGCAGGGGAACCCCCTAAATGAGTTTTTTGCTTCTGTCTTTACTAAAGAAAAGGACCTTGTAGTGAATGAAACCATTGAGGAGCAGGTAAGCATGCTGGAACAGATAGAGATTGAGGAAGCTGATGTGCTGAACATTTTGACAAACATTAAGATTGACAAGTCGCCAGGGCCAGACCAGATTTGTCCTCGGCTGCTTTGGGAAGTGAGAAATGTGATTGCTTCGCTGCTTGCGAAGATCCTTACATCCTCGCTCTCCATTGGGGTCGTACCTGAGGACTGGAGGGATGCAAATATAATTCCTCTCTTCAAGAAAGGAAATAGGGAAATCCCCAGCAATTACAGACCAGACACTCTCACGTCTGTCGTCTGTAAGGAGTTAGAAAGGATTCTAAGGGACAGGATTTATGAGCATCTGGAAGAGCATGGCTTGATTTAATGCAATCAACACGGCTTTGTGAGGGGCAGGTCATGCCTCACAAACCTTACTGAGTGCTTTGAGGACGTTACTAGGCAAGTTGATGAGGGTCGAGCTGTGGATGTGGTGTATATGGACTTCAGTAAGGCATTTGATAAGGTTCCCCATGGTAGGTTCATTCAGAAGGTCAGGAGGAATGGGATACCGGGAAACTTAGCTGTCTGGATACAGAATTGGCTGGTCGACAGAAGACAGCGAGTGGTAGTAGAAGGAAAATATTCTGCCTGGAAGTCAGTGGTGACTGGTGTTCCACAGGGCTCTGTCCTTGGGCCTCTACTGTTTGTAATTTTTATTAATGACTTGGATGAGGGGATTGAAGGAGGGGTCAGCAAGTTTGCAGACAACACAAAGTTTGGACGTGTCATTGACAGGAAAGAGGGTTATTGTATGCTGCAGCGGGACATTGACAGGATGCAGAGATGGGCTGAGAGGTGGCAGATGGAGTTCAACCTGAATAAATGGAGGTGATGCATTTTGGAAGGTCAAATTTGAAAACTGAGTACAGGATTAAAGACAGGATTCTTGGCAGTGTGACGGAACAGAGGGATCTTGGGGTGCAGGTACATAGATCCCTTAAAATGGCTACCCAAGTGGACAGGGATGTTAAGAAAGCATATGGTGTTTTGGCTTTCATCAACAGGGGGATTGTGTTTCAGATTCGTGAGATCTTGATACAGCTCTGTAAAACTTTGGTTAGAACGCACTTGGAATACTGTGTCCAGTTCTGGTCGCCCTATTATAGAAAAGATGTGGATGCTATGGAGAGGGTTCAGAGGAGGTTTACCAGAATGCTGCCTGGAATGGAGGGCTTATCTAACAAAGAGAGGTTGACTGATCTCGGACTTCTTTCAGTGGAAAAAAGAAGGAAGACAGGGGACCTAATTGAGGTATACAAGATAATGAGAGGCATAGATAGAGTTGATAGCCAGAAATCTTTTCCCAGGGCAGAAAGTGCTAACACGAGAGGTCATAGTTTTAAGCTGTTTGCAGGAAAGTATAGAGGGGATGTCAGAGGTGGGTTCTTTAAGCAGAGAGTTGCGAGAGCATGGAATGCGTTGCCAGCAGCAGTTGTGGAAGCGAGGTCATTGGGGATATTTAAGTGACTGCTGGACATGCATATGGTCACAGAAATTTGAGGCTTCATACTTTAGGTTTCCCTTACATGAGGATCGATGGTCGGCACAGCATCAAGGGCTGAAGGGCCTGTTCTGTGCTGTACTGTTCTATGTTCTATGTTCTATGTTCTATGAAGTGTATCTGTACCTTTCGACCATCTGCACCCTGTACTGACAGATAGTGCTCCCTCAATACCTTAGAAACCATCCCCTCAGTATGTTTATCCCCAAAGCACCTCGACAGAACATTCATGCCTTCAACACCTCAGAAAGGAAACCTGTTGCCCCCTTGGACCGTGTTCATCCCCAAATCTGTTCTCACTGTGGTGACCCACAGCCACCTCCAAGATTGGAGCCCAGGGCCCAGAACAGTATTTGAGTCTCTGGATTGATCATACAATCCCTAAGATGTGGAAGCAGGTCATTCGGCCTATCAGGTTCACACTGACCCTCGGCAGAACAGCCCATCCTCCCGCCCCCCCACCATCTCTGGATCCCTTCATTTCCTCTGGCTAACCCACCCAGCCTGCACATCTTTGGACAGTGGGTGGGAACTGGAGCACCCGGAGGCTGACACGGGGAGAATGTGCCAACTCCACACAGACAGTCGCCCGAGGCTGGAATCGAACCCGGGTGGGGTGAGGCAGCACTTAGCCCCCGGTGACCATCGCACCATCTCCTCCCCGTTGATGACCGTTTGATGTCTATACCCGGGGAGTATCGAACTTGTCTAGCGTTTATTTAAGAAAGACTAGGGACAAGGGCAATGCCTCCACAAGCTCAAGATGCTTGGTCCCCCTCGAAAAAATATTTATATCAATTTCAAAAAGATACTTTATTCACAAAAAAAACTTTACGTTCAAACATAGTCACTAAAGTTCGGTTCGGTACAGTCTTTACAACAAGTCTTTGCAATGACATATATACTCCCCTTGGCTGATTAATTGAAATGTTAGGTCTGAGCTATTCCTTCTGAATGAACATCACAAAGTTACATTGAGAAGGATCTCTGTGAAGTGCCTGTGTTCTGTATCTGTTCTTCCATGTAGCCCGCACTCCGAATACAATACCTTACAAAGCCTCAAACCTGTTTGTCAACTTTCAGCAGAAGCAGCCTCAGGGCATTGAACACAGACTGAATGACTCAGTGACGCTTGGATCAGGTCAAATTCTCAATCAAACAGATGGCTGGGGATATTCAGCAGAATTCAGCAGGTAGCAATGGTGAAGAGAGAGAGGAACAATTCACATTTCAAGTGACCCTTCCTCAACCCGGTCTGTTCTGATGGAACCTTCCCGCAGAAATCACTGGATTGAAAGGTGAACTCTCTCTCTGTCTCTTTCTCCCTCTCCCTTCAGAGATGCTGCCGGACATGCTAAGTTTCTTCAGCAATCTCTGTATTGATGGTTCAGGTCTCCAGCGTGGCCGTACAGATTAATTTTAGGGTTGAATTCTCAAGCTTGGTCGATTAAAGGGATTGAATCCCTCTGCTACAAAGGAGGATCACGTCCCACAGCTAACAGGTTCGTGATGCCAACATTGTTGGCTCAATCTCTATCATGTCTGAAATTACCATGAAGGCCCCAGCTTCTCAATATCGCCCCTCACCTGAGGTGTGTGACCCACCAGGCCTCTCTCTCTGACAAGACAGCAGCACCCACCAGGCCTCTCTCTCTGACAAGACAGCAGCACCCACCAGGCCTCTCTCTCTGACAAGACAGCAGCACCCACCAGGCCTCTCTCTCTGACAAGACAGCAGCTCTCGGGTCCTCCTGGTCTGTACTAACTTCCCAACTTTAAAAGGGCACTCCAGTAAGAGAGCTCTTTACATGGTTCAGGTCAAAATCCTGGAGCTCCCTCCCTAACATCACTGGGGGACACCCAAGGACTGCAGCAGGAGAGTACAGCTCACCCCCACCTTCCAGACAACTATTAGAGGGTGTGGGAATCACATACAAGCCACATGTGAAAATACGTTTTATAACAGGGTTACGGTGGATGGTCACTAACTCTGTTTCTTTCCCTGTGTTGAAATCAGCGTAATGAAGAAGCTAAGGGTGGGTTGAAAATGACAATGATAGCTTTCGTAGGTTGGTGTTTATGAGAGTATGTATCGACAGTATGAATGTTTGAGCACTTATTCAAGGGCATGCAGGTAGCTGCCAGAGGAAGTGATGGGGCTGGTACAATTGCTACATTTAAAAGGCATCAGGATGAGTATGTGAATAGGAAGGGTTTAGAGGGATATCAGCCAAGTGCTAGCTAATGGAATGAAATGAGATGAGAATATCAGGTGGGGATGGACGAGTTGGACAGGAGGGACTGGTTCCAAGCTGTGCACCTCTGTGACTCTGTGCCTCTGAATAGTCTATTACAGAGAGTTTCAGACAGGCCTTGGTTTGTGTGTCTCTCTCAGGCTTCCTCAGAATCTGCAGACCCAATGTCTCCAAATTTCCACAAGACTCTATGAAATAGAAGAAAAGAGGGTCAGTACTGAGGGAGTGCTGCACTGTCAGAGGGTCAGTACTGAGGGAGTGCTGCACTGTCAGAGGGTCAGTACTGAGGGAGTGCTGCACTGTCAGAGGGTCAGTACTGAGGGGGTGTTACACTGTCAGAAGGTCAGTACTGAGGGAGTGCTGCACTGTCAGAGGATCAGTACTAAGGGAGTGCTGCACTGTCAGAGGGTCAGTACTGAGGGAGTGCTGCACTGTCAGAGGGTCAGTACTGAGGGAGTGCTGCACTGTCAGAGGATCAGTATTGAGGGAGTGCAGCATTGTCAGAGGGTCAGTACTGAGGGAGCGCTGCACTGTCAGAGGGTCAGTACTGAGGGAGTGTTACACTGTCAGAGGGTCAGTACTGAGGGAGTGCTGCACTGTCAGAGGGTCAGTACTGAGGGAATGCTGCACTGTCAGAGGATCAGTACTGAGGGAGTGCAGCATTGTCAGAGGGTCAGTACTGAGGGAGTGCTGCACTGTCAGAGGATCAGTACTGAGGGAGTGCTGCACTGTCAGAGGGTCAGTACTGAGGGAATGCTGCACTGTCAGAGGATCAGTACTGAGGGAGTGCAGCATTGTCAGAGGGTCAGTACTGAGGGAGTGTTACACTGTCAGAGGGTCAGAACTGAGGGAGTGCTGCACTGTCAGAGGGTCAGTACTGAGGGAATGCTGCACTGTCAGAGGATCAGTACTGAGGGAGTGCAGCATTGTCAGACGGTCAGTACTGAGGGAGTGCTGCACTGTCAGAGGATCAGTACTGAGGGAGTGCTGCACTGTCAGAGGGTCAGTACTGAGGGAATGCTGCACTGTCAGAGGATCAGTACTGAGGGAGTGCAGCACTGTCAGAGGGTCAGTACTGAGGGAGTGTTACACTGTCAGAGGGTCAGTACTGAGGGAGTGCTGCACTGTCAGAGGGTCAGTACTGAGGGAATGCTGCACTGTCAGAGGATCAGTACTGAGGGAGTGCAGCATTGTCAGAGGGTCAGTACTGAGGGAGTGCTGCACTGTCAGAGGATCAGTACTGAGGGAGTGCTGCACTGTCAGAGGGTCAGTACTGAGGGAATGCTGCACTGTCAGAGGATCAGTACTGAGGGAGTGCAGCATTGTCAGAGGGTCAGTACTGAGGGAGTACTGCACTGTCAGAGGGTCAGTACTGAGGGAGTACTGCACTGTCAGAGGGTCAGTACTGAGGGAGTGCTGCACTGTCAGAGGGTCAGTACTGAGGGAGTGCTGCACTGTCGGAGGGTCATTACTGAGAGAGTGCTGCACTGTCAGAGTGTCAGTACTGAGGGAGTGCTGCACTCTCAAAGAGTTAGTACTGAGGGAGCGCTGCACTGTAAGAATTTCAGAACTCAAGGTGCGCTGCTCAGTCAAAGAGCTGCACTGCCAGAGGGTCAGTACTGAGGGTGTACCGCACTGTCACACGGTCGGTATGGGGGCACTGCCGCAGTGTCAGATGGTCAGTACTGAGAAGTTCTGCACTGTGTGAGCGTCAGTACTGAGGGAGTGCCGCACTGTCAGAGGGTCAGCACTGAGGGATCACTGCGCTGTCAGAGGGTCAGTACTGAGGGGCTGCTGCATTGCCAGAGGGTGAGCACTGAGGGATCACCGCACGGTCGGACAGTCAGTAGTGAGGGAGCACCTCACTGTCAGAGGTTCAGTCCAGAAGGAATGCCGCACTGTCTTTAGCTCTGTAGTCTGAGAGCACTGCACCATCAGAGGGTCAGTACTGAACGAGCACTACACTGTCATAGGGTAGGAACTGAGGGAGCATGTACTATCAAAAGGTCAGTACTGAGGGAGCGCTACACAGTGAGAGTGTCAGTTCCGAGTGAGTGCTATTTCAGAGGGTCGGGACAGAGAGAGTGCTGCATTGTCAGAGGGTCAGGACTGAGGGAGTGCTGCACTGTCAGAGAGTCAGTACCGAGCGGGTGCAGAACTATCAGCGGGTCAGTACTGAGGGCGTTCCGCACAGTCAGATGGTCAGTATTGAGAGAGTGCTGCACTGTCAGAGGGTCAGTACCGAGCGGGTGCTGCACTGTCAGCGAGTCAGTACCGAGCGGGTGCTGAACTGTCAGCGGGTCAGTACTGAGGGAGTGCTGCACTGTCAGAGGGTTAGCACAGAGAGAGTGCTACACTGTCAAATAGACAGTACTGAGGCACTGCTGGACTGTCAGAGGTGCAGGACCGAGGCAGAGGGTCAGCACTGAGGGAGTGATACACTGTCAATGAGTCAGTACTGAGGCAGTGCTGTACTGTCAGAGTGTCATTTGTGATGAAGTGCTGTACTGTCGGAGGTTTTGTCCTGAGATTGGGCCACAATGTCGGAGGGTCAGTATAGGGCCACTTCCACTCTGCCAGAGAGTCAGTACTGAGGGAGTGCATCACTATCAGAGGATCAGTGTGGAGGGAGTGCAGCGTTGTCAGAGGGTCAGTGTGGAGCGAGTGCAGCATTGTCAGAGGGTCAGTGTGGAGGGAGAACAGCATTGTCAGAGGATTAGTGTGGAGGGAGTGCAGCATTGTCAGAGGGTCAGTGTGGAGGGAGTGCAGCATTGTCAGAGGATCAGTGTGGAGGGAGTGCAGCATTGTCAGAGGGTCAGTTTGGAGGGAGTGCAGCATTCTCAGAGGGTCAGTTTGGAGGGAGTGCAGCATTATCAGAGGGTCAGTGTGGAGGGGGTGCAGCATTGTCAGAGGATCAATGTGGAGGGAGTGCAGCATTGTCAGAGGGTCAGTGTGGAGGGAGTGCAGCATTGTCAGAGGGTCAGTGTGGAGGGAGTGCAGCATTATCAGAGGGTCAGTTTGGAGGGGGTGCAGCATTGTCAAAGGATCAGTGTGGAGGGAGTGCAGCATTGTCAGAGGGTCAGTTTGGAGGGAGTGCAGCATTGTCAGAGGGTCAGTTTGGAGGGAGTGCAGCATTATCAGAGGGTCAGTGTGGAGGGGGTGCAGCATTGTCAGAGGATCAATGTGGAGGGAGTACAGCATTGTCAGAGGGTCAGTGTGGAGGGAGTGCAGCATTGTCAGAGGGTCAGTGTGGAGGGAGTGCAGCATTATCAGAGGGTCAGTGTGGAGGGGGTGCAGCATTGTCAGAGGATCAATGTGGAGTGAGTGCAGCATTGTCAGAGGGTCAGTGTGGAGGGGGTGCAGCATTGTCAGAGGATCAATGTGGAGGGAGTGCAACATTGTCAGAGGATCAATGTGAAGGGAGTGCAGCATTGTCAGAGGATTAGTGTGGAGGGAGTGCAGCATTGTCAGAGGGTCAGTGTGGAGGAGTGCAGCATTGTCAGAGGATCAGTGTGGAGGGAGTGCAGCATTGTCAGAGGGTCAGTTTGGAGGTAGTGCTGCATTGTCAGAGGGTCAGTGTGGAGGGAGTGCAGCATTGTCAGAGGGTCAGTGTGGAGGGAGTGCAGCATTGTCAGAGGGTCAGTGTGGAAGGAGTGCAGCATTACCAGAGGGTCAGTGTGGAGGGAGTGCAGCATTGTCAGAGGATCAATGTGGGGGGAGTGCAGCATTGTCAGAGGGTCAGTGTGGAGGGGGTGCAGCATTGTCAGAGGGTCAGTGTGGAGGGAGTGCAGCATTGTCAGAGGATCAGTGTGGAGGGAGTGCAGCATTATCAGAGGTTCAGTGTGGAGGGAGTGCAGCATTATCAGAGGGTCAGTGTGGAGGGAGTGCAGCATTGTCAGAGGATCAATGTGGAGGGAGTGCAGCATTGTCAGAGGGTCAGTGTGGAGGGAGTGCAGCATTATCAGAGGGTCAGTGTGGAGGGAGTGAAGCATTGTCAGAGGATTAGTGTGGAGGGAGTGCAGCATTGTCAGAGGGTCAGTGTGCAGGGAGTGCAGCATTGTCAGAGGATTAGTATAGAGAGAGTGCAGCATTGTCAGAGGGTCAGTGTGGATGTAGTGCAGCATTGTCAGAGAGTCAGTGTGGAGGTAGTGCAGCATTGTCAGAGGTTCAGTGTGCAGGGAGTGCAGCATTGTCAGAGGGTCAGTGTGGAGGTAGTGCAGCATTGTCAGAGTATCATTGTGGAGGGAGTGCAGCATTGTCAGAGGGTCAGTGTGGAGGGAGTGCAGCATTGTCAGAGGGTCAGTGTGGAGGGAGTGCAGCATTGTCAGAGGATCAGTGTGGAGGGAGTGCAGCCTTGTCAGAGGGTCAGTGTGGAGGGAGTACAGCATTGTCATTGGATCAGTGTGGAGGGAGTACAGCATTTTCAGAGGATTAGTGTGGAGGGAGTACAGCATTGTCAGAGGATTAGTGTGGAGGGAGTGCAGCATTGTCAGAGAGTCAGTGTGGAGGGAGTGCTGCATTGTCAGAGGGTCAGTGTGGAGGGAGTACAGCATTGTCACAGGGTTAGTGTGGAGGGAGAACAGCATTGTCAGAGGATTAGTGTGGAGGGAGTGCAGCATTGTCAGAGGATCAGTGTGGAGGGAGTGTAGCATTGTCAGAGGGTCAGTGTGGAGGGAGTACAGCATTGTCAGAGGTTTACTGTGGAGGGAGTGCAGCATTGTCAGAGGGTAAGTGTGGAGGGAGTGCAGCATTGTCAGAGGGTCAGTGTGGAGGGGGTGCAGCATTGTCAGAGGATCAGTGTGGAGAGAGTGCAGCATTGTCAGAGGGTCAGTGTGGAGGGAGAGCAGCATTGTCAGAGGGTCAGCGTGGAGGGAGTGCAGCATTGTCAGCGGATCAGTGTGGAGGGAGTGAAGCATTGTCAGAGGATTAGTGTGGAGGGAGTGCAGCATTGTCAGATGATCAGTGTGGAGGGAGTGAAGCATTGTCAGAGGATCAGTGTGGAGGGACTGCAGCATTGTCAGAGGGTCAGTGTGGAGGGAGTGCAGCATTGTCAGAGGATCAGTGTGGAGGGAGTGAAGCATTGTCAGAGGATTAGTGTGGAGGGAGAGCAGCATTGTCAGAGGATCAGTGTGGAGGGAGTGCAGCATTGTCAGAGGGTCAGTGTGGAGGGAGTGCAGCATTGTCAGATGGTCAGTGTGGAGGGAGTGAAGCATTATCAGAGGATCAGTGTGGAGGGAGTGCAGCATTGTCAGATGGTCAGTGTGGAGGGAGTGCAGCATTGTCAGAGGGTCAGTGTGGAGGGAGTGCAGCATTGTCAGATGATCAGTGTGGAGGGAGTGCAGCATTGTCAGAGAGTCAGTGTGGAGGGAGTGCAGCATTGTCAGAGGGTCAGTGTGGATGGAGTGCAGCATTGTCAGGGGATCAGTGTGGAGGGAGTGCAGCATTGTCAGAGGGTCAGTGTGGAGGGAGTGCAGCATTGTCAGAGGGTCAGTGTGGAGGGGGTGCAGCATTGTCAGAGGATCAGTGTGGAGGGAGTGCAGCATTGTCAGAGGATCAGTTTGGAGGGAGTGCAGCATTGTCAGAGGGTCAGTGTGGAGGGATTGCAGCATTATCAGAGGGTCAGTGTGGAGGGAGTGCAGCATTGTCAGAGGGTCAGTGTGGAGGGAGTGCAGCATTGTCAGAGGATCAGTGTGGAGGGAGTGCAGCAATGTCAGAGGATCAGTGTGGAGGGAGTGCAACATTGTCAGAGGTTCAGTGTGGATAGATTGCAGCATTGTCAGTGGATCAGTGTGGAGGGAGTGCAGCATTGTCAGAGGGTCAGTGTGGAGGGAGTGCAGCATTGTCAGAGGGTCAGTGTGGAGGGAGTGCAGCAGTGTCAGAAGATCAGTGTGGAGGGAGTGCAGCACTGTCAGAGGATCAGTGTGTAGGGAGTGCAGCATTGTCAGAGGATCAGTGTGGAGGGAGTGCAGCATTGTCAGAGGGTCAGTGTGGAGGGAGTGCAGCATTGTCAGAGAGTCAGTGTGGAGGGAGTGCAGCATTGTCAGAGGGTCAGTGTGGAGGGAGTGCAGCATTGTCAGAGGATCAGTGTGGAGGGAGTGCAGCATTGTCAGAGGGTCAGTGTGGATGGAGTGCAGTATTGTCAGAGGGTCAGTGTGCAGGTAGTGCAGCATTGTCAGAGGATCAGTGTGGAGGGAGTGCAGCATTGTCAGAGGGTCAGTGTGGAGGGAGTGCTGCATTGTCAGAACGTGAGGATGGAGGGATTGCTGTGCAGGGAGAGGGTCAGTAATGATGAAGTGCGCACTCTCTGAGGGTCAGTACTAACGGATGGCCATGCTGTCAGAGTGTCGCACTGTGAGACGGTTACTACTGAGGGAGCGCTGCACTGAAAAAAGGGTTAGAACTGAGGGAGCAACGCACTCTGAGGGGATGAGTACTGAGGGATCACCACGCTGTGAGGGGTCAGTACTGAGGGAGTGCCATGCTATCTGTCGGACAGTCAGTACTGAGTGATTGCTGCATTTCCAGAGGATCAGTACTGTGAGAGTGATGGACACTCAAAGGGTCATTACTGAGGGAGAGCTACACGGTCAGTGTGTTAGTTCTGAGGGAGTGTTGTTTCAGAGGGTCAGTACTGAGGGAGTGCTGCACTGCCAAAGGGTCAGTACTGAGGGAGTGCTGCACTGCCAAAGGGTCAGTGCTGAGGGAGTGCTGCACTGCCAAAGGGTCAGTACTGAGGCATTGCTGGACTATCAGAAGTGCAGGAATGAGGCAGTGCCGCACTGTCAGATTGTCAGTACTGAGGGAGTTCTGCTCTGCCGTAGGGTTGGTACTGAGAAAATGCCACGTTATCGGAGGGTCAGTACCGAGGGAGTGCTGCACTGTAAGAGCAGCTGTATTGAGGGAGTGCCACATTGTCGTAGGGTCAGTACTGAGGGGATGCCACACTGTATGAGTGTCAGTACTGAGGGAATGCTGCACAGTGGAAATGTCAGTACAAAGAGAGTGCTGCAGAGTCAGAGGGTCAGTACTGAGGGAAAGCTGTTGTGTCAGAGCGTCATTTCTGAGGGTGTGCTGCAGGGTCAAAGGAGCAGTGCTGAGGGAGAGCTGCATTGTCAGAGGGTCAGTACTGAGGGTGTGCTGCACTGTCAGAGGGTCAGTACTGAGGGAGAGCTGCATTGTCAGAGGGTCAGTACTGAGGGTGGGCTGCACTGTCACAGGGTCAGTACTGAGGGAGCGCTGCACTGTCAGAGGGTCAGTACTGAGGGAGCGCTGCACTGTCAGATGGTCACTACTGAGGGAATGCTGCATTGTCAGAGGGTCTGTACTGAGGGAGCGCTGCACTGTCAGAGGATATAGAACATAGAACATAGAACAATACAGCACAGAACAGGCCCTTTGGCCCACGATGTTGTGCCGAACATTTGTCCTAGCTTAAGCACCCATCCATGTACCTATCCAATTGCCGCTTAAAGGTCACCAAAGATTCTGACTCTCCCACTCCCACAGGCAGCGCATTCCATGCCCCCCCAACTCTCTGGGTAAAGAAACTACCCCTGACATCTCCCCTATACCTTCCACCCTTCACCTTAAATTTATGTCCCCTTGTAACACTCTGTTGTACCCGGGGAAAAAGTTTCTGACTGTCTACTCTATCTATTCCCCTGATCATATTATAAACCTCTATCAAGTCACCCCTCATCCTTCTCCGTTCCAACTAGAAAAGGCCTAGCACTCACAACCTATCCTTGTACGACCTATTGTCCATTCCAGGCAACATCCTGGTAAATCTTCTCTGCACCCTCTCCAAAGCTTCCACATCTTTCCTAAAGTGAGGCGACCAGAACTGCACACAGTACTCCAAATGTGGCCTAACCAAAGTCCTGTACAGCTGTAATATCACTTCACGACTCTTGAATTCAATCCCTCTGCTAATGAACACTAATACACCATAGGCCTTCTTACAAGCTCTATCCACCTGAGTGGCAACTTTCAAAGATCTATGAACATCGACCCCAAGATCCCTCTGTTCCTCCACCTCACTAAGAACCCTACCGTTAACCCTGTATTCCGCATTCTTATTTGTCTTTCCAAAATGGACAACCTCACACTTGGCAGGGTAGAACTCCATCTGCCACTCCTCAGCCCAGCTCTGCATCATATCCAAGTCCCTTTGCAGCCGACAGGGCTGAGGCTTATTCCTCAGCTTCCGTCTGCTCATCCCAAATGAATCCCACTGCCCCACACTCAGCACAGTCGTGTGTTCCTTATTTCTGAGCTTCCCAATGCTAATCCACATCCAGACTGACATGCCACACTCCTCCAAATCGTATCGCAGTCTATTTGCCTGGGAGCGAGGAGTGTTAAGAGAGGAAATAAAAATCTGAAAGGACTTTACAGTGACATTAAGGATGAATTGATAGTGAGAGAAAGAGTAGGTTGTGGAACACAGTGAGAATTTGTGCATGGACCCAGAGGCTACAGTGAATGGATGCATTTTGTCAATGCTCATTGGGACAGGGTTGGTATGAAATCGTGGAGATGCTCTGTGATACAATTAAATGTATTAGCATATATAGAGAGAGAGATGGTTCTGAGTGGTCTGGCCTTCTGACAAACCAGTAAATCTCCAAAGATGGTGGAAATGTATCTCAGTTTACCGAATGAGGTCATGGAGGAAGTAGCAGGGACACTTGCAAACATTTTCAAATCCCCTCTGGCCACAGGAGAGGTGCCGTCGGACTGACCATGTGGTACTGTTATTCAAGACGGAACATGGGATATACCAGGCAGCTACAGGCCAGTCAGGCTAATATCGTGTGTGGGGCGTCTGTTGGAAGCAATTTTGGGAGATAGAATTAATCAGCATTTACAGAGACTGGAGTTCATGATGAACAGTCAGAATGGTTGTGTTAAGGGGAGGGCAGGTCTGACCAATGGGAGTGCACTTTTTAAGGAGGTGACCAGCTGTGTAAATAAGGGCAATGCTTTCCTGTCGCCTGCTTGGAGGTCAGTAAGGCTTTTATCAGGACCCATACTGGAAACTGATAGTGAACATAAAAACTCAAGATCCAAGGAATTTGGTGCAGAATGCTGAGTGTCAGGAAGCAGACAGTGATGGCCCAGTTAGAAATCTCTGTCTGTTCATGTCTCACTGCTGGGGTCTTGCTGATGTGGTTGATAGAAAAGATTTAGATTTGCATGTGGAGGGTTAATCATTGGGTTCATGAATGATATGGGGATTGGTGGGGTGATAAATACTGAGGATGATAGCCTTAGATTACAGAAGGATGGAGATGGCCTTGTCAGATGGACCGATCAGTGACAACGGGTGAGATGCCTGAAGACTGGAGGGTGATTAATGATGGGCCATTATTGAAGGAAGGCTGCAAGGAACAGCCATTAAACTATGGAGCTGTGAGCCTGGTGGCAGTGGTGGGTAAGCTGTTGGAGGGCATTCTGAGAGACAACTTACATGCATTTGGAAAAGCAAGAATTGATTAGGGATGGTCAGCTTGGCTTTGTTTGTGGAAATAATGTGTCCAACTTGATAGAGCTTTTGAAGGGATGACCAAGGAGACAGATGAGAAGGTTTCACATGGGAGACTGCTTAGTAAAAGGTTAGAGGAGATGGCATCCAAGGAGAGAGGACAGCACAGTACCTCAGTGGTTTGATTCTAACACCCGGTGACTGTCTGTGTGGAGTTTATACATTCTCTCTGTATCTGTTCGGGTTCCCTCAGGGTGATCCAGTTTCCTCCCACCGCCCAAAGATGCCATGGGAAATGCAGCATTACAGGGATAGAGTAGAGGGTGTGAGTCTGGGTACGATGCTGTTCAGATAGACAGTGTGCAGCCAAAGGACGGAATGGCTTGCTTCGACAGTGTAGGAATTCTAAACTTAATCCAGAGAGACAAGTAATGTTCTAGGGACACGGGCTCCAATCTTGGACAGGGGTGGATGTGGGTCCTTACAGTCTGAAGGGGTTTGAACACAGTCTGAGGGGGGAGCTGGGCTGAGCCCTGAAGTGTTGAGGATGTAAATGTTTTGTGGAGCTACTGTCTGAGGGGCTTTGGGGGTTAAACACAACAAAGTGATGAATTCTTCGGTATTGAGGGAGCACTTTCAGAGTTATTGAGGGAGCACTTTCTGAGGTATTGAGGGAGCACTTTCAGAGTTATTGAGGGAGCACTTTCTGAGTTATTGAGGGAGCACTTTCTTCGGTACTGAGGGAGCACTTTCTGAGTTATTGAGGGAGCACTTTCTGAGGTATTGAGGAAGCACTTACTGAGGTACTGAGGAAGAACTTTCTTCGGTATTGAGGGAGCACTTTCTGAGGTATTGAGGGAGAACGATATGAGGAATTGAGGAAGCATTATCAGTGGTACTGAGGGAGAACTATCTGAGGTACTGAGGGAGCACTTTCTGAGGTATTGAGGGAGCACTTTCTGAGTATTGAGGGAGCAATTTCTGAGGTATTGAGCGAGCACTTTCTGAGGTACTGAGGGAGCACTTTCTTCAAGTATTGAGGGGGAACGATATGAGGAATTGAGGAAGCATTATCAGTGGTACTGAGGGAGAACTATCTGAGGTACTGAGGGAGCACTTTATGAGGTATTGAGGGAGAACTATCTGAGGTACTGAGGGAGCACGTTCTGAGGTATTGAGGGAGCACTATCTGAGGTACTGAGTGAGCACTTTCTGAGGTACTGAGGGAGAACTATCTGAGGTACTGAGGGAGAACTATCTGAGGTACTGAGGGAGCACTTTCAGGGGTATTGAGGCAGAACGATCTGAGGTATTGATGGAGCACGATCTGAGGTATTGAGGGAGAAATATCTGAGGTATTGAGGGAGCAATTTCAGAAGTATTGATGGAGCACTATCTGATTTATTGAGGGAGAACTATCTGGGGTATTTAGGGAGCACTTTCAGAGGTATTGAGGGAGCACTATCAGAGGTATTGATAGAGCACTATCTGAGGTATTGAGGGAGCACTTTCAGAGGTATTGAGGGAGAACTATCTGAGGTACTGAGGGACCATTTTTCTGAAGTATTGAGGGAGCACTTTCTGAGGTACAGAGGGAGAACTTTCTGAGGTACTGAGTGAGCACTTTCTGAGGTATTGAGGGAGCACTATCTGAGGCATTGAGGGAGCACTATCTGATGCACTAATGGAGCACATTCTGAGGTATTGAGGGAACACTTTCTGAGGTATTGATGAAGCACTTCCTGAGGTATTGAGGAAGCACTCTCTGAGGTATTGAGGGAGCACTTTCTGACGTACTGAGGAAGTACTATCTGAGGTACTGTGGGAGCACTATCTGAGGTATTGAGAAAGCACTTTCAGAGGTATTGAGGGAGCACTATCTGAGGTATTGAGGGAGCACTATCTGAGGCATTGTGGGAGAACTATCTGAGGTATTGAGCGAGCACTTTCTGAGGTATTGAGGGAGCATTATCTGAGGTATTGAGGGAGCACTTTCTGAGGTATTGAGGAAGTACTTTCTGAGGTATTGAGGAAGCACTTTCTGAGGTATTGAGGAAGCACACTCTGAGGTACTGAGGGAGAACTATCTGAGGTATTGATGGAGCACTTTCTGAGGTATTGAGGGAGCACTATCTGAGGTAATGAGGAAGCACTTTAGAAGGTAGTGAGGGAACACAATCTGATGTATTGAGGAAGCACTTTATGAGGTATTGAGGGAGCACTTTCTGAGGTATTGAGGGAGCACTATCTGAGGAACTGAGGGTGCACTTTCTGAGGTATTGAGGGAGCACTTTATGAGGTATTGAGGAAGCACTATCTGAGGTATTGAGGGAGCACTTTCTGAGGTATTGAGGGAGCACATTTAGAGGTATTGAGGGAGAAATATCTGAGGTATTGAGGGAGCACTTTCTGAGGTACTGAGGAAGCACTATCTGAAGTATTGAGGGAGCACTACCTGAGGTACTGAGGGAGAAATATCTGAGGTACTGAGGGAGCACTTTCTGAGGTATTGAGGAAGCACTTTCTGAGGTATTGAGGAAGCACTTTCTGAGGTATTGAGGAAGCACTTTCTGAGGTATTGAGGAAGCACGTTCTGAGGTATTGAGGAAGCACTTTCTGAGGTATTGAGGAAGCACTTTCTGAGGTATTGAGGAAGCACTTTCTGAGGTATTGAGGAAGCACGTTCTGAGGTATTGAGGAAGCACTTTCTGAGGTATTGAGGAAGCACTTTCTGAGGTATTGAGGAAGCACGTTCTGAGGTATTGAGGGAACACTATCTGAGGTATTGATGAAGCACTTTCTGAGGTATTGATGTAGAACGATCTGAGGTATTGATGGAGCACTTTCTGAGGTATTGAGGAAGCACTTTCTGAGGTATTGATGGAGCAATTTCTGAGGTACGTGGGCGGCATGGTGGCACAGTGGTTAGCACTGCTGCCTCACAGCGCCAGAGACCCGGGTTCAATTCCCGCCTCAGGCGACTGACTGTGTGGAGTTTGCACGTTCTCCTCATGTCTGCGTGGGTTTCCTCCGGGTGCTCCGGTTTCCTCCCACAGTCCAAAGATGTGCAGCCAGGTGAATTGGCCATGCTAAATTGCCCGTAGTGTTAGGTGAAGGGGTAAATGTAGGGGTATGGGTGGGTTGCGCTTCGGCGGGGCGGTGTGGACTTGTTGGGCCGAAGGGCCTGTTTCCACACTGTAAGTAAGTAATCTGTAAGTAAGTAAGTAATCACTTTCTGAGGTACTGAGGGAGAATTATCTGATGCACTAATGGAGCACATTCTGAGGTATTGAGGGAACACTTTCTGAGGTATTGATGAAGCACTTTCTGAGGTATTGAGGAAGCACTATCTGAGGTACTGAGGGACTATCTGAGGTACTGTGGGAACACTATCTGAGGTATTGAGAAAGCACTTTCTGAGTTATTGAGGGAGCACTATCTGAGGCATTGTGGGAGAACTATCTGAGGTATTGAGCGAGCTCTTTCTGAGGTATTGAGGGAGCATTATCTGAGGTATTGAGGTAGCACTTTCTGAGGTATTGAGGAAGCACTTTCTGAGGTATTGAGGAAGCACTTTCTGAGGTATTGATGGAGCAATTTCTGAGGTATTGATGGAGCACTATCTGAGGTACTGAGGGAGCACTTTCTGAGGTGTTGAGGAAGCACTTTCTGAGGTACTGAGGGAGCACTTTCTGAGGTATTGAGGGAGCACTATCTGAGGTATTGAGGGAGCACTATCTGAGGCATTGTGGGAGAACTATCTGAGGTATTGAGCGAGCACTTTCTGAGGTATTGAGGGAGCATTATCTGAGGTATTGAGGGAGCACTTTCTGAGGTACTGAGGGATTACTTTCTGAGGTATTGATGGAGCAAATTCTGAGGTATTGAGGTAGCACTTTCTGAGGTATTGAGGAAGCACTTTCTGAGGTATTGATGGAGCAATTTCTGAGATACTGAGGGAGCACTATCTGAGGTACTGAGGGAGCACTTTCTGAGATATTGAGGGAGCACTATCTGAGGTATTGAGGGAGCACTATCTGAGGCATTGTGGGAGAACTATCTGAGGTATTGAGCGAGCACTTTCTGAGGTATAGAGGGAGCATTATCTGAGGTATTGAGGGAGTGCTTTCTGAGGTATTGAGGGAGCACTTTATGACGTATTGAGGAAGCACTTTCTGAGGTATTGAGGGAGCACTATCTGAGGTACTGAGGGTGCACTTTCTGAGGTATTGAGGAAGCACTTTCTGAGGTATTGAGGAAGCACTTTCTGAGGTATTGAGGAAGCACTTTCTGAGGTATTGAGGGAGCACTTTCTGAGGTAATGAGGGAGCACTTTCTGAGGTATTGAGGAAGCACTTTCTGAGGTATTGAGGAAGCACTTTATGTGGTATTGAGGAAACACTTTCTGAGGTAATGAGGGAGCACTATCTGAGGTACTGAGGGTGCACTTTCTGAGGTATTGAGGAAGCACTTTCTGAGGTATTGAGGAAGCACTTTCTTCGGTATTGATGGAGCAATTTCTGAGGTATTGAGGGAGCACTATCTGAGGTACTGAGGGAGCACTTTCTGAGGTATTGAGGAAGCACTTTCTGAGGTATTGAGGAAGCACTTTCTGAGGTATTGAGGAAGCACTTTCTGAGGTATTGAGGAAGCACGTTCTGAGGTATTGAGGAAGCACTTTCTGAGGTATTGAGGAAGCACTTTCTGAGGTATTGAGGAAGCACTTTCTGAGGTATTGAGGAAGCACTTTCTGAGGTATTGAGGGAGCACTTTCTGAGTATTGAGGGAGCAATTTCTGAGGTATTGAGCGAGCACTTTCTGAGGTACTGAGGGAGCACTTTCTTCAAGTATTGAGGGGGAATGATATGAGGAATTGAGGAAGCATTATCAGTGGTACTGAGGGAGAACTATCTGAGGTACTGAGGGAGCACTTTATGAGGTATTGAGGGAGAACTATCTGAGGTACTGAGGGAGCACGTTCTGAGGTATTGAGGGAGCACTATCTGAGGTACTGAGTGAGCACTTTCTGAGGTACTGAGGGAGAACTATCTGAGGTACTGAGGGAGAACTATCTGAGGTACTGAGGGAGCACTTTCAGGGGTATTGAGGCAGAACGATCTGAGGTATTGATGGAGCACGATCTGAGGTATTGAGGGAGAAATATCTGAGGTATTGAGGGAGCAATTTCAGAAGTATTGATGGAGCACTATCTGATTTATTGAGGGAGAACTATCTGGGGTATTTAGGGAGCACTTTCAGAGGTATTGAGGGAGCACTATCAGAGGTATTGATAGAGCACTATCTGAGGTATTGAGGGAGCACTTTCAGAGGTATTGAGGGAGAACTATCTGAGGTACTGAGGGACCATTTTTCTGAAGTATTGAGGGAGCACTTTCTGAGGTACTGAGGGAGAACTTTCTGAGGTACTGAGTGAGCACTTTCTGAGGTATTGAGGGAGCACTATCTGAGGCATTGAGGGAGCACTATCTGATGCACTAATGGAGCACATTCTGAGGTATTGAGGGAACACTTTCTGAGGTATTGATGAAGCACTTTCTGAGGTATTGAGGAAGCACTCTCTGAGGTATTGAGGGAGCACTTTCTGACGTACTGAGGAAGTACTATCTGAGGTATTGAGAAAGCACTTTCAGAGGTATTGAGGGAGCACTATCTGAGGTATTGAGGGAGCACTATCTGAGGCATTGTGGGAGAACTATCTGAGGTATTGAGCGAGCACTTTCTGAGGTATTGAGGGAGCATTATCTGAGGTATTGAGGGAGCACTTTCTGAGGTATTGAGGAAGTACTTTCTGAGGTATTGAGGAAGCACTTTCTGAGGTATTGAGGAAGCACACTCTGAGGTACTGAGGGAGAACTATCTGAGGTATTGATGGAGCACTTTCTGAGGTATTGAGGGAGCACTATCTGAGGTAATGAGGAAGCACTTTAGAAGGTAGTGAGGGAACACAATCTGATGTATTGAGGAAGCACTTTATGAGGTATTGAGGGAGCACTTTCTGAGGTATTGAGGGAGCACTATCTGAGGAACTGAGGGTGCACTTTCTGAGGTATTGAGGGAGCACTTTATGAGGTATTGAGGAAGCACTATCTGAGGTATTGAGGGAGCACTTTCTGAGGTATTGAGGGAGCACATTTAGAGGTATTGAGGGAGAAATATCTGAGGTATTGAGGGAGCACTTTCTGAGGTACTGAGGAAGCACTATCTGAAGTATTGAGGGAGCACTACCTGAGGTACTGAGGGAGAAATATCTGAGGTACTGAGGGAGCACTTTCTGAGGTATTGAGGAAGCACTTTCTGAGGTATTGAGGAAGCACTTTCTGAGGTATTGAGGAAGCACTTTCTGAGGTATTGAGGAAGCACGTTCTGAGGTATTGAGGAAGCACTTTCTGAGGTATTGAGGAAGCACTTTCTGAGGTATTGAGGAAGCACTTTCTGAGGTATTGAGGAAGCACTTTCTGAGGTATTGAGGAAGCACGTTCTGAGGTATTGAGGAAGCACTTTCTGAGGTATTGAGGAAGCACTTTCTGAGGTATTGAGGAAGCACGTTCTGAGGTATTGAGGGAACACTATCTGAGGTATTGATGAAGCACTTTCTGAGGTATTGATGTAGAACGATCTGAGGTATTGATGGAGCACTTTCTGAGGTATTGAGGAAGCACTTTCTGAGGTATTGATGGAGCAATTTCTGAGGTACGTGGGCGGCATGGTGGCACAGTGGTTAGCACTGCTGCCTCACAGCGCCAGAGACCCGGGTTCAATTCCCGCCTCAGGCGACTGACTGTGTGGAGTTTGCACGTTCTCCTCATGTCTGCGTGGGTTTCCTCCGGGTGCTCCGGTTTCCTCCCACAGTCCAAAGATGTGCAGCCAGGTGAATTGGCCATGCTAAATTGCCCGTAGTGTTAGGTGAAGGGGTAAATGTAGGGGTATGGGTGGGTTGCGCTTCGGCGGGGCGGTGTGGACTTGTTGGGCCGAAGGGCCTGTTTCCACACTGTAAGTAAGTAATCTGTAAGTAAGTAAGTAATCACTTTCTGAGGTACTGAGGGAGAATTATCTGATGCACTAATGGAGCACATTCTGAGGTATTGAGGGAACACTTTCTGAGGTATTGATGAAGCACTTTCTGAGGTATTGAGGAAGCACTATCTGAGGTACTGAGGGACTATCTGAGGTACTGTGGGAACACTATCTGAGGTATTGAGAAAGCACTTTCTGAGTTATTGAGGGAGCACTATCTGAGGCATTGTGGGAGAACTATCTGAGGTATTGAGCGAGCTCTTTCTGAGGTATTGAGGGAGCATTATCTGAGGTATTGAGGTAGCACTTTCTGAGGTATTGAGGAAGCACTTTCTGAGGTATTGAGGAAGCACTTTCTGAGGTATTGATGGAGCAATTTCTGAGGTATTGATGGAGCACTATCTGAGGTACTGAGGGAGCACTTTCTGAGGTGTTGAGGAAGCACTTTCTGAGGTACTGAGGGAGCACTTTCTGAGGTATTGAGGGAGCACTATCTGAGGTATTGAGGGAGCACTATCTGAGGCATTGTGGGAGAACTATCTGAGGTATTGAGCGAGCACTTTCTGAGGTATTGAGGGAGCATTATCTGAGGTATTGAGGGAGCACTTTCTGAGGTACTGAGGGATTACTTTCTGAGGTATTTATGGAGCAAATTCTGAGGTATTGAGGTAGCACTTTCTGAGGTATTGAGGAAGCACTTTCTGAGGTATTGATGGAGCAATTTCTGAGATACTGAGGGAGCACTATCTGAGGTACTGAGGGAGCACTTTCTGAGATATTGAGGGAGCACTATCTGAGGTATTGAGGGAGCACTATCTGAGGCATTGTGGGAGAACTATCTGAGGTATTGAGCGAGCACTTTCTGAGGTATAGAGGGAGCATTATCTGAGGTATTGAGGGAGTGCTTTCTGAGGTATTGAGGGAGCACTTTATGACGTATTGAGGAAGCACTTTCTGAGGTATTGAGGGAGCACTATCTGAGGTACTGAGGGTGCACTTTCTGAGGTATTGAGGAAGCACTTTCTGAGGTATTGAGGAAGCACTTTCTGAGGTATTGAGGGAGCACTATCTGAGGTACTGAGGGTGCACTTTCCGAGGTATTGAGGAAGCACTTTCTGAGGTATTGAGGTATCACTTTCTGAGGTATTGAGGAAGCACTTTCTGAGGTATTGAGGGAGAACTATCTGAGGTATTGAGGGAGTGCTTTCTGAGGTATTGAGGGAGCACTTTATGAGGTATTGAGGAAGCACTTTCTGAGGTATTGAGGGAGCACTATCTGAGGTACTGAGGGTGCACTTTCTGAGGTATTGAGGAAGCACTTTCTGAGGTATTGAGGAAGCACTTTCTGAGGTATTGAGGGAGCACTATCTGAGGTACTGAGGGTGCACTTTCTGAGGTATTGAGGAAGCACTTTCTGAGGTATTGAGGTAGCACTTCCTGAGGTATTGAGGAAGCACTTTCTGAGGTATTGAGGGAGCACTTTCTGAGGTAATGAGGGAGCACTTTCTGAGGTATTGAGGAAGCACTTTCTGAGGTATTGAGGAAGCACTTTATGTGGTATTGAGGAAACACTTTCTGAGGTAATGAGGGAGCACTATCTGAGGTACTGAGGGTGCACTTTCTGAGGTATTGAGGAAGCACTTTCTGAGGTATTGAGGAAGCACTTTCTTCGGTATTGATGGAGCAATTTCTGAGGTATTGAGGGAGCACTATCTGAGGTACTGAGGGAGCACTTTCTGAGGTGTTGAGGAAGCACTTTCTGAGGTACTGAGGGAGCACTTTCTGAGGTATTGAGGGAGCACTATCTGAGGTATTGAGGGAGCACTATCTGAGGCATTGTGGGAGAACTATCTGAGGTATTGAGCGAGCCCTTTCTGAGGTATAGAGGGAGCATTATCTGAGGTATTGAGGGAGCGCTTTCTGAGGTATTGAGGAAGCACTTTCTGAGGTATTGAGGGAGCTCTATCTGAGGTACTGAGGGTGCACGTTCTGAGGTATTGAGGAAGCACTTTCTGAGGTATTGAGGAAGCACTTTCTGAGGTATTGAGGGAGCACTATCTGAGGTACTGAGGGTGCACTTTCTGAGGTATTGAGGAAGCACTTTCTGAGGTATTGAGGTAGCACTTTCTGAGGTATTGAGGAAGCACTTTCTGAGGTATTGAGGGAGCACTTTCTGAGGTAATGAGGGAGCACTTTCTGAGGTATTGAGGAAGCACTTTCTGAGGTATTGAGGAAGCACTTTATGAGAAAGCACTTTCTGAGGTATTGAGGGAGCACTATCTGAGGTATTGAGGAAGCACTTTCTGAGGTATTGAGGGAGCACTATCTGAGGTACTGAGGGTGCACTTTCTGAGGTATTGAGGAAGCACTTTCTGAGGTATTGAGGTAGCACTTTCTGAGGTATTGAGGAAGCACTTTCTGAGGTATTGAGGGAGCACTTTCTGAGGTAATGAGGGAGCACTTTCTGAGGTATTGAGGAAGCACTTTCTGAGGTATTGAGGAAGCACTTTCTGAGGTATTGAGGAAGCACGTTCTGAGGTATTGAGGGAACACTATCTGAGGTATTGATGAAGCACTTTCTGAGGTATTGATGTAGAACGATCTGAGGTATTGATGGAGCACTTTCTGAGGTATTGAGGAAGCACTTTCTGAGGTATTGATGGAGCAATTTCTGAGGTACGTGGGCGGCATGGTGGCACAGTGGTTAGCACTGCTGCCTCACAGCGCCAGAGACCCGGGTTCAATTCCCGCCTCAGGCGACTGACTGTGTGGAGTTTGCACGTTCTCCTCATGTCTGCGTGGGTTTCCTCCGGGTGCTCCGGTTTCCTCCCAAAGTCCAAAGATGTGCAGCCAGGTGAATTGGCCATGCTAAATTGCCCGTAGTGTTAGGTGAAGGGGTAAATGTAGGGGTATGGGTGGGTTGCGCTTCGGCGGGGCGGTGTGGACTTGTTGGGCCGAAGGGCCTGTTTCCACACTGTAAGTAAGTAATCTGTAAGTAAGTAATCACTTTCTGAGGTACTGAGGGAGAATTATCTGATGCACTAATGGAGCACATTCTGAGGTATTGAGGGAACACTTTCTGAGGTATTGATGAAGCACTTTCTGAGGTATTGAGGAAGCACTATCTGAGGTACTGAGGGACTATCTGAGGTACTGTGGGAACACTATCTGAGGTATTGAGAAAGCACTTTCTGAGTTATTGAGGGAGCACTATCTGAGGCATTGTGGGAGCACTATCTGAGGTATTGAGCGAGCACTTTCTGAGGTATTGAGGGAGCATTATCTGAGGTATTGAGGTAGCACTTTCTGAGGTATTGAGGAAGCACTTTCTGAGGTATTGTGGAAGCACTTTCTGAGGTATTGATGGAGCAATTTCTGAGGTATTGAGGAAGCACTATCTGAGGTACTGAGGGAGCACTTTCTGAGGTGTTGAGGAAGCACTTTCTGAGGTACTGAGGGAGCACTTTCTGAGGTATTGAGGGAGCACTATCTGAGGTATTGAGGGAGCACTATCTGAGGCATTGTGGGAGAACTATCTGAGGTATTGAGGGAGCACTTTCTGAGGTATTGAGGGAGCATTATCTGAGGTATTGAGGGAGCACTTTCTGAGGTACTGAGGGATTACTTTCTGAGGTATTGATGGAGCAAATTCTGAGGTATTGAGGTAGCACTTTCTGAGGTATTGAGGAAGCACTTTCTGAGGTATTGATGGAGCAATTTCTGAGATACTGAGGGAGCACTATCTGAGGTACTGAGGGAGCACTTTCTGAGATATTGAGGGAGCACTATCTGAGGTATTGAGGGAGCACTATCTGAGGCATTGTGGGAGAACTATCTGAGGTATTGAGCGAGCACTTTCTGAGGTATTGAGGAAGCACGTTCTGAGGTATTGAGGAAGCACTTTCTGAGGTATTGAGGAAGCACTTTCTGAGGTATTGAGGAAGCACGTTCTGAGGTATTGAGGGAACACTATCTGAGGTATTGATGAAGCACTTTCTGAGGTATTGATGTAGAACGATCTGAGGTATTGATGGAGCACTTTCTGAGGTATTGAGGAAGCACTTTCTGAGGTATTGATGGAGCAATTTCTGAGGTACGTGGGCGGCATGGTGGCACAGTGGTTAGCACTGCTGCCTCACAGCGCCAGAGACCCGGGTTCAATTCCCGCCTCAGGCGACTGACTGTGTGGAGTTTGCACGTTCTCCTCATGTCTGCGTGGGTTTCCTCCGGGTGCTCCGGTTTCCTCCCACAGTCCAAAGATGTGCAGCCAGGTGAATTGGCCATGCTAAATTGCCCGTAGTGTTAGGTGAAGGGGTAAATGTAGGGGTATGGGTGGGTTGCGCTTCGGCGGGGCGGTGTGGACTTGTTGGGCCGAAGGGCCTGTTTCCACACTGTAAGTAAGTAATCTGTAAGTAAGTAAGTAATCACTTTCTGAGGTACTGAGGGAGAATTATCTGATGCACTAATGGAGCACATTCTGAGGTATTGAGGGAACACTTTCTGAGGTATTGATGAAGCACTTTCTGAGGTATTGAGGAAGCACTATCTGAGGTACTGAGGGACTATCTGAGGTACTGTGGGAACACTATCTGAGGTATTGAGAAAGCACTTTCTGAGTTATTGAGGGAGCACTATCTGAGGCATTGTGGGAGAACTATCTGAGGTATTGAGCGAGCTCTTTCTGAGGTATTGAGGGAGCATTATCTGAGGTATTGAGGTAGCACTTTCTGAGGTATTGAGGAAGCACTTTCTGAGGTATTGAGGAAGCACTTTCTGAGGTATTGATGGAGCAATTTCTGAGGTATTGATGGAGCACTATCTGAGGTACTGAGGGAGCACTTTCTGAGGTGTTGAGGAAGCACTTTCTGAGGTACTGAGGGAGCACTTTCTGAGGTATTGAGGGAGCACTATCTGAGGTATTGAGGGAGCACTATCTGAGGCATTGTGGGAGAACTATCTGAGGTATTGAGCGAGCACTTTCTGAGGTATTGAGGGAGCATTATCTGAGGTATTGAGGGAGCACTTTCTGAGGTACTGAGGGATTACTTTCTGAGGTATTGATGGAGCAAATTCTGAGGTATTGAGGTAGCACTTTCTGAGGTATTGAGGAAGCACTTTCTGAGGTATTGATGGAGCAATTTCTGAGATACTGAGGGAGCACTATCTGAGGTACTGAGGGAGCACTTTCTGAGATATTGAGGGAGCACTATCTGAGGTATTGAGGGAGCACTATCTGAGGCATTGTGGGAGAACTATCTGAGGTATTGAGCGAGCACTTTCTGAGGTATAGAGGGAGCATTATCTGAGGTATTGAGGGAGTGCTTTCTGAGGTATTGAGGGAGCACTTTATGACGTATTGAGGAAGCACTTTCTGAGGTATTGAGGGAGCACTATCTGAGGTACTGAGGGTGCACTTTCTGAGGTATTGAGGAAGCACTTTCTGAGGTATTGAGGAAGCACTTTCTGAGGTATTGAGGGAGCACTATCTGAGGTACTGAGGGTGCACTTTCCGAGGTATTGAGGAAGCACTTTCTGAGGTATTGAGGTATCACTTTCTGAGGTATTGAGGAAGCACTTTCTGAGGTATTGAGGGAGCACTTTCTGAGGTAATGAGGGAGCACTTTCTGAGGTATTGAGGAAGCACTTTCTGAGGTATTGAGGAAGCACTTTATGTGGTATTGAGGAAACATTTTCTGAGGTAATGAGGGAGCACTATCTTAGGTACTGAGGGTGCACTTTCTGAGGTATTGAGGAAGCACTTTCTGAGGTATTGAGGAAGCACTTTCTTCGGTATTGATGGAGCAATTTCTGAGGTATTGAGGGAGCACTATCTGAGGTACTGAGGGAGCACTTTCTGAGGTATTGAGGAAGCACTTTCTGAGGTATTGAGGAAGCACTTTCTGAGGTATTGAGGAAGCACTTTCTGAGGTATTGAGGAAGCACGTTCTGAGGTATTGAGGAAGCACTTTCTGAGGTATTGAGGAAGCACTTTCTGAGGTATTGAGGAAGCACTTTCTGAGGTATTGAGGAAGCACTTTCTGAGGTATTGAGGGAGCACTTTCTGAGTATTGAGGGAGCAATTTCTGAGGTATTGAGCGAGCACTTTCTGAGGTACTGAGGGAGCACTTTCTTCAAGTATTGAGGGGGAATGATATGAGGAATTGAGGAAGCATTATCAGTGGTACTGAGGGAGAACTATCTGAGGTACTGAGGGAGCACTTTATGAGGTATTGAGGGAGAACTATCTGAGGTACTGAGGGAGCACGTTCTGAGGTATTGAGGGAGCACTATCTGAGGTACTGAGTGAGCACTTTCTGAGGTACTGAGGGAGAACTATCTGAGGTACTGAGGGAGAACTATCTGAGGTACTGAGGGAGCACTTTCAGGGGTATTGAGGCAGAACGATCTGAGGTATTGATGGAGCACGATCTGAGGTATTGAGGGAGAAATATCTGAGGTATTGAGGGAGCAATTTCAGAAGTATTGATGGAGCACTATCTGATTTATTGAGGGAGAACTATCTGGGGTATTTAGGGAGCACTTTCAGAGGTATTGAGGGAGCACTATCAGAGGTATTGATAGAGCACTATCTGAGGTATTGAGGGAGCACTTTCAGAGGTATTGAGGGAGAACTATCTGAGGTACTGAGGGACCATTTTTCTGAAGTATTGAGGGAGCACTTTCTGAGGTACTGAGGGAGAACTTTCTGAGGTACTGAGTGAGCACTTTCTGAGGTATTGAGGGAGCACTATCTGAGGCATTGAGGGAGCACTATCTGATGCACTAATGGAGCACATTCTGAGGTATTGAGGGAACACTTTCTGAGGTATTGATGAAGCACTTTCTGAGGTATTGAGGAAGCACTCTCTGAGGTATTGAGGGAGCACTTTCTGACGTACTGAGGAAGTACTATCTGAGGTATTGAGAAAGCACTTTCAGAGGTATTGAGGGAGCACTATCTGAGGTATTGAGGGAGCACTATCTGAGGCATTGTGGGAGAACTATCTGAGGTATTGAGCGAGCACTTTCTGAGGTATTGAGGGAGCATTATCTGAGGTATTGAGGGAGCACTTTCTGAGGTATTGAGGAAGTACTTTCTGAGGTATTGAGGAAGCACTTTCTGAGGTATTGAGGAAGCACACTCTGAGGTACTGAGGGAGAACTATCTGAGGTATTGATGGAGCACTTTCTGAGGTATTGAGGGAGCACTATCTGAGGTAATGAGGAAGCACTTTAGAAGGTAGTGAGGGAACACAATCTGATGTATTGAGGAAGCACTTTATGAGGTATTGAGGGAGCACTTTCTGAGGTATTGAGGGAGCACTATCTGAGGAACTGAGGGTGCACTTTCTGAGGTATTGAGGGAGCACTTTATGAGGTATTGAGGAAGCACTATCTGAGGTATTGAGGGAGCACTTTCCGAGGTATTGAGGGAGCACATTTAGAGGTATTGAGGGAGAAATATCTGAGGTATTGAGGGAGCACTTTCTGAGGTACTGAGGAAGCACTATCTGAAGTATTGAGGGAGCACTACCTGAGGTACTGAGGGAGAAATATCTGAGGTACTGAGGGAGCACTTTCTGAGGTATTGAGGAAGCACTTTCTGAGGTATTGAGGAAGCACTTTCTGAGGTATTGAGGAAGCACTTTCTGAGGTATTGAGGAAGCACGTTCTGAGGTATTGAGGAAGCACTTTCTGAGGTATTGAGGAAGCACTTTCTGAGGTATTGAGGAAGCACTTTCTGAGGTATTGAGGAAGCACTTTCTGAGGTATTGAGGAAGCACGTTCTGAGGTATTGAGGAAGCACTTTCTGAGGTATTGAGGAAGCACTTTCTGAGGTATTGAGGAAGCACGTTCTGAGGTATTGAGGGAACACTATCTGAGGTATTGATGAAGCACTTTCTGAGGTATTGATGTAGAACGATCTGAGGTATTGATGGAGCACTTTCTGAGGTATTGAGGAAGCACTTTCTGAGGTATTGATGGAGCAATTTCTGAGGTACGTGGGCGGCATGGTGGCACAGTGGTTAGCACTGCTGCCTCACAGCGCCAGAGACCCGGGTTCAATTCCCGCCTCAGGCGACTGACTGTGTGGAGTTTGCACGTTCTCCTCATGTCTGCGTGGGTTTCCTCCGGGTGCTCCGGTTTCCTCCCACAGTCCAAAGATGTGCAGCCAGGTGAATTGGCCATGCTAAATTGCCCGTAGTGTTAGGTGAAGGGGTAAATGTAGGGGTATGGGTGGGTTGCGCTTCGGCGGGGCGGTGTGGACTTGTTGGGCCGAAGGGCCTGTTTCCACACTGTAAGTAAGTAATCTGTAAGTAAGTAAGTAATCACTTTCTGAGGTACTGAGGGAGAATTATCTGATGCACTAATGGAGCACATTCTGAGGTATTGAGGGAACACTTTCTGAGGTATTGATGAAGCACTTTCTGAGGTATTGAGGAAGCACTATCTGAGGTACTGAGGGACTATCTGAGGTACTGTGGGAACACTATCTGAGGTATTGAGAAAGCACTTTCTGAGTTATTGAGGGAGCACTATCTGAGGCATTGTGGGAGAACTATCTGAGGTATTGAGCGAGCTCTTTCTGAGGTATTGAGGGAGCATTATCTGAGGTATTGAGGTAGCACTTTCTGAGGTATTGAGGAAGCACTTTCTGAGGTATTGAGGAAGCACTTTCTGAGGTATTGATGGAGCAATTTCTGAGGTATTGAGGAAGCACTATCTGAGGTACTGAGGGAGCACTTTCTGAGGTGTTGAGGAAGCACTTTCTGAGGTACTGAGGGAGCACTTTCTGAGGTATTGAGGGAGCACTATCTGAGGTATTGAGGGAGCACTATCTGAGGCATTGTGGGAGAACTATCTGAGGTATTGAGCGAGCACTTTCTGAGGTATTGAGGGAGCATTATCTGAGGTATTGAGGGAGCACTTTCTGAGGTACTGAGGGATTACTTTCTGAGGTATTGATGGAGCAAATTCTGAGGTATTGAGGTAGCACTTTCTGAGGTATTGAGGAAGCACTTTCTGAGGTATTGATGGAGCAATTTCTGAGATACTGAGGGAGCACTATCTGAGGTACTGAGGGAGCACTTTCTGAGATATTGAGGGAGCACTATCTGAGGTATTGAGGGAGCACTATCTGAGGCATTGTGGGAGAACTATCTGAGGTATTGAGCGAGCACTTTCTGAGGTATAGAGGGAGCATTATCTGAGGTATTGAGGGAGTGCTTTCTGAGGTATTGAGGGAGCACTTTATGACGTATTGAGGAAGCACTTTCTGAGGTATTGAGGGAGCACTATCTGAGGTACTGAGGGTGCACTTTCTGAGGTATTGAGGAAGCACTTTCTGAGGTATTGAGGAAGCACTTTCTGAGGTATTGAGGGAGCACTATCTGAGGTACTGAGGGTGCACTTTCCGAGGTATTGAGGAAGCACTTTCTGAGGTATTGAGGTATCACTTTCTGAGGTATTGAGGAAGCACTTTCTGAGGTATTGAGGGAGAACTATCTGAGGTATTGAGGGAGTGCTTTCTGAGGTATTGAGGGAGCACTTTATGAGGTATTGAGGAAGCACTTTCTGAGGTATTGAGGGAGCACTATCTGAGGTACTGAGGGTGCACTTTCTGAGGTATTGAGGAAGCACTTTATGAGGTATTGAGGAAGCACTTTCTGAGGTATTGAGGGAGCACTATCTGAGGTACTGAGGGTGCACTTTCTGAGGTATTGAGGAAGCACTTTCTGAGGTATTGAGGTAGCACTTCCTGAGGTATTGAGGAAGCACTTTCTGAGGTATTGAGGGAGCACTTTCTGAGGTAATGAGGGAGCACTTTCTGAGGTATTGAGGAAGCACTTTCTGAGGTATTGAGGAAGCACTTTATGTGGTATTGAGGAAACACTTTCTGAGGTAATGAGGGAGCACTATCTGAGGTACTGAGGGTGCACTTTCTGAGGTATTGAGGAAGCACTTTCTGAGGTATTGAGGAAGCACTTTCTTCGGTATTGATGGAGCAATTTCTGAGGTATTGAGGGAGCACTATCTGAGGTACTGAGGGAGCACTTTCTGAGGTGTTGAGGAAGCACTTTCTGAGGTACTGAGGGAGCACTTTCTGAGGTATTGAGGGAGCACTATCTGAGGTATTGAGGGAGCACTATCTGAGGCATTGTGGGAGAACTATCTGAGGTATTGAGCGAGCCCTTTCTGAGGTATAGAGGGAGCATTATCTGAGGTATTGAGGGAGCGCTTTCTGAGGTATTGAGGAAGCACTTTCTGAGGTATTGAGGGAGCTCTATCTGAGGTACTGAGGGTGCACGTTCTGAGGTATTGAGGAAGCACTTTCTGAGGTATTGAGGAAGCACTTTCTGAGGTATTGAGGGAGCACTATCTGAGGTACTGAGGGTGCACTTTCTGAGGTATTGAGGAAGCACTTTCTGAGGTATTGAGGTAGCACTTTCTGAGGTATTGAGGAAGCACTTTCTGAGGTATTGAGGGAGCACTTTCTGAGGTAATGAGGGAGCACTTTCTGAGGTATTGAGGAAGCACTTTCTGAGGTATTGAGGAAGCACTTTATGAGAAAGCACTTTCTGAGGTATTGAGGGAGCACTATCTGAGGTATTGAGGAAGCACTTTCTGAGGTATTGAGGGAGCACTATCTGAGGTACTGAGGGTGCACTTTCTGAGGTATTGAGGAAGCACTTTCTGAGGTATTGAGGTAGCACTTTCTGAGGTATTGAGGAAGCACTTTCTGAGGTATTGAGGGAGCACTTTCTGAGGTAATGAGGGAGCACTTTCTGAGGTATTGAGGAAGCACTTTCTGAGGTATTGAGGAAGCACTTTCTGAGGTATTGAGGAAGCACGTTCTGAGGTATTGAGGGAACACTATCTGAGGTATTGATGAAGCACTTTCTGAGGTATTGATGTAGAACGATCTGAGGTATTGATGGAGCACTTTCTGAGGTATTGAGGAAGCACTTTCTGAGGTATTGATGGAGCAATTTCTGAGGTACGTGGGCGGCATGGTGGCACAGTGGTTAGCACTGCTGCCTCACAGCGCCAGAGACCCGGGTTCAATTCCCGCCTCAGGCGACTGACTGTGTGGAGTTTGCACGTTCTCCTCATGTCTGCGTGGGTTTCCTCCGGGTGCTCCGGTTTCCTCCCAAAGTCCAAAGATGTGCAGCCAGGTGAATTGGCCATGCTAAATTGCCCGTAGTGTTAGGTGAAGGGGTAAATGTAGGGGTATGGGTGGGTTGCGCTTCGGCGGGGCGGTGTGGACTTGTTGGGCCGAAGGGCCTGTTTCCACACTGTAAGTAAGTAATCTGTAAGTAAGTAATCACTTTCTGAGGTACTGAGGGAGAATTATCTGATGCACTAATGGAGCACATTCTGAGGTATTGAGGGAACACTTTCTGAGGTATTGATGAAGCACTTTCTGAGGTATTGAGGAAGCACTATCTGAGGTACTGAGGGACTATCTGAGGTACTGTGGGAACACTATCTGAGGTATTGAGAAAGCACTTTCTGAGTTATTGAGGGAGCACTATCTGAGGCATTGTGGGAGCACTATCTGAGGTATTGAGCGAGCACTTTCTGAGGTATTGAGGGAGCATTATCTGAGGTATTGAGGTAGCACTTTCTGAGGTATTGAGGAAGCACTTTCTGAGGTATTGTGGAAGCACTTTCTGAGGTATTGATGGAGCAATTTCTGAGGTATTGAGGAAGCACTATCTGAGGTACTGAGGGAGCACTTTCTGAGGTGTTGAGGAAGCACTTTCTGAGGTACTGAGGGAGCACTTTCTGAGGTATTGAGGGAGCACTGTCTGAGGTATTGAGGGAGCACTATCTGAGGCATTGTGGGAGAACTATCTGAGGTATTGAGGGAGCACATTCTGAGGTACAGAGGGATTACTTTCTGAGGTATTGATGGAGCAATTTCTGAGGTATTGAGGTAGCACTTTCTGAGGCATTGAGGAAGCACTTTCTGAGGGATTGATGGAGCAATTTCTGAGATACTGAGGGAGCACTATCTGAGGTACTGAGGGAGCACTTTCTGAGATATTGAGGGAGAACTATCTGAGGTATTGAGCGAGCACTTTCTGAGGTATAGAGGGAGCATTATCTGAGGTATTGAGGGAGTGCTTTCTGAGGTATTGAGGGAGCACTTTATGAGGTATTGAGGAAGCACTTTCTGAGGTATTGAGGGAGCACTATCTGAGGTACTGAGGGTGCACTTTCTGAGGTATTGAGGAAGCACTTTCTGAGGTGTTGAGGAAGCACTTTCTGAGGTATTGAGGGAGCACTATCTGAGGTACTGAGGGTGCACTTTCTGAGGTATTGAGGAAGCACTTTCTGAGGTATTGAGGTAGCACTTCCTGAGGTATTGAGGAAGCAATTTCTGATGTATTGAGGGAGCACTTTCTGAGGTAATGAGGGAGCACTTTCTGAGGTATTGAGGAAGCACTTTCTGAGGTATTGAGGAAGCACTTTATGTGGTATTGAGGAAACACTTTCTGAGGTAATGAGGGAGCACTATCTGAGGTACTGAGGGTGCACTTTCTGAGGTATTGAGGAAGCACTTTCTGAGGTATTGAGGAAGCACTTTCTTCGGTATTGATGGAGCAATTTCTGAGGTATTGAGGGAGCACTATCTGAGGTACTGAGGGAGCACTTTCTGAGGTGTTGAGGGAGCACTTTCTGAGGTACTGAGGGAGCACTTTCTGAGGTATTGAGGGAGCACTATCTGAGGTATTGAGGGAGCACTATCTGAGGCATTGTGGGAGAACTATCTGAGGTATTGAGCGAGCCCTTTCTGAGGTATAGAGGGAGCATTATCTGAGGTATTGAGGGAGCGCTTTCTGAGGTATTGAGGAAGCACTTTCTGAGGTATTGAGGGAGCTCTATCTGAGGTACTGAGGGTGCACGTTCTGAGGTATTGAGGAAGCACTTTCTGAGGTATTGAGGAAGCACTTTCTGAGGTATTGAGGGAGCACTATCTGAGGTACTGAGGGTGCACTTTCTGAGGTATTGAGGAAGCACTTTCTGAGGTATTGAGGTAGCACTTTCTGAGGTATTGAGGAAGCACTTTCTGAGGTATTGAGGGAGCACTTTCTGAGGTAATGAGGGAGCACTTTCTGAGGTATTGAGGAAGCACTTTCTGAGGTATTGAGGAAGCACTTTATGAGAAAGCACTTTCTGAGGTATTGAGGGAGCACTATCTGAGGTACTGAGGGTGCACTTTCTGAGGTATTGAGGAAGCATTTTCTGAGGTATTGAGGAAGCACTTTCTGAGGTATTGAGGGAGCACTATCTGAGGTACTGAGGGTGCACTTTCTGAGGTATTGAGGAAGCACTTTCTGAGGTATTGAGGGAGCACTTTCTGAGGTATTGAGGGAGCACTTTATGAGGTATTGAGGAAGCACTTTCTGAGGTATTGAGGGAGCACTATCTGATGTACTGAGGGAGCACTATCTGAGGTACTGAGGGAGCACTTTCTGAGATATTGAGGGAGCACTATCTGAGGTATTGAGGGAGCACTATCTGAGGCATTGTGGGAGAACTATCTGAGGTATTGAGCGAGCACTTTCTGAGGTATAGAGGGAGCATTATCTGAGGTATTGAGGGAGTGCTTTCTGAGGTATTGAGGGAGCACATTCTGAGTATTGAGGGAGCACTTTCTGAGGTATTGAGGAGCACTTTCTGAGGTACTGAGGGAGCTCTTTCTTCGGTATTGAGGGAGATCGATATGAGGAATTGAGGAAGCATTATCAGTGGTACTGAGGGAGAACTATCTGAGGTACTGAGGGAGCACTTTACGAGGTATTGAGGGAGAACTATCTGAGGTACTGAGGAAGCACTTTATGAGGTATTGAGGGAGCACTTTCTGAGGTACTGAGGGAGGACTAATTGACGTACTGAGGCAGAACTATCTGAGGTGTTGATGGAGCACGATCTGAGGTACTGAGTGAGAAATATCTGAGGTACTGAGGGAGCACTTTCTGAGGTATTGAGGAAGCACTTTCTGAGGTATTGAGGAAGCACTTTCTGAGGTATTGAGGAAGCACTTTCTGAGGTATTGAGGGAGCACTATCTGAGGTATTGAGGAAGCACGTTCTGAGGTATTGAGGAAGCACTTTCTGAGGTATTGAGCAAGCACTTTCTGAGGTATTGAGGAAGCACTTTCTGAGGTATTGAGGAAGCACGTTCTGAGGTATTGAGGGAACACTATCTGAGGTATTGATGAAGCACTTTCTGAGGTATTGAGGGAGAACGATCTGAGGTATTGATGGAGCACTTTCTGAGGTATTGAGGAAGCACTTTCTGAGGTATTGATGGAGCAATTTCTGAGGTACGTGGGCGGCATGGTGGCACAGTGGTTAGCACTGCTGCCTCACAGCGCCAGAGACCCGTGTTCAATTCCCGCCTCAGGCGACTGACTGTGTGGAGTTTGCACCTTCTCCTCGTGTCTGCGTGGGTTTCCTCCGGGTGCTCCGGTTTCCTCCCACAGTCCAAAGATGTGCAGCCAGGTGAATTGGCCATGCTAAATTGCCCGTAGTGTTAGGTGAAGGGGTAAATGTAGGGGTATGGGTGGGTTGCGCTTCGGCGGGGCGGTGTGGACTTGTTGGGCCGAAGGGCCTGTAAGTAAGTAATCTGTAAGTAAGTAAGTAATCACTTTCTGAGGTACTGAGGGAGAATTATCTGATGCACTAATGGAGCACATTCTGAGGTATTGAGGTAGCACTTTCTGAGGTATTGATGAAGCACTTTCTGAGGTATTGAGGGAGCACTTTCTGAGGTAATGAGGGAGCACTTTCTGAGGTATTGAGGGAACACTTTCTGAGGTATTGATGAAGCACTTTCTGAGATATTGAGGAAGCACTATCTGAGGTACTGAGGGACTATCTGAGGTACTGTGGGAACACTATCTGAGGTATTGAGAAAGCACTTTCAGAGTTATTGAGGGAGCACTATCTGAGGCATTGTGGGAGCACTATCAGAGGTATTGAGCGAGCACTTTCTGAGGTATTGAGGGAGCATTATCTGAGGTATTGAGGTAGCACTTTCTGAGGTATTGAGGAAGCACTTTCTGAGGTATTGAGGAAGCACTTTCTGAGGTATTGATGGAGCAATTTCTGAGGTATTGATGGAGCACTATCTGAGGTACTGAGGGAGCACTTTCTGAGGTGTTGAGGAAGCACTTTCTGAGGTACTGAGGGAGCACTTTCTGAGGTATTGAGGGAGCACTATCTGAGGTATTGAGGGAGCACTATCTGAGGCATTGTCGGAGAACTATCTGAGGTATTGAGCGAGCACTTTCTGAGGTATTGAGGGAGCATTATCTGAGGTATTGAGGGAGCACTTTCTGAGGTACTGAGGGATTACTATCTGAGGTATTGATGGAGCAATTTCTGAGGTATTGAGGTAGCACTTTCTGAGGTATTGAGGAAGCACTTTCTGAGGTATTGATGGAGCATTATCTGAGGTATTGAGGGAGTGATTTCTGAGGTATTGAGGAAGCACTTTCTGAGGTATTGAGGGAGCACTTTCTGAGGTAATGAGGGAGCACTTTCTGAGGTATTGAGGAAGCACTTTCTGAGGTATTGAGGAAGCACTTTATGTGGTATTGAGGAAACACTTTCTGAGGTAATGAGGGAGCACTATCTGAGGTACTGAGGGTGCACTTTCTGAGGTATTGAGGAAGCACTTTCAGAGGTATTGTGGAAGCACTTTCTGAGGTATTGATGGAGCAATTTCTGAGGTATTGAGGGAGCACTATCTGAGGTACTGAGGGAGCACTTTCTGAGGTGTTGAGGAAGCACTTTCTGAGGTACTGAGGGAGCACTTTCTGAGGTATTGAGGGAGCACTATCTGAGGTATTGAGGGAGCACTATCTGAGGCATTGTGGGAGAACTATCTGAGGTATTGAGCGAGCACTTTCTGAGGTATAGAGGGAGCATTATCTGAGGTATTGAGGGAGCGCTTTCTGAGGTATTGAGGGAGCACTATCTGAGGTACTGAGGGTGCACTTTCTGAGGTATTGAGGAAGCACTTTCTGAGGTATTGAGGAAGCACGTTCTGAGGTATTGAGGGAGCACTATCTGAGGTACTGAGTGTGCACTTTCTGAGGTATTGAGGAAGCACTTTCTGAGGTATTGAGGTAGCACTTTCTGAGGTATTGAGGAAGCACTTTCTGAGGTATTGAGGGAGCACTTTCTGAGGTAATGAGGGAGCACTTTCTGAGGTATTGAGGAAGCTCTTTCTGAGGTATTGAGGAAGCACTTTATGAGGAAGCACTTTCTGAGGTATTGAGGGAGCACTATCTGAGGTACTGAGGGTGCACTTTCTGAGGTATTGAGGAAGCACTTTCTGAGGTATTGAGGAAGCACTTTCTGAGGTATTGAGGGAGCACTATCTGAGGTACTGAGGGTGCACTTTCTGAGATATTGAGGAAGCACTTTCTGAGGTATTGAGGGAGCACTTTCTGAGGTATTGATGGAGCAATTTCTGAGGTATTGATGGAGCACTATCTGAGGTACTGAGGGAGCACTTTCTGAGGTGTTGAGGAAGCACTTTCTGAGGTACTGAGGGAGCACTTTCTGAGGTATTGAGGGAGCACTATCTGAGGTATTGTGGGAGCACTATCTGAGGCATTGTCGGAGAACTATCTGAGGTATTGAGCGAGCACTTTCTGAGGTATTGAGGGAGCATTATCTGAGGTATTGAGGGAGCACTTTCTGAGGTATTGAGGAAGCACTTTCTGAGGTACTGAGGGAGCACTTTCTGAGGTATTGAGGGAGCACTATCTGAGGTATTGAGGGAGCACTATCTGAGGCATTGTCGGAGAACTATCTGAGGTATTGAGCGAGCACTTTCTGAGGTATTGATGGAGCAATTTCTGAGGTATTGAGGTAGCACTTTCTGAGGTATTGAGGAAGCACTTTCTGAGGTATTGATGGAGCATTATCTGAGGTATTGAGGGAGTGATTTCTGAGGTATTGAGGAAGCACTTTCTGAGGTATTGAGGGAGCACTTTCTGAGGTAATGAGGGAGCACTTTCTGAGGTATTGAGGAAGCACTTTCTGAGGTATTGAGGAAGCACTTTATGTGGTATTGAGGAAACACTTTCTGAGGTAATGAGGGAGCGCTATCTGAGGTACTGAGGGTGCACTTTCTGAGGTATTGAGGAAGAACTTTCAGAGGTATTGTGGAAGCACTTTCTGAGGTATTGATGGAGCAATTTCTGAGGTATTGAGGGAGCACTATCTGAGGTACTGAGGGAGCACTTTCTGAGGTGTTGAGGAAGCACTTTCTGAGGTACTGAGGGAGCACTTTCTGAGGTATTGAGGGAGCACTATCTGAGGTATTGACCGAGCACTTTCTGAGGTATAGAGGGAGCATTATCTGAGGTATTGAGGGAGTGCTTTCTGAGGTATTGAGGGAGCACTTTATGAGGTATTGAGGAAGCACTTTCTGAGGTATTGAGGGAGCACTATCTGAGGTACTGAGGGTGCACTTTCTGAGGTATTGAGGAAGCACTTTCTGAGGTATTGAGGAAGCACTTTCTGAGGTATTGAGGGAGCACTATCTGAGGTACTGAGGGTGCACTTTCTGAGGTATTGAGGAAGCACTTTCTGAGGTATTGAGGTAGCACTTTCTGAGGTATTGAGGAAGCACTTTCTGAGGTATTGAGGGAGCACTTTCTGAGTTAATGAGGGAGCACTTTCTGAGGTATTGAGGAAGCACTTTCTGAGGTATTGAGGAAGCACTTTATGTGGTATTGAGGAAACACTTTCTGAGGTATTGAGGAAGCACTTTCTGAGGTATTGAGGTAGCACTCTCTGAGGTATTGAGGAAGCACTTTCTGAGGTATTGAGGGAGCACTTTCTGAGGTAATGAGGGAGCACTTTCTGAGGTATTGAGGAAGCACTTTCTGAGGTATTGAGGAAGCACTTTATGAGGAAGCACTTTCTGAGGTATTGAGGGAGCACTATCTGAGGTACTGAGGGTGCACTTTCTGAGGTATTGAGGAAGCACTTTCTGAGGTATTGAGGTAGCACTTTCTGAGGTATTGAGCGAGCACTTTCTGAGTTATAGAGGGAGCATTATCTGAGGTATTGAGGGAGCGCTTTCTGAGGTATTGAGGAAGCACTTTCTGAGGTATTGAGGGAGCACTATCTGAGGTACTGAGGGTGCACTTTCTGAGGTATTGAGGAAGCACTTTCTGAGGTATTGAGGAAGCACTTTCTGAGGTATTGAGGGAGCACTATCTGAGGTACTGAGGGTGCACTTTCTGAGGTATTGAGGAAGCACTTTCTGAGGTATTGAGGTAGCACTTTCTGAGGTATTGAGGAAGCACTTTCTGAGGTATTGAGGGAGCACTTTCTGAGGTAATGAGGGAGCACTTTCTGAGGTATTGAGGAAGCACTTTCTGAGGTATTGAGGAAGCACTTTATGAGGAAGCACTTTCTGAGGTATTGAGGGAGCACTATCTGAGGTACTGAGGGTGCACTTTCTGAGGTATTGAGGAAGCACTTTCTGAGGTATTGAGGAAGCACTTTCTGAGGTATTGAGGGAGCACTATCTGAGGTACTGAGGGTGCACTTTCTGAGGTATTGAGGAAGCACTTTCTGAGGTATTGAGGAAGCACTTTATGAGGAAGCACTTTCTGAGGTATTGAGGGAGCACTATCTGAGGTACTGAGGGTGCACGTTCTGAGGTATTGAGGGAGCACTTTATGAGGTATTGAGGAAGCACTTTCTGAGGTATTGAGGAAGCACTTTATGAGGAAGCACTTTCTGAGGTATTGAGGGAGCACTATCTGATGTACTGAGGGAGCACTTTATGAGGTATTGAGGGAGCACTTTCTGAGGTATTGAGGAAGCACTTTCTGAGGTATTGAGGGAGCACTATCTGAGGTACTGAGGGTGCACTTTCTGAGGTATTGAGGAAGCACTTTCTGAGGTATTGAGGGAGAACCATATGAGGTATTGAGGAAGCATTATCAGTGGTACTGAGGGAGAACTATCTGAGGTACTGAGGAAGCACTTTCTGAGGTATTGAGGGAGCACTTTCTGAGTATTGAGGGAGCACTTTCTGAGGTATTGAGGAGCAAATTCCGAGGTACTGAGGGAGCACTTTCTTCGGTATTGAGGGAGATCGATATGAGGAATTGAGGAAGCATTATCAGTGGTACTGAGGGAGAACTATCTGAGTTACTGAGGGAGCACTTTATGAGGTATTGAGGGAGAACTATCTGAGGTGCTGAGGGAGCACTTTATGAGGTATTGAGGGAGCACTTTCTGAGGTACTGAGGGAGGACTAATTGACGTACTGAGGCAGAACTATCTGAGGTATTGATGGAGCACGATCTGAGGTATTGAGGGAGTAATATCTGAGGTATTGAGGGAGCAATTTCAGAAGTATTGATGGAGCACTATCTGAGGTATTGAGGGAGAAATATCTGAGGTATTGAGGGAGCACTTTCTGAGGTATTAAGGGAACACTTTCTGAGGTACTGAGGGAGCACTTTCTGATGTATTGAGAGAGCACTATCTGAGGTACTCAGGGAACACGTTTTGAGGTATTGAGGGAGCACTTTCTGACGTACTGAGGAAGCACTATCTGAGGTACTGAGGGAGTACTATCTGAGGTACTGTGGGAGCTCTATCTGAGGTATTGAGAAAGCACTATCTGTGGTATTGAGGGAGCATTATCTGAGGTACTGAGGGAGCATTATCTGAGGTATTGAGGGAGCACTTTCTGAGGTACTGAGGGATTACTTTCTGAGGTATTGAGGAAGCACTTTCTGAGGTATTGATGGAGCAATTTCTGAGGTATTGAGGGAGCACTATCTGAGGTACTGAGGAAGTACTTTCTGAGGTATTGAGGAAACACACTCTGAGGTACTGAGGGAGAACTATCTGAGGCATTGAGGGAGCACTATCTGAGGCACTGATGGAGCACATTCTGAGGTATTGTGGAAGCACTTTCTGAGGTATTGAGGGAGCACTTTCTGAGGTATTGATGAAGCACTTTCTGAGGTATTGAGGGAGAACGATCTGAGGTATTGATGGAGCACATTCTGAGGTATTGAGGGAGCACTTTCTGAGGTACTGAGGGAGAATTATCTGAGGTACTGAGGGAGAACAATCTGAAGCACTGAGGGAGCACTTTCAGAGGTATTGAGGGAGCACTTTCTGACGTACTGAGGAAGCACTATCTGAGGTACTGAGGGAGTACTATCTGAGGTACTGTGGGAGCACTATCTGAGGTATTGAGAAAGCACTTTCAGAGTTATTGAGGGAGTACTATCTGAGGTATTGAGGGAGCACTATCTGAGGTATTGAGGGGGCACTATCTGAGACATTGTGGGAGAACTATCTGAGGTATTGAGCGAGCACTTTTTGAGGTACTGAGGCAGAATTATCTGAGGTACTGAGGGAGAACAATCTGAGGCACTGAGGGAGCACTTTCAGAGGTATTGAGAGAGCACTTTCTGACGTACTGAGGAAGCACTATCTGAGGTACTGAGGGAGTGCTATCTGAAGTACTGTGGGAGCACTATCTGAGGTATTGAGAAAGCACTTTCAGAGTTATTGAGGGAGTACTATCTGAGGTACTGAGGGAGCATTATCTGTGGTATTGAGGGAGCACTTTCTGAGGTACTGAGGGAGCACTTTCTGAGGTATTGAGGAAGCACATTCTGAGGTATTGAGGAAGCACCTTCTGAGGTATTGGTGGAGCAATTTCTGAGGTACTGAGGGAGCACTATCTGAGGTACTGAGGGAGCACTTTCTGAGGTGTTGAGGAAGCACTTTCTGAGGTACTGAGTGAGCACTTTCTGAGGTACTGAGGGAAAACTATCTGAAGTACTGAGGGAGAACTATCTGAGGTATTGAGGGAGCACTTTCAGAGGTATTGAGGCAGAACTATCTGAGGTATTGATGGAGCACGATCTGAGGTATTGAGGGAGAAATATCTGAGGTATTGAGGGAGCAATTTCAGAAGTATTGATGGAGCACTATCTGAGTTATTGAGGGAGAACTATCTGGGGTATGTAGGGAGCACTTTCAGAGGTATTGTGGGAGCACTATCTGAGGTATTGAGGGAGAACTATCTGAGGTACTGAGGGAGCACTTTCTGAGGTATTGAGGGAGCACTTTCAGAGGTATTGAGGGAGAACTATCTGAGGTACTGAGGGAGCACTTTCTGAGGTATTGAGGGAGAACTATCTGAGGTACTGAAGGACCATTTTTCTGAAGTATTGAGGGAGCACTTTCTGAGGTACTGAGGGAGTACTATCTGAGGAACAGAGAGAGAACTTTCTGAGGTCCTGAGTGAGCACTTTCTGAGGTATTGAGGGAGCACTACCTGAGGTACTGAGGGAAAAATATCTGAGGTACTGAGGGAGCACTTTCTGAGGTATTGAGGAAGCACGTTTTGAGGTACTGAGGGAGAATTATCTGAGGTACTGAGGGAGCACTTTTTGAGGTATTGAGGGAGCACTATCTGAGGCACTAATGGAGCACATTCTGAGGTATTGAGTGAGCACTTTCTGAGGTACTGAGGGAGCACTTTCTGAGGAACTGAGGGAGCACTACCTGAGGTATTGATGAAGCACTTTCTGAGGTATTGAGGAAGCACTCTCTGAGGTATTGAGGGAGCACTTTCTGACGTACTGAGGAAGTACTACCTGAGGTACTGTGGGAGCACTATCTGAGGTATTGAGAAAGCACTTTCAGAGGTATTGAGGGAGAACTATCTGAGGTATTGAGGGAGCATTATCTGAGGTATTGAGGGAGCACATTTAGAGGTATTGAGGGAGAAATATCTGAGGTATTGAGGGAGCACTTTCTGAGGTACTGAGGAAGCACTATCTGAGGTATTGAGGGAGCACTACCTGAGGTACTGAGGGAGAAATATCTGAGGTAATTGAGGGAGCACTTTCTGAGGTATTGAGGAAGCACTTTCTGAGGTATTGAGGAAGCACTTTCTGAGGTATTGAGGAAGCACTTTCTGAGGTATTGAGGAAGCACGTTCTGAGGTATTGAGGAAGCACTATCTGAGGTATTGAGGAAGCACTTTCTGAGGTATTGAGGAAGCACTTTCTGAGGTATTGAGGAAGCACGTTCTGAGGTATTGAGGGAACACTATCTGAGGTATTGATGAAGCACTTTCTGAGGTATTGAGGGAGAACGATCTGAGGTATTGATGGAGCACTTTCTGAGGTATTGAGGAAGCACTTTCTGAGGTATTGATGGAGCAATTTCTGAGGAACGTGGGCGGCATGGTGGCACAGTGGTTAGCACTGCTGCCTCACAGCGCCAGAGACCCGGGTTCAATTCCCGCCTCAGGCGACTGACTGTGTGGAGTTTGCACGTTCTCCTCGTGTCTGCGTGGGTTTCCTCCGGGTGCTCCGGTTTCCTCCCACAGTCCAAAGATGTGCAGCCAGGTGAATTGGCCATGCTAAATTGCCCGTAGTGTTAGGTGAAGGGGTAAATGTAGGGGTATGGGTGGGTTGCGCTTCGGCGGGGCGGTGTGGACTTGTTGGGCCGAAGGGCCTGTTTCCACACTGTAAGTAAGTAATCTGTAAGTAAGTAAGTAATCACTTTCTGAGGTACTGAGGGAGAATTATCTGATGCACTAATGGAGCACATTCTGAGGTATTGAGGGAACACTTTCTGAGGTATTGATGAAGCACTTTCTGAGGTATTGAGGCAGCACTATCTGAGGTACTGAGGGACTATCTGAGGTACTGTGGGAACACTATCTGAGGTATTGAGAAAGCACTTTCAGAGTTATTGAGGGAGCACTATCTGAGGCATTGTGGGAGCACTATCTGAGGTATTGAGCGAGCACTTTCTGAGGTATTGAGGGAGCATTATTGGAGGTATTGAGGTAGCACTTTCTGAGGTATTGAGGAAGCACTTTCTGAGGGATTGAGGGAGCACTTTCTGAGGTGTTGAGGAAGCACTATCTGAGGCATTGTGGGAGAACTATCTGAGGTATTGAGCGAGCACTTTCTGAGGTATTGAGGGAGCATTATCTGAGGTATTGAGGGAGCATTTCTGAGGTACTGAGGGATTACTTTCTGAGGTATTGATGGAGCAATTTCTGAGGTATTGAGGTAGCACTTTCTGAGGTATTGAGGAAGCACTTTCTGAGGTATTGATGGAGCAATTTCTGAGGTACTGAGGGAGCACTATCTGAGGTGCTGAGGGAGCACTTTCTGAGGTATTGAGGGAGCACTATCTGAGGTATTGAGGGAGCACTATCTGAGGCATTGTGGGAGAACTATCTGAGGTATTGACCGAGCACTTTCTGAGGTATAGAGGGAGCATTATCTGAGGTATTGAGGGAGTGCTTTCTGAGGTATTGAGGGAGCACTTTATGAGGTATTGAGGAAGCACTTTCTGAGGTATTGAGGGAGCACTATCTGAGGTACTGAGGGTGCACTTTCTGAGGTATTGAGGAAGCACTTTCTGAGGTATTGAGGAAGCACTTTCTGAGGTATTGAGGGAGCACTATCTGAGGTACTGAGGGTGCACTTTCTGAGGTATTGAGGAAGCACTTTCTGAGGTATTGAGGTAGCACTTTCTGAGGTATTGAGGAAGCACTTTCTGAGGTATTGAGGGAGCACTTTCTGAGTTAATGAGGGAGCACTTTCTGAGGTATTGAGGAAGCACTTTCTGAGGTATTGAGGAAGCACTTTATGTGGTATTGAGGAAACACTTTCTGAGGTATTGAGGAAGCACTTTCTGAGGTATTGATGTAGCACTTTCTGAGGTATTGAGGAAGCACTTTCTGAGGTATTGAGGGAGCACTTTCTGAGGTAATGAGGGAGCACTTTCTGAGGTATTGAGGAAGCACTTTCTGAGGTATTGAGGAAGCACTTTATGAGGAAGCACTTTCTGAGGTATTGAGGGAGCACTATCTGAGGTACTGAGGGTGCACTTTCTGAGGTATTGAGGAAGCACTTTCTGAGGTATTGAGGTAGCACTTTCTGAGGTATTGAGCGAGCACTTTCTGAGGTATAGAGGGAGCATTATCTGAGGTATTGAGGGAGCGCTTTCTGAGGTATTGAGGAAGCACTTTCTGAGGTATTGAGGGAGCACTATCTGAGGTACTGAGGGTGCACTTTCTGAGGTATTGAGGAAGCACTTTCTGAGGTATTGAGGAAGCACTTTCTGAGGTATTGAGGGAGCACTATCTGAGGTACTGAGGGTGCACTCTCTGAGGTATTGAGGAAGCACTTTCTGAGGTATTGAGGTAGCACTTTCTGAGGTATTGAGGAAGCACTTTCTGAGGTATTGAGGGAGCACTTTCTGAGGTAATGAGGGAGCACTTTCTGAGGTATTGAGGAAGCACTTTCTGAGGTATTGAGGAAGCACTTTATGAGGAAGCACTTTCTGAGGTATTGAGGGAGCACTATCTGAGGTACTGAGGGTGCACTTTCTGAGGTATTGAGGAAGCACTTTCTGAGGTATTGAGGAAGCACTTTCTGAGGTATTGAGGGAGCACTATCTGAGGTACTGAGGGTGCACTTTCTGAGGTATTGAGGAAGCACTTTCTGAGGTATTGAGGGAGCACTTTCTGAGGTATTGAGGGAGCACTTTATGAGGTATTGAGGAAGCACTTTCTGAGGTATTGAGGAAGCACTTTATGAGGAAGCACTTTCTGAGGTATTGAGGGAGCACTATCTGATGTACTGAGGGAGCACTTTATGAGGTATTTAGGGAGCACTTTCTGAGGTATTGAGGAAGCACTTTCTGAGGTATTGAGGGAGCACTATCTGAGGTACTGAGTGTGCACTTTCTGAGGTATTGAGGAAGCACTTTCTGAGGTATTGAGGGAGAACCATATGAGGTATTGAGGAAGCATTATCAGTGGTACTGAGGGAGAACTATCTGAGGTACTGAGGGAGCACTTTCTGAGGTATTGAGGGAGCAGTTTCTGAGTATTGAGGGAGCACTTTCTGAGGTATTGAGGAGCACTTTCTGAGGTACTGAGGGAGCACTTTCTTCGGTATTGAGGGAGATCGATATGAGGAATTGAGGAAGCATTATCAGTGGTACTGAGGGAGAACTATCTGAGGTACTGAGAGAGCACTTTATGAGGTATTGAGGAAGCACTTTCTGAGGTATTGAGGAAGCACTTTCTGAGGTATTGATGGAGCAATTTCTGAGGTATTGAGGAAGCACTATCTGAGGTACTGAGGGAGCACTTTCTGAGGTGTTGAGGAAGCACTTTCTGAGGTACTGAGGGAGCAATTTCTGAGGTATTGAGGGAGCACTATCTGAGGTATTGAGGGAGCACTATCTGAGGCATTGTGGGAGAACTATCTGAGGTATTGAGCGAGCACTTTCTGAGGTATTGAGGGAGCATTATCTGAGGTATTGAGGGAGCATTTCTGAGGTACTGAGGGTTTACTTTCTGAGGTATTGATGGAGCAATTTCTTAGGTATTGAGGTAGCACTTTCTGAGGTATTGAGGAAGCACTTTCTGAGGTATTGAGGGAGCACTATCTGAGGTACTGAGGGTGCACTTTCTGAGGTATTGAGGAACCACTTTCTGAGGTATTGAGGTAGCACTTTCTGAGGTATTGAGGAAGCACTTTCTGAGGTATAGAGGGAGCATTATCTGAGGTATTGAGGGAGCGCTTTCTGAGGTATTGAGGAAGCACTTTCTGAGGTATTGAGGGAGCACTATCTGAGGTACTGAGGGTGCACTTTCTGAGGTATTGAGGAAGCACTTTCTGAGGTATTGAGGTAGCACTTTCTGAGGTATTGAGCGAGCACTTTCTGAGGTATAGAGGGAGCATTATCTGAGGTATTGAGGGAGCGCTTTCTGAGGTATTGAGGGAGCACTATCTGAGGTACTGAGGGTGCACTTTCTGAGGTATTGAGGAAGCACTTTCTGAGGTATTGAGGGAGCACTTTCTGAGGTATTGAGGGAGCACTTTATGAGGTATTGAGGAAGCACTTTCTGAGGTATTGAGGGAGCACTATCTGATGTACTGAGGGAGCACTTTATGAGGTATTGAGGGAGCACTTTCTGAGGTATTGAGGAAGCACTTTCTGAGGTATTGAGGGAGCACTATCTGAGGTACTGAGGGTGCACTTTCTGAGGTATTGAGGAAGCACTTTCTGAGGTATTGAGGGAGAACCATATGAGGTATTGAGGAAGCATTATCAGTGGTACTGAGGGAGAACTATCGGAGGTACTGAGGGAGCACTTTCTGAGGTATTGAGGGAGCACTTTCTGAGTATTGAGGGAGCACTTTCTGAGGTATTGAGGAGCACTTTCTGAGGTACTGAGGGAGCACTTTCTTCGGTATTGAGGGAGATCGATATGAGGAATTGAGGAAGCATTATCAGTGGTACTGAGGGAGAACTATCTGAGGTACTGAGGGAGCACTTTATGAGGTATTGAGGGAGAACTATCTGAGGTACTGAGGGAGCACTTTATGAGGTATTGAGGGAGCACTTTCTGAGGTACTGAGGGAGGACTAATTGACGTACTGAGGCAGAACTATCTGAGGTATTGATGGAGCACGATCTGAGGTATTGTGGGAGAAATATCTGAGGTATTGAGGGAGCAATTTCAGAAGTATTGATGGAGCACTATCTGAGGTATTGAGGGAGAAATATCTGAGGTATTGAGGGAGCACTTTCTGAGGTATTAAGGGAGCACTTTCTGTGGTACTGAGGGAGCACTTTCTGATGTATTGAGAGAGCACTATCTGAGGTACTGAGGGAACAAGTTTTGAGGTATTGAGGGAGCACTTTCTGACGTACTGAGGAAGCACTATCTGAGGTACTGAGGGAGTACTATCTGAGGTACTGTGGGAGCTCTATCTGAGGTATTGAGAAAGCACTATCTGTGGTATTGAGGGAGCATTATCTGAGGTACTGTGGGAGCATTATCTGAGGTATTGAGGGAGCACTTTCTGAGGTACTGAGGGATTACTTTCTGAGGTATTGATGAAGCACTTTCTGAGGTATTGATGGAGCAATTTCTGAGGTATTGAGGGAGCACTATCTGAGGTACTGAGGAAGTACTTTCTGAGGTATTGAGGAAACACACTCTGAGGTACTTAGGGAGTACTATCTGAGGCATTGAGGGAGCACTATCTGAGGCACTGATGGAGCACATTCTGAGGTATTGTGGAAACACTTTCTGAGGTATTGAGGGAACACTATCTGAGGTATTGAGGAAGCACTTTCTGAGTATTGAGGGAACACTTTCTGAGGTATTGAGGGAGCACTTTCTGAGGTATTGATGAAGCACTTTCTGAGGTATTGAGGGAGAACGATCTGAGGTATTGATGGAGCACATTCTGAGGTACTGAGGGAGAATTATCTGAGGTACTGAGGGAAAACAATCTGAGGCACTGAGGGAGCACTTTCAGAGGTATTGAGGGAGCACTTTCTGACGTACTGAGGAAGCACTATCTGAGGTACTGAGGGAGTACTATCTGAGGTACTGTGGGAGCACTATCTGAGGTATTGAGAAAGCACTTTCAGAGTTATTGAGGGAGTACTATCTGAGGTATTGAGGGAGCACTATCTGAGGTATTGAGGGGGCACTATCTGAGACATTGTGGGAGAACTATCTGAGGTATTGAGCGAGCACTTTCTGAGGTACTGAGGCAGAATTATCTGAGGTACTGAGGGAGAACAATCTGAGGCACTGAGGGAGCACTTTCAGAGGTATTGAGGGAGCACTTTCTGACGTACTGAGGAAGCACTATCTGAGGTACTGAGGGAGTGCTATCTGAAGTACTGTGGGAGCACTATCTGCGGTATTGAGAAAGCACTTTCAGAGTTATTGAGGGAGTACTATCTGAGGTACTGAGGGAGCATTATCTGTGGTATTGAGGGAGCACTTTCTGAGGTACTGAGGGAGCACTTTCTGAGGTATTGAGGAAGCACTTTCTGAGGTATTGAGGAAGCACCTTCTGAGGTATTGATGGAGCAATTTCTGAGGTACTGAGGGAGCACTATCTGAGGTACTGAGGGAGCACTTTCTGAGGTGTTGAGGAAGCACTTTCTGAGGTACTGAGTGAGCACTTTCTGAGGTACTGAGGGAAAACAATCTGAAGTACTGAGGGAGAACTATCTGAGGTATTGAGGGAGCACTTTCAGAGGTATTGAGGCAGAACTATCTGAGGTATTGATGGAGCACGATCTGAGGTATTGAGGGAGAAATATCTGAGGTATTGAGGGAGCAATTTCAGAAGTATTGATGGAGCACTATCTGAGTTATTGAGGGAGAACTATCTGGGGTATGTAGGGAGCACTTTCTGAGGTATTGAGGGAAACTATCTGAGGTACTGAGGGAGCACCTTCTGAGGTATTGAGGGAGAACTATCTGAGGTACTGAAGGACCATTTTTCTGAAGTATTGAGGGAGCACTTTCTGAGGTACTGAGGGAGTACTATCTGAGGAACAGAGAGAGAACTTTCTGAGGTCCTGAGTGAGCACTTTCTGAGGTATTGAAGGAGCACTACCTCTGGTACTGAGGGAAAAATATCTGAGGTACTGAGGGAGCACTTTCTGAGGTATTGAGGAAGCACGTTTTGAGGTACTGAGGGAGAATTATCTGAGGTACTGAGGGAGCACTTTCTGAGGTATTGAGGAAGCACTTTCTGAGGTGCTGAGCGAGCACTTTCTGAGGTGTTGAGGAAGCACTTTCTGAGGTACTGAGGGAGCACTTTCTGAGGTATTGAGGGAGCACTATCTGAGGTATTGAGGAAGCACTTTCTGAGTATTGAGGGAGTACTTTCTGAGGTATTGAGGGAGCACTTTCTGAGGTTTCCTGACACAATATGTAGACAGGCCAACAAGAGGTGAGGCCATACTGGATTTGGTTCTGGGTAACGAACCAGGCCAGGTGTTAGAATTAGAGGTAGGTGAGCACTTTGGGGATAGTGACCATAATTCGGTGATTTTTACACTCGTGATGGAGAGGGATAAGTGTGTACTACAGGGCAAGAATTATAGCTGGGGTAAGGGAAATTATGATGCGGTGAGGCATGACTTAGGATGTGTGGCTTGGAAAAGTAGACTCCAAGGCAAGAGTGTAAATGATATGTGGAACTTGTTCAAGGGGCAACTATTGAGTGTCCTTGATAATTATGTACCTGTCAGGCAGGAAGGAAAGGGTCGTGTGAGGGAGCCGTGGTTTAATAAGGAATTGGAATCCCTTGTTAAATGGAAGAGGGCGGCCTACCTCAAGATGAGACGTGAAGGTTCAATTGGGGCGATTGAGAGTTATAGGGTAGCCAGGAAGGACCTGAAGAGAGAGCTAAAAGCAGCAAGGAGGGGACATGAAAGGTCCTTAGTAGATAGGATTAGGGAAAACCCTAAGGCTTTCTATAGGTATGTTAGGAATAAAAGAATGACTAGGGTAGGAATAGGTCCAGTCAAGGATAGTAGGGGGAAGTTGCGTGTGGAGGCGGAAGAGATTGGGGAGACACTGAATGAATACTTTTCTTCAGTATTCACTCAGGAACAGGGCATTGTTGTCGATGAGAATACTGAGGCACAAATAAGTAGAATGGATGGCTTTGAGGTATGTAGAGAAGAGGTGTTGGAAATCCTGGAAAAGGTGAAAATAGATAAGTCCCCTGGGCCTGATGGCATTTATCCTAGGATTCTCTGGGAAGCAAGGGAGGAGATTGCAGAGCCATTGGCCTTGATTTTTATGTCCTCTTTGTCTACAGGAGTAGTCCCAGAAGACTGGAGGATAGCAAATGTGGTTCCCTTGTTCAAAAAGGGGAGTAGGGATAGCCCTAATAACTATAGGCCGGTGAGTCTCACTTCTGTTGTGGGCAAAGTCTTAGAGAGAATTGTAAGGGATAGGATTTATGCACATCTGGATAGGAATAATGTGATCAAGGATAGTCAGCATGGTTTTGTGAAGGGCAGGTCGTGCCTCACAAACCTTATTGAATTCTTTGAAAAGGTGACGAAGGAGGTTGATGAGGGGAAAGCGGTAGATGTGGTATATATGGATTTTAGTAAGGCGTTTGATAAGGTTCCCCATGGTAGGCTACTGCAGAAAATACGGAGATATGGCATTGAGGGTGAGTTGGAGGTTTGGATTAGGAATTGGCTGGATGGAAGAAGACAGAGGGTAGTAGTTGATGGCAAAGTTTCTTCATGGAGTGCCGTCACTAGCGGTGTTCCGCAAGGATCTGTTTTGGGACCATTGCTGTTTGTCATTTTTATAAATGACCTGGAAGAGGGGTTAGAAGGTTGGGTGAGCAAGTTTGCGGATGATACGAAAGTCGGAGGAGTTGTTGACAGTGAGGAAGCATGTGGCAGGTTACAGCAGGATATAGAGAAGCTGCAGAGCTGGGCAGAAAGGTGGCAGATGGAATTCAATGTAGCTAAGTGCGAGGTGATTCACTTTGGGAAGAATAACAAAAAGATGGGGTACTGGGCTAATGGTCGGATACTTGGTAGTGTGGATGAGCAGAGGGATCTTGGTGTCCATGTACACAGATCTCTGAAAGTTGCCACCCAGGTAAATAGTGCGGTGAGGAAGGCATATGGCGTACTGGCTTTTATTGGTAGAGGAATTGAGTTCCGGAGTCCTGAGGTCATGATGCAGTTGTATAAGACTCTGGTACGGCCGCATCTGGAATATTGTGTGCAGTTTTGGTCGCCATACTATAGGAAGGATGTGGAGGCATTGGAACGGGTGCAGAGGAGGTTTACCAGGATGTTGCCTGGTATGGAAGGAAAATCGTATGAGGAAAGACTGAGGCACTTGGGGCTGTTTTCACTAGAGAAAAGAAGGTTTAGGGGTGACTTGATTGAGGTGTACAAGATGATTAGGGGGTTAGATAGGGTCGACAGTATGAACCTTTTCCCGCGTATTGAGTCGGGTATTACAAGGGGGCATAGCTTTAAATTAAGGGGGGGTAGATATAGGACAGATGTTAGGGGTAGGTTCTTCACTCAGCGAGTCGTTAGTTCATGGAATGCCCTGCCAGTAACAGTGGTGGACTCTCCCTCTTTATGGGCATTTAAGAGGGCATTGGATAGGTATATGGAGGATAGTGGGTTAGTGTAGTTTAGGTGGGCTTGGATCGGCGCAACATCGAGGGCCCAAGGGCCTGTACTGCGCTGTATTCTTCTATGTTCTATGTTCTATGTATTGATGAAGCACTTTCTGAGGTATTGAGGGAGAACGATCTGAGGTATTGATGGAGCACATTCTGAGGTATTGAGGGAGCACTTTCTGAGGTGCTGAGGGAGAATTATCTGAGGTACTGAGGGAGCACTTTCAGAGGTATTGAGAGAGCACTTTCTGACGTACTGAGGAAGCACTATCTGAGGTACTGAGGGAGTACTATCTGAGGTACTGTGGGAGCACTATCTGAGGTATTGAGAAAGCAGTTTCAGAGTTATTGAGGGAGAACTATCTGAGGTACTGTGGGAGCACTATCTGAGGTATTGAGAAAGCACTTTCAGAGTTATTGAGGGAGAGCTATCTGAGGTATTGAGGGAGCACTATCTGAGGTATTGAGGGAGCACTATCTGAGGCATTGTGGGAGAACTATCTGAGGTATTGAGCGAGCACTTTCTGAGGTACTGAGGGAGCATTATCTGAGGTATTGAGGGAGCACTTTCTGAGGTACTGAGGGATTACATTCTGAGGCATTGAGGTAGCACTTTCTGAGGTATTGAGGAAGCACTTTCTGAGGTGCTGAGGGAGCACTTTCTGAGGTGTTGAGGAAGCACTTTCTGAGGTACTGAGGGAGCACTTTCTGAGGTATTGAGGGAGCACTATCTGAGGTACTGAGGGAGCAAGTTCTGAGGTATTGAGGAAGCACACTCTGAGGTACTGAGGGAGAACTATCTGAGGTATTGAGGGAGCACTATCTGAGGTAATGAGGGAGCACTTTCTGAGGTATTGAGGAAGCACTTTCTGAGGTAGTGAGCGAACACAATCTGATGTATTGAGGAAGCACTTTATGAGGTATTGAGGGAGCACTTTCTGAGGTATTGACGGAGCACTATCTGAGATACTGAGGGTGCACTTTCTGAGGTATTGAGGAAGCACTTTCTGAGGTACTGAGGGAGCACTTTGTGAGGTACTGAGGGAGCACTTTCTTCGCTATTGAGGGAGCACATTCTGAGGTACTGAGGAAGAACTTTCTTCGGTATTGAGGGAGCACTTTCTGAGGTATTGCGGGAGAACGATATGAGGAATTGAGGAAGCATTATCAGTGGTACTGAGGGAGAACTATCTGAGGTACTGAGGGAGCACTTTCTGAGGTATTGATGGAGCACTTTCTGAGTATAGAGGGAGCACTTTCTGAGGTATTGAGAGAGCACTTTCTGAGGTACTGAGGGAGCACTTTCTTCGGTATTGAGGGAGAACGATATGTGGAATTGAGGGAGCATTATCAGTGGTACTGAGGGAGGACTATCTGAGGTACTGAGGGAGCACTTTATGAGGTATTGAGGGAGAACTATCTGAGTTACTGAGGGAGCACTTTATGAGGTATTGAGGGAGCACTTTCTGAGGTACTGAGGGAGAACTATCTGAGGTACTGAGGGAGAACTATCTGAGGTACTGAGGGAGCACTTTCAGAGGTATTGAGGCAGAACGATCTGAGGTATTGATGGAGCACGATCTGAGGTATTGAGGGAGAAATATCTGAGGTATTGAGGGAAAAATTTCAGAAGTATTGATGGAGCACTATCTGAGTTATTGAGGGAGAACTATCTGTGGTATTTAGGGAGCACTTTCAGAGGTATTGAGGGAGCACTATCTGAGGTATTGATAGAGCACTATCTGAGGTATTGAGGGAGCACTTTCAGAGGTATTGAGGGAGAACTATCTGAGGAACTGTGGGAGCACTTTCTGAGGTATTGAGGAAGCACTTTCAGAGGTATTGATGGAGAAATATCTGAGGTATTGAGGGAGCACTTTCTGAGGTATTGAGGGAGCACTTTCTGAGGTACTGAGGAAGAACTATCTAATGTACTGAGGGAGCACTATCTGAGGTACTGAGGGAGAACTATCTGAGGTACTGAGGAACCATTTTTCTGAAGTATTGAGGGAGCACTTTCTGAGGAACAGAGAGAGAACATTCTGATGTACTGAGTGAGCACTTTCTGAGGTGTTGAGGGAGCACTACCTGAGGTACTGAGGGAGAAATATCTGAGGTACTGACGGAGCACTTTCTGAGGTATTGAGGAAGCACGTTCTGAGGTACTGAGGGAGCAAGTTCTGAGTTATTGAGGAAGCACACTCTGAGGTACTGAGGGAGAACTATCTGAAGTATTGATGGAGCACATACTGAGGTATTGAGGGAGCACTATCTGAGGTAATGAGGGAGCACTTTCTGAGGTATTGAGGAAGCACTTTCTGAGGTAGTGAGGGAACACAATCTGATGTATTGAGGAAGCACTTTCTGTGGTATTGAGGGAAAACTATCTGAGGTACTGAAGTAGCACTATCTGCGGTATTGATGGAGCACTATCTGAGGCATTGGGGGAGCACTATCTGAGGTACTGAGCGAGAACTTTCAGAGGGAGTGAGGAAGAACTATCTGAGGTATTGAGGGAGTATTATCCGAGGTATTGAGGGAGCACTTTCTGAGGTACTGAGGGGTCACATTCTGAGGTATTGAGGTTGCACATTCTGAGGTATTGATGGAGCAATTTCTGAGGTATTGAGGGAGCACTATCTGAGGTACTGAGGGAGCACTTTCTGAGGTATTGAGGAAGCACTTTCTGAGGCATTGAGGGAGCACTATCTGAGGTATTGATGGAGCACTTTCTGAGGTATTGAGGAAACACAATCTGATGTATTGAGGGAGCACTATCTGAGGTACTGAGGGTGCACTTTCTGAGGTATTGAGGAAGCACTTTCTGAGGCATTGAGGGAGCACTATCTGAGGTACTGAGGGAGCACTTTCTGAGGTACTAATGGAGAAATATCTGAGGAACTGAGGGAAAACATTCGGAGGTACTGAGGAAGCACTAGCTGAGGTCCTGAGCGAGTACTATCTGAGGTACTGAGGGAGAACTATCTGAAGTACTGAGGGACCACTTTCTTAAGTATTGAGGGAGCACTTTCTGAGGTATTGAGGAAGCACTTTCTGAGGCATTGAGGGAGCACTATCTGAGGAATTGAGGAAGCACTTTCTGAGGTATTGAGGGAGCACTTTCTGAGGTATTGAGGTAGCACTTTCTGAGGTACTGCGGGGACACTTTCTGAGGTATTGAGGGAGCACTACCTGAGGTACTGAGGGAGCACTTTCTGAGGTACAGAGGAAGCACTTTCTGAGGCATTGAGGGAGCACTATCTGAGGAATTGAGGAAGCACTTTCTGAGGTATTTATGGAGCACTTTCTGAGGTATTGAGGTAGCACTTTCTGAGGTACTGAGGGGACACTTTCTGAGGTATTGAGGGAGCAATATCTGACGTACTGAGGAAGCACTATCAGAGGTACTAATGGAGAACTATCTGAGGTATTGGTGGAGCACTTTCTGAGGTATTGAGATGGCACTTTCTGAGGTACTGAGGAAGCACTATCTGAGGTACTGAGGGAGCACTTTCTGAGGTACTAAGGAAGAACTATCTGATTACTGAGGGACCACTTTCTGAAGTATTGAGGGATAACTATCTGAGGTATTCAGGGACCACTACTGAGGTATTGAGGAAGCACTTTCTGAGGTATTGAGGGAGCACTTTCTGAGGTATTGAGGGAGCACTTTCTGAGGTATTGAGGAAGCACTTTCTGAGGTATTGAGGGAGCACTTTCTGAGGTACTGAGGAAGCACTTTCTGATGTATGGAGGGATCACTTTCTGAGGTACTGAGGAAGCACTTTCTGAGGTATTGAGTGAGCACTTTCTGAGGTATAGAGGGAGCACTATCTGAGGTAATGAGGGAGCACTTTCTGAGGTAATGAGGAAGCACGTTCTGAGGTATTGAGGAAGCACTTTCTGAGGTACTGAGGGAGAACTATCTGTGGAATAGATTGAGCACTTTCTGAGGTATTGAGGGAGCACTATCTGAGGTACTGAGCGAGCACTTTCTGAGGTATTAAGGGAGCACTATCTGAGGCATTGAGGGAGCAATATCTGAGGTACTGAGGGAGCACATTCTGAGGTACTGAGTGAGAACTATCTGAGGTACTGAGGGAGAACTATCTGAGGTACTGAGGGAGAACTATCTGAGGTACTGAGGGACCACTTTCTGAAGTATTGAGGGAGCAGTTTCTGAGGTATTGAGGGAGCACTTTCTGACGTACTGAGGAAGCACTATCTGAGGTTCTAAGCGAGTACTATCTGAGGTACTGAGGGAGAACTATCTGAGGTACTGAGGGACCACTTTCTGAGGTATTGAGGGAGAACTATCTGAGGTACTGAGGGAGCACGTTCTGAGGTATTGAGGGAACACTATCTGAGGTATTGAGGGAGAACTATCTGAGGTATTGATGGATCACTTTCTGAGGTATTGAGGGAGCACTATCTGAGGTACTGAGGGAGCACTTTCTGAGGTACAGAGGAAGCACTTTCTGAGGTATTGAGGAAGCACTTTCTGAGGTATTGAGGAAGCACTTTCTGAGGTACTGAGGGAGCACTCTCTGAGGTATTGAGGAAGCACTCTCTGTGGTACTGAGGGAGAACTATCTGTGGTATTGATTGAGCACTTTCTGAGGTATTGAGGAAGCACTTTCTGAGTTACTGAGGGAGCAATTTTTGAGGTATTGAGGAAGCACTTTCTGAGGTACTGAGGGAACAAGTTCTGAGGTATTGAGGAAGCACTCTGAGGTACTGAGGGAGAACTATCTGAGGTACTGAGGGAGAACTATCTGAGGCACTGAGGGAGCACTTTCTGAGGTATTAAGGGAGCACTTTCTGAGGCATTAAGGGAGCAATATCTGTGGTACTGAGGGAGCACTTTCTGAGGTATTTAGGGAGCATTTTGTGAGGTACTCAGTGAGAACTATCTGAGCACTATCTGAGGTATTGAGGGAACAAGTTCTGAGGTATTGAGGAAGCACTCTGAGGTACTGAGGGAGAACTATCTGAGGTACTGAGGGAGAACTATCTGAGGCACTGGGGGAGCACTTTCTGAGGTATTAAGGGAGCACTTTCTGAGGCATTAAGGGAGCAATATCTGTGGTACTGAGGGAGCACTTTCTGAGGTATTTAGGGAGCATTTTGTGAGGTACTCAGTGAGAACTATCTGAGGTACTGAGGGAGAACTATCTGAGGTACTGAGGGAGCAGTTTCTGAGGTATTGAGGTTGCACTTTCTGACGTACTGAGGAAGCACTAGTTGAGGTTCTGAGTGAGTACTATCTGAGGTACTGAGGGAGCACTTTCTGAGGTATTGAGGGAGCACTTTCTGAGGTACTGCGGGAGCACAATCTAAGGTATTGAGGGAGAACTATCTGAGGTATTGTGGGAGCATTATCTGAGGCATTGAGGGAGAACTATCTGAGGTATTGAGGGCGAACTATCTGAGGTATTGAGCAAGCACTTTCAGAGGTTTTGAGGGAGAACTATCTGAGGTATTGAAGGAGAACTATCTTAGGTATTGGGGGAGCACTCTCTGAGGTATTGATGGAGCACTTTCTGAGGTACTGAGGGGACACTTTCTGAGGTATTGAGGGAGCACTTTCTGAGGTATTGAGATGGCACTTTCTGAGGTATTGAGATGGCACTTTCTGAGGTACTGAGGAAGCACTATCTGAGGTATTGAGGGAGCACCTTCTGAGGTACTGAGGAAGGACTATCTGAGGTACTGAGGGACCACTTTCTGAAGTATTGAGGGAGAACTATCTGAGGTATTCAGGGACCACTATCTGAGGTATTGAGGAAGCACTTTCTGAGGTATTGAGGGAGCACTTTCTGAGGTATTGAAGGAGCACTATCTGAGGTACTGAGGGAGCACTTTCTGAGGTATTGAGGAAGCACTTTCTGAGGTATTATGGGAGCACTATCTGAGGTATTGAGGAAGCACTTTCTAAGGTATTGAGGAAGCACATTCTGAGGTACGGAGGGAGCACTTTCTGAGGTATAGAGGGAGCACTATCTGAGGTACTGAGGAAGCAAGTTCTGAGGTACTGAGGGAGAGCTGTCTGAGGTATTGATGGAGCACTTTCTGAGGTATTGAGGGAGCACTATCTGAGGTACTGAGGGTGCACTTTCTGAGGTATTGAGGAAGCAATTTCTGAGGTATTGAGGGAACCAAATCTGATGTATTGAGGAAGCACTTTATGAGGTATTGAGGGAGCACTTTCTGAGGTATTGAGGGAGCACTATCTGAGGTACTGAGGGAGAACTATCTGTGGTATTGATGGACCACTTTCTGAGGTATTCAGGAAGCACTATCTGAGGTACAGAGGGAGCACTTTCTGAGGTATTGAGGGAGCACTATCTGAGGTACTGAGGGTGCACTTTCTGAGGTATTGAGGAAGCAATTTCTGTGGTATTAAGGGAACACAATCTGATGTATTGAGGAAGCACTTTATGAGGTATTGAGGGAGCACTTTCTGAGGTATTGAGGAAGCACTTTATGAGGTATTGAGGGAGCACTTTCTGAGGTATTGAGGAAGCACTTTATGAGGTATTGAGGGAGCACTTTCTGAGGGATTGAGGAAGCACTTTATGAGATACTGAAGGAGCACTTTCTGAGATATTTAGGGAGCACTATCTCCGGTACTGAGGGAACAAGTTCTGAGGTGTTGAGGAAGCACTCTCTGAGATACTGAGGGAGAACTATCTGAGGTACTGAGGGAGAACTATCTGGGGTATTGAGCGAGCACTTTCTGAGGTATAGAGGGAGCATTATCTGAGGTATTGAGGGAGCGCTTTCTGAGGTATTGAGGAAGCACTTTCTGAGGTATTGAGGGAGCACTATCTGAGGTACTGAGGGTGCACTTTCTGAGGTATTGAGGAAGCACTTTCTGAGGTATTGAGGAAGCACTTTCTGAGGTATTGAGGGAGCACTATCTGAGGTACTGAGGGTGCACTCTCTGAGGTATTGAGGAAGCACTTTCTGAGGTATTGAGGTAGCACTTTCTGAGGTATTGAGGAAGCACTTTCTGAGGTATTGAGGGAGCACTTTCTGAGGTAATGAGGGAGCACTTTCTGAGGTATTGAGGAAGCACTTTCTGAGGTATTGAGGAAGCACTTTATGAGGAAGCACTTTCTGAGGTATTGAGGGAGCACTATCTGAGGTACTGAGGGTGCACTTTCTGAGGTATTGAGGAAGCACTTTCTGAGGTATTGAGGAAGCACTTTCTGAGGTATTGAGGGAGCACTATCTGAGGTACTGAGGGTGCACTTTCTGAGGTATTGAGGAAGCACTTTCTGAGGTATTGAGGGAGCACTTTCTGAGGTATTGAGGGAGCACTTTATGAGGTATTGAGGAAGCACTTTCTGAGGTATTGAGGAAGCACTTTATGAGGAAGCACTTTCTGAGGTATTGAGGGAGCACTATCTGATGTACTGAGGGAGCACTTTATGAGGTATTTAGGGAGCACTTTCTGAGGTATTGAGGAAGCACTTTCTGAGGTATTGAGGGAGCACTATCTGAGGTACTGAGTGTGCACTTTCTGAGGTATTGAGGAAGCACTTTCTGAGGTATTGAGGGAGAACCATATGAGGTATTGAGGAAGCATTATCAGTGGTACTGAGGGAGAACTATCTGAGGTACTGAGGGAGCACTTTCTGAGGTATTGAGGGAGCAGTTTCTGAGTATTGAGGGAGCACTTTCTGAGGTATTGAGGAGCACTTTCTGAGGTACTGAGGGAGCACTTTCTTCGGTATTGAGGGAGATCGATATGAGGAATTGAGGAAGCATTATCAGTGGTACTGAGGGAGAACTATCTGAGGTACTGAGGGAGCACTTTATGAGGTATTGAGGAAGCACTTTCTGAGGTATTGAGGAAGCACTTTCTGAGGTATTGATGGAGCAATTTCTGAGGTATTGAGGAAGCACTATCTGAGGTACTGAGGGAGCACTTTCTGAGGTGTTGAGGAAGCACTTTCTGAGGTACTGAGGGAGCAATTTCTGAGGTATTGAGGGAGCACTATCTGAGGTATTGAGGGAGCACTATCTGAGGCATTGTGGGAGAACTATCTGAGGTATTGAGCGAGCACTTTCTGAGGTATTGAGGGAGCATTATCTGAGGTATTGAGGGAGCATTTCTGAGGTACTGAGGGTTTACTTTCTGAGGTATTGATGGAGCAATTTCTTAGGTATTGAGGTAGCACTTTCTGAGGTATTGAGGAAGCACTTTCTGAGGTATTGAGGGAGCACTATCTGAGGTACTGAGGGTGCACTTTCTGAGGTATTGAGGAAGCACTTTCTGAGGTATTGAGGTAGCACTTTCTGAGGTATTGAGGAAGCACTTTCTGAGGTATAGAGGGAGCATTATCTGAGGTATTGAGGGAGCGCTTTCTGAGGTATTGAGGAAGCACTTTCTGAGGTATTGAGGGAGCACTATCTGAGGTACTGAGGGTGCACTTTCTGAGGTATTGAGGAAGCACTTTCTGAGGTATTGAGGTAGCACTTTCTGAGGTATTGAGCGAGCACTTTCTGAGGTATAGAGGGAGCATTATCTGAGGTATTGAGGGAGCGCTTTCTGAGGTATTGAGGGAGCACTATCTGAGGTACTGAGGGTGCACTTTCTGAGGTATTGAGGAAGCACTTTCTGAGGTATTGAGGGAGCACTTTCTGAGGTATTGAGGGAGCACTTTATGAGGTATTGAGGAAGCACTTTCTGAGGTATTGAGGGAGCACTATCTGATGTACTGAGGGAGCATTTTATGAGGTATTGAGGGAGCACTTTCTGAGGTATTGAGGAAGCACTTTCTGAGGTATTGAGGGAGCACTATCTGAGGTACTGAGGGTGCACTTTCTGAGGTATTGAGGAAGCACTTTCTGAGGTATTGAGGGAGAACCATATGAGGTATTGAGGAAGCATTATCAGTGGTACTGAGGGAGAACTATCGGAGGTACTGAGGGAGCACTTTCTGAGGTATTGAGGGAGCACTTTCTGAGTATTGAGGGAGCACTTTCTGAGGTATTGAGGAGCACTTTCTGAGGTACTGAGGGAGCACTTTCTTCGGTATTGAGGGAGATCGATATGAGGAATTGAGGAAGCATTATCAGTGGTACTGAGGGAGAACTATCTGAGGTACTGAGGGAGCACTTTATGAGGTATTGAGGGAGAACTATCTGAGGTACTGAGGGAGCACTTTATGAGGTATTGAGGGAGCACTTTCTGAGGTACTGAGGGAGGACTAATTGACGTACTGAGGCAGAACTATCTGAGGTATTGATGGAGCACGATCTGAGGTATTGAGGGAGAAATATCTGAGGTATTGAGGGAGCAATTTCAGAAGTATTGATGGAGCACTATCTGAGGTATTGAGGGAGAAATATCTGAGGTATTGAGGGAGCACTTTCTGAGGTATTAAGGGAGCACTTTCTGTGGTACTGAGGGAGCACTTTCTGATGTATTGAGAGAGCACTATCTGAGGTACTGAGGGAACAAGTTTTGAGGTATTGAGGGAGCACTTTCTGACGTACTGAGGAAGCACTATCTGAGGTACTGAGGGAGTACTATCTGAGGTACTGTGGGAGCTCTATCTGAGGTATTGAGAAAGCACTATCTGTGGTATTGAGGGAGCATTATCTGAGGTACTGTGGGAGCATTATCTGAGGTATTGAGGGAGCACTTTCTGAGGTACTGAGGGATTACTTTCTGAGGTATTGATGAAGCACTTTCTGAGGTATTGATGGAGCAATTTCTGAGGTATTGAGGGAGCACTATCTGAGGTACTGAGGAAGTACTTTCTGAGGTATTGAGGAAACACACTCTGAGGTACTTAGGGAGTACTATCTGAGGCATTGAGGGAGCACTATCTGAGGCACTGATGGAGCACATTCTGAGGTATTGTGGAAACACTTTCTGAGGTATTGAGGGAACACTATCTGAGGTATTGAGGAAGCACTTTCTGAGTATTGAGGGAACACTTTCTGAGGTATTGAGGGAGCACTTTCTGAGGTATTGATGAAGCACTTTCTGAGGTATTGAGGGAGAACGATCTGAGGTATTGATGGAGCACATTCTGAGGTACTGAGGGAGAATTATCTGAGGTACTGAGGGAAAACAATCTGAGGCACTGAGGGAGCACTTTCAGAGGTATTGAGGGAGCACTTTCTGACGTACTGAGGAAGCACTATCTGAGGTACTGAGGGAGTACTATCTGAGGTACTGTGGGAGCACTATCTGAGGTATTGAGAAAGCACTTTCAGAGTTATTGAGGGAGTACTATCTGAGGTATTGAGGGAGCACTATCTGAGGTATTGAGGGGGCACTATCTGAGACATTGTGGGAGAACTATCTGAGGTATTGAGCGAGCACTTTCTGAGGTACTGAGGCAGAATTATCTGAGGTACTGAGGGAGAACAATCTGAGGCACTGAGGGAGCACTTTCAGAGGTATTGAGGGAGCACTTTCTGACGTACTGAGGAAGCACTATCTGAGGTACTGAGGGAGTGCTATCTGAAGTACTGTGGGAGCACTATCTGAGGTATTGAGAAAGCACTTTCAGAGTTATTGAGGGAGTACTATCTGAGGTACTGAGGGAGCATTATCTGTGGTATTGAGGGAGCACTTTCTGAGGTACTGAGGGAGCACTTTCTGAGGTATTGAGGAAGCACTTTCTGAGGTATTGAGGAAGCACCTTCTGAGGTATTGATGGAGCAATTTCTGAGGTACTGAGGGAGCACTATCTGAGGTACTGAGGGAGCACTTTCTGAGGTGTTGAGGAAGCACTTTCTGAGGTACTGAGTGAGCACTTTCTGAGGTACTGAGGGAAAACAATCTGAAGTACTGAGGGAGAACTATCTGAGGTATTGAGGGAGCACTTTCAGAGGTATTGAGGCAGAACTATCTGAGGTATTGATGGAGCACGATCTGAGGTATTGAGGGAGAAATATCTGAGGTATTGAGGGAGCAATTTCAGAAGTATTGATGGAGCACTATCTGAGTTATTGAGGGAGAACTATCTGGGGTATGTAGGGAGCACTTTCTGAGGTATTGAGGGAAACTATCTGAGGTACTGAGGGAGCACTTTCTGAGGTATTGAGGGAGAACTATCTGAGGTACTGAAGGACCATTTTTCTGAAGTATTGAGGGAGCACTTTCTGAGGTACTGAGGGAGTACTATCTGAGGAACAGAGGGAGAACTTTCTGAGGTCCTGAGTGAGCACTTTCTGAGGTATTGAAGGAGCACTACCTCTGGTACTGAGGGAAAAATATCTGAGGTACTGAGGGAGCACTTTCTGAGGTATTGAGGAAGCACGTTTTGAGGTACTGAGGGAGAATTATCTGAGGTACTGAGGGAGCACTTTCTGAGGTATTGAGGAAGCACTTTCTGAGGTGCTGAGGGAGCACTTTCTGAGGTGTTGAGGAAGCACTTTCTGAGGTACTGAGGGAGCACTTTCTGAGGTATTGAGGGAGCACTATCTGAGGTATTGAGGAAGCACTTTCTGAGTATTGAGGGAGTACTTTCTGAGGTATTGAGGGAGCACTTTCTGAGGTATTGATGAAGCACTTTCTGAGGTATTGAGGGAGAACGATCTGAGGTATTGATGGAGCACATTCTGAGGTATTGAGGGAGCACTTTCTGAGGTGCTGAGGGAGAATTATCTGAGGTACTGAGGGAGCACTTTCAGAGGTATTGAGAGAGCACTTTCTGACGTACTGAGGAAGCACTATCTGAGGTACTGAGGGAGTACTATCTGAGGTACTGTGGGAGCACTATCTGAGGTATTGAGAAAGCAGTTTCAGAGTTATTGAGGGAGAACTATCTGAGGTACTGTGGGAGCACTATCTGAGGTATTGAGAAAGCACTTTCAGAGTTATTGAGGGAGAGCTATCTGAGGTATTGAGGGAGCACTATCTGAGGTATTGAGGGAGCACTATCTGAGGCATTGTGGGAGAACTATCTGAGGTATTGAGCGAGCACTTTCTGAGGTACTGAGGGAGCATTATCTGAGGTATTGAGGGAGCACTTTCTGAGGTACTGAGGGATTACATTCTGAGGCATTGAGGTAGCACTTTCTGAGGTATTGAGGAAGCACTTTCTGAGGTGCTGAGGGAGCACTTTCTGAGGTGTTGAGGAAGCACTTTCTGAGGTACTGAGGGAGCACTTTCTGAGGTATTGAGGGAGCACTATCTGAGGTACTGAGGGAGCAAGTTCTGAGGTATTGAGGAAGCACACTCTGAGGTACTGAGGGAGAACTATCTGAGGTATTGAGGGAGCACTATCTGAGGTAATGAGGGAGCACTTTCTGAGGTATTGAGGAAGCACTTTCTGAGGTAGTGAGCGAACACAATCTGATGTATTGAGGAAGCACTTTATGAGGTATTGAGGGAGCACTTTCTGAGGTATTGACGGAGCACTATCTGAGATACTGAGGGTGCACTTTCTGAGGTATTGAGGAAGCACTTTCTGAGGTACTGAGGGAGCACTTTGTGAGGTACTGAGGGAGCACTTTCTTCGCTATTGAGGGAGCACATTCTGAGGTACTGAGGAAGAACTTTCTTCGGTATTGAGGGAGCACTTTCTGAGGTATTGCGGGAGAACGATATGAGGAATTGAGGAAGCATTATCAGTGGTACTGAGGGAGAACTATCTGAGGTACTGAGGGAGCACTTTCTGAGGTATTGAGGGAGCACTTTCTGAGGTACTGAGGGAGCACTTTCTTCGGTATTGAGGGAGAACGATATGTGGAATTGAGGGAGCATTATCAGTGGTACTGAGGGAGGACTATCTGAGGTACTGAGGGAGCACTTTATGAGGTATTGAGGGAGAACTATCTGAGTTACTGAGGGAGCACTTTATGAGGTATTGAGGGAGCACTTTCTGAGGTACTGAGGGAGAACTATCTGAGGTACTGAGGGAGAACTATCTGAGGTACTGAGGGAGCACTTTCAGAGGTATTGAGGCAGAACGATCTGAGGTATTGATGGAGCACGATCTGAGGTATTGAGGGAGAAATATCTGAGGTATTGAGGGAAAAATTTCAGAAGTATTGATGGAGCACTATCTGAGTTATTGAGGGAGAACTATCTGTGGTATTTAGGGAGCACTTTCAGAGGCATTGAGGGAGCACTATCTGAGGTATTGATAGAGCACTATCTGAGGTATTGAGGGAGCACTTTCAGAGGTATTGAGGGAGAACTATCTGAGGAACTGTGGGAGCACTTTCTGAGGTATTGAGGAAGCACTTTCAGAGGTATTGATGGAGAAATATCTGAGGTATTGAGGGAGCACTTTCTGAGGTATTGAGGGAGCACTTTCTGAGGTACTGAGGAAGAACTATCTAATGTACTGAGGGAGCACTATCTGAGGTACTGAGGGAGAACTATCTGAGGTACTGAGGAACCATTTTTCTGAAGTATTGAGGGAGCACTTTCTGAGGAACAGAGAGAGAACATTCTGATGTACTGAGTGAGCACTTTCTGAGGTGTTGAGGGAGCACTACCTGAGGTACTGAGGGAGAAATATCTGAGGTACTGACGGAGCACTTTCTGAGGTATTGAGGAAGCACGTTCTGAGGTACTGAGGGAGCAAGTTCTGAGTTATTGAGGAAGCACACTCTGAGGTACTGAGGGAGAACTATCTGAAGTATTGATGGAGCACATACTGAGGTATTGAGGGAGCACTATCTGAGGTAATGAGGGAGCACTTTCTGAGGTATTGAGGAAGCACTTTCTGAGGTAGTGAGGGAACACAATCTGATGTATTGAGGAAGCACTTTCTGTGGTATTGAGGGAAAACTATCTGAGGTACTGAAGTAGCACTATCTGCGGTATTGATGGAGCACTATCTGAGGCATTGGGGGAGCACTATCTGAGGTACTGAGCGAGAACTTTCAGAGGGAGTGAGGAAGAACTATCTGAGGTTCTGAGCGACTACGATGTGAGGTACTGAGGGAGAACTATCTGAGGTACTGTGGGACCACTTTCTGAAGTATTGAGGGAGCACTTTCTGAGGTACTGAGGGACCACTATCTGAGGTATTGAGGGAGAACTATCTGAGGTACTGAGGGAGAACTTTCTGAGGTATTGAGGGAGCACTTTCTGACGTACTGAGGAAGCACAATCTGAGGTACTGAGGGAGTACTATCTGAGGTATTGAGGGAGCACTATCTGAGGCATTGTGGGAGAACTATCTGAGGTATTGAGCGAGCACTTTCTGAGGTATTGAGGGAGTATTATCCGAGGTATTGAGGGAGCACTTTCTGAGGTACTGAGGGGTCACATTCTGAGGTATTGAGGTTGCACATTCTGAGGTATTGATGGAGCAATTTCTGAGGTATTGAGGGAGCACTATCTGAGGTACTGAGGGAGCACTTTCTGAGGTATTGAGGAAGCACTTTCTGAGGCATTGAGGGAGCACTATCTGAGGTATTGATGGAGCACTTTCTGAGGTATTGAGGAAACACAATCTGATGTATTGAGGGAGCACTATCTGAGGTACTGAGGGTGCACTTTCTGAGGTATTGAGGAAGCACTTTCTGAGGCATTGAGGGAGCACTATCTGAGGTACTGAGGGAGCACTTTCTGAGGTACTAATGGAGAAATATCTGAGGAACTGAGGGAAAACATTCGGAGGTACTGAGGAAGCACTAGCTGAGGTCCTGAGCGAGTACTATCTGAGGTACTGAGGGAGAACTATCTGAAGTACTGAGGGACCACTTTCTTAAGTATTGAGGGAGCACTTTCTGAGGTATTGAGGAAGCACTTTCTGAGGCATTGAGGGAGCACTATCTGAGGAATTGAGGAAGCACTTTCTGAGGTATTGAGGGAGCACTTTCTGAGGTATTGAGGTAGCACTTTCTGAGGTACTGCGGGGACACTTTCTGAGGTATTGAGGGAGCACTACCTGAGGTACTGAGGGAGCACTTTCTGAGGTACAGAGGAAGCACTTTCTGAGGCATTGAGGGAGCACTATCTGAGGAATTGAGGAAGCACTTTCTGAGGTATTTATGGAGCACTTTCTGAGGTATTGAGGTAGCACTTTCTGAGGTACTGAGGGGACACTTTCTGAGGTATTGAGGGAGCAATATCTGACGTACTGAGGAAGCACTATCAGAGGTACTAATGGAGAACTATCTGAGGTATTGGTGGAGCACTTTCTGAGGTATTGAGATGGCACTTTCTGAGGTACTGAGGAAGCACTATCTGAGGTACTGAGGGAGCACTTTCTGAGGTACTAAGGAAGAACTATCTGATTACTGAGGGACCACTTTCTGAAGTATTGAGGGATAACTATCTGAGGTATTCAGGGACCACTACTGAGGTATTGAGGAAGCACTTTCTGAGGTATTGAGGGAGCACTTTCTGAGGTATTGAGGGAGCACTTTCTGAGGTATTGAGGAAGCACTTTCTGAGGTATTGAGGGAGCACTTTCTGAGGTACTGAGGAAGCACTTTCTGATGTATGGAGGGATCACTTTCTGAGGTACTGAGGAAGCACTTTCTGAGGTATTGAGTGAGCACTTTCTGAGGTATAGAGGGAGCACTATCTGAGGTAATGAGGGAGCACTTTCTGAGGTAATGAGGAAGCACGTTCTGAGGTATTGAGGAAGCACTTTCTGAGGTACTGAGGGAGAACTATCTGTGGAATAGATTGAGCACTTTCTGAGGTATTGAGGGAGCACTATCTGAGGTACTGAGCGAGCACTTTCTGAGGTATTAAGGGAGCACTATCTGAGGCATTGAGGGAGCAATATCTGAGGTACTGAGGGAGCACATTCTGAGGTACTGAGTGAGAACTATCTGAGGTACTGAGGGAGAACTATCTGAGGTACTGAGGGAGAACTATCTGAGGTACTGAGGGACCACTTTCTGAAGTATTGAGGGAGCAGTTTCTGAGGTATTGAGGGAGCACTTTCTGACGTACTGAGGAAGCACTATCTGAGGTTCTAAGCGAGTACTATCTGAGGTACTGAGGGAGAACTATCTGAGGTACTGAGGGACCACTTTCTGAGGTATTGAGGGAGAACTATCTGAGGTACTGAGGGAGCACGTTCTGAGGTATTGAGGGAACACTATCTGAGGTATTGAGGGAGAACTATCTGAGGTATTGATGGATCACTTTCTGAGGTATTGAGGGAGCACTATCTGAGGTACTGAGGGAGCACTTTCTGAGGTACAGAGGAAGCACTTTCTGAGGTATTGAGGAAGCACTTTCTGAGGTATTGAGGAAGCACTTTCTGAGGTACTGAGGGAGCACTCTCTGAGGTATTGAGGAAGCACTCTCTGTGGTACTGAGGGAGAACTATCTGTGGTATTGATTGAGCACTTTCTGAGGTATTGAGGAAGCACTTTCTGAGTTACTGAGGGAGCAATTTTTGAGGTATTGAGGAAGCACTTTCTGAGGTACTGAGGGAACAAGTTCTGAGGTATTGAGGAAGCACTCTGAGGTACTGAGGGAGAACTATCTGAGGTACTGAGGGAGAACTATCTGAGGCACTGATGGAGCACTTTCTGAGGTATTAAGGGAGCACTTTCTGAGGCATTAAGGGAGCAATATCTGTGGTACTGAGGGAGCACTTTCTGAGGTATTTAGGGAGCATTTTGTGAGGTACTCAGTGAGAACTATCTGAGCACTATCTGAGGTATTGAGGGAACAAGTTCTGAGGTATTGAGGAAGCACTCTGAGGTACTGAGGGAGAACTATCTGAGGTACTGAGGGAGAACTATCTGAGGCACTGAGGGAGCACTTTCTGAGGTATTAAGGGAGCACTTTCTGAGGCATTAAGGGAGCAATATCTGTGGTACTGAGGGAGCACTTTCTGAGGTATTTAGGGAGCATTTTGTGAGGTACTCAGTGAGAACTATCTGAGGTACTGAGGGAGAACTATCTGAGGTACTGAGGGAGCAGTTTCTGAGGTATTGAGGTTGCACTTTCTGACGTACTGAGGAAGCACTAGTTGAGGTTCTGAGTGAGTACTATCTGAGGTACTGAGGGAGCACTTTCTGAGGTATTGAGGGAGCACTTTCTGAGGTACTGCGGGAGCACAATCTAAGGTATTGAGGGAGAACTATCTGAGGTATTGTGGGAGCATTATCTGAGGCATTGAGGGAGAACTATCTGAGGTATTGAGGGCGAACTATCTGAGGTATTGAGCAAGCACTTTCAGAGGTTTTGAGGGAGAACTATCTGAGGTATTGAAGGAGAACTATCTTAGGTATTGGGGGAGCACTCTCTGAGGTATTGATGGAGCACTTTCTGAGGTACTGAGGGGACACTTTCTGAGGTATTGAGGGAGCACTTTCTGAGGTATTGAGATGGCACTTTCTGAGGTATTGAGATGGCACTTTCTGAGGTACTGAGGAAGCACTATCTGAGGTATTGAGGGAGCACCTTCTGAGGTACTGAGGAAGGACTATCTGAGGTACTGAGGGACCACTTTCTGAAGTATTGAGGGAGAACTATCTGAGGTATTCAGGGACCACTATCTGAGGTATTGAGGAAGCACTTTCTGAGGTATTGAGGGAGCACTTTCTGAGGTATTGAAGGAGCACTATCTGAGGTACTGAGGGAGCACTTTCTGAGGTATTGAGGAAGCACTTTCTGAGGTATTGTGGGAGCAATATCTGAGGTATTGAGGAAGCACTTTCTAAGGTATTGAGGAAGCACATTCTGAGGTACGGAGGGAGCACTTTCTGAGGTATAGAGGGAGCACTATCTGAGGTACTGAGGAAGCAAGTTCTGAGGTACTGAGGGAGAGCTGTCTGAGGTATTGATGGAGCACTTTCTGAGGTATTGAGGGAGCACTATCTGAGGTACTGAGGGTGCACTTTCTGAGGTATTGAGGAAGCAATTTCTGAGGTATTGAGGGAACCAAATCTGATGTATTGAGGAAGCACTTTATGAGGTATTGAGGGAGCACTTTCTGAGGTATTGAGTGAGCACTATCTGAGGTACTGAGGGAGAACTATCTGTGGTATTGATGGACCACTTTCTGAGGTATTCAGGAAGCACTATCTGAGGAACAGAGGGAGCACTTTCTGAGGTATTGAGGGAGCACTATCTGAGGTACTGAGGGTGCACTTTCTGAGGTATTGAGGAAGCAATTTCTGTGGTATTGAGGGAACACAATCTGATGTATTGAGGAAGCACTTTATGAGGTATTGAGGGAGCACTTTCTGAGGTATTGAGGAAGCACTTTATGAGGTATTGAGGGAGCACTTTCTGAGGTATTGAGGAAGCACTTTATGAGGTATTGAGGGAGCACTTTCTGAGGGATTGAGGAAGCACTTTATGAGATACTGAAGGAGCACTTTCTGAGATATTTAGGGAGCACTATCTCCGGTACTGAGGGAACAAGTTCTGAGGTGTTGAGGAAGCACTCTCTGAGATACTGAGAGAGAACTATCTGAGGTACTGAGGGAGAACTATCTGGGGTACTGAGTGAGCACATTCTGAGGTATTAAGGGAGCACTATCTTCGGCATTGAGGGAGCAATATCTGAGGTATTTAGGGAGCACTTTCTGAGGAACTGAGTGAGAACTATCTGAGGTACTGAGGGAGAACGATCTGAGGTACTGAGGGAGCAGTTTATGAGGTATTGTGGGACACTTTCCGACGTAGTGATGAAGCACTAGCTGAGGTTCTGAGTGAGTACTATCTGAGGGGCTAAGGGAGCACCTTCTGAGGTATTGAGGGAGCACTTTCCGAGGTACTGAGGGACAACTATCTGAGGTTTTGAGGGAGAACTATCTGAGGTATTGTGGGAGCACCATCTGAGGCATTGAGGGAGAACTATCTGAGGTATTGAGGGAGCACTTTCAGAGGTATTGAGGGAGAACTATCTGAGGTACTGAGGGAGAACTACCTGAGGTACTGAGAGAGCAAGTTCTGAGGTATTGAGGGAGCAGTATCTGAGGTACTGAGGGAGAACTATCTGAGGTATTGATGGAGCACTTTATGAGGTATTGAGGAAGCACTTTTTGAGGTATTGAGGGAGCACTTTCTGAGGTATAGAGGGAGCAATATCTGAGGTATTGAGGGAGCACTTTCTGAGGTATTGAGGTAGCACTATCTGAGGTACTGAGGGAGAACTATCTGTGGTATTGATGGACCACTTTCTGAGGTATTCAGGAAGCACTATCTGAGGTACAGAGGGAGCACTTTCTGAGGTATTGAGGGAGCACTATCTGAGGTACTGAGGGTGCACTTTCTGAGGTATTGAGGAAGCAATTTCTGTGGTATTGAGGGAACACAATCTGATGTATTGAGGAAGCACTTTATGAGGTATTGAGGGAGCACTTTCTGAGGTATTGAGGAAGCACTTTATGAGGTATTGAGGAAGCACTTTCTGAGGTATTGAGGAAGCACTTTATGAGGTATTGAGGGAGCACTTTCTGAGGTATTGAGGAAGCACTTTATGAGATACTGAAGGAGCACTTTCTGAGATATTTAGGGAGCACTATCTCCGGTACTGAGGGAACAAGTTCTGAGGTGTTGAGGAAGCACTCTCTGAGATACTGAGGGAGAACTATCTGAGGTACTGAGGGAGAACTATCTGGGGTACTGAGTGAGCACATTCTGAGGTATTAAGGGAGCACTGTCTTCGGCATTGAGGGAGCAATATCTGAGGTTCTGAGTGAGTACTATCTGAGGGGCTAAGGGAGCACCTTCTGAGGTATTGAGGGAGCACTTTCCGAGGTACTGAGGGACAACTATCTGAGGTTTTGAGGGAGAACTATCTGAGGTATTGTGGGAGCACCATCTGAGGCATTGAGGGAGAACTATCTGAGGTATTGATGGAGCACTTTATGAGGTACTGAGAGAGCAAGTTCTGCGGTATTGAGGGAGCAGTATCTGAGGTACTGAGGGAGAACTATCTGAGGTATTGATGGAGCACTTTATGAGGTATTGAGGAAGCACTTTTTGAGGTATTGAGGGAGCACTTTCTGAGGTATAGAGGGAGCACTATCTGAGGTATTGAGAAAGTACTTTCTGAGGTATTGTGGAAGCACTTTCTGAGGTATTTAGGGAGCATTTTCTGAGGTACTGAGTGAGAACTATCTGAGGTACTGAGGGAGAACTATCTGAGGTACTGAGGGAGAAGTTTCTGAGGTATTGAGGGAGCACTTTCTGACTTACTGAGGAAGCACTAGCTGAGGTACTGAGGGAGCACTTTCTGAGGTACTGAGAGAGAACTATCTGAGGTAATGAGGGACCACTTTCTGAAGTATTGAGGGAGAACTATCTGAGGAATTGAGGAAGCGCTTTCTGAGGTTTTGAGGGAGAACTTTCTGAGGTATTGAGGGAGCACTATCTGAGGTACTGAGGGAGCACTTTCTGAGGTATTGAGAAAGCACTTTCTGAGGTATTGAGGAAGCACTATCTGAGGTATTGAGGGAGCACTATCTGAGGTATTGAGGAAGCACTTTCTGAGGAACTGAGGGCGCACTTTCTGAGGTATTGCGGGAGCACTATCTGAGGTACTGAGGGAGCACGTTCTGAGGTACTGAGGGAGAACTGTCTGAGGTACTGAGGGAGAACTATCTGAGGTATTGATGGAGCACTTTCTGAGGAATTGAGGGAGCACTATCTGAGGTACTGAGGGTGCACGTTCTGAGGTATTGAGGAAGCACTTTCTGAGGTATTGAGGGAACACAATCTGTTGTATTGAGGAAGCACTTTATGAGGTATTGAGGGTGCACTTTCTGAGGTAATGAGGGAGAACTATCTGTGGTATTGATGGAGCACTTTCTGAGGTATTGAGGAAGCACTTTCTGAGGTACTGAGGGAGCACTTTCTGATGTATTGAGGGAGCACTATCTGAGGTACTGAGGGAACACGTTCTGAGGTGTTGAGAAAGCACTCTCTGAGGTACTGAGGGAGAACTATCTGAGGTACTGAGGGAGAACTATCTGCGGTACTGAGGGAGCACTTTCTGAGGTATTAAGGGAGCACTATCTTAGGCATTGAGGGAGCAAAATCTGAGGTACTGAGGGAGCACGTTCTGAGGTATTTAGGGAGCACTTTCTGAGGTACTGAGTGAGAACTATCTGAGGTACTGAGGGAGAACGATCTGAGGTACTGAGGGAGCAGTTTCTGAGGTATTGTGGGAGCACTTCTTGACGTACTGAGGAAGCACTAGCTGAGGTTCTGAGTGAGTACTATCTGAGGTACTAAGGGAGCACTTTCTGAGGTATTGTGGGAGCACTTTCTGAGGTACTGAGGGAGAACTATCTGAGGCATTGAGGGAGAATTATCTGAGGTATTGAGGGAGCGCTATCAGAGCTATTGATGGAGAACTATCTGAGGTATTGAGGGAGCACTTTCTGAGGTATTGAGGAAGCACTTTCTGAGGTACTGAGGGAGAACTATCTGAGGTACTGAGGGAGCAATTCTGAGGTATTGAGGGAGCACTATCTGAGGTACTGAGGGAGAACTATCTGAGGTATTGATGGAGCACTTTCTGAGGTATTGAGGAAGCACTTTATGAGGTATTGAGGGAGCACTTTCTGAGGTACTGAGTGAGCACTTTCTGAGGTATTGAGGAAGCACTCTCTGAGGTACTGAGGGAGAACTATCTGTGGTATTGATGGAGCACTTTCTGAGGTATTGAGGAAGCACTTTCTGAGGTACTGAGGGAGAACTATCTGAGGTACTGAGGGAGAACTATCTGAAGTATTGATGGAGCACTTTCTGAGGCATTGAGGAAGCACTTTCTGAGGTATAGAGGGAGCACTATCTGAGGTCTTGAGGAAACACTTTCTGAGCTATTGAGGGAGCTCTTTCTGAGGTACTGAGGGAGCACTTTCTGAGGTATTGAGGAAGCACTTTCTGAGGTATTGAGGGAGCACTTTCTGAGGTTCTCAGGGAGCACTTTCTGAGGTATTGAGGAAGCACTTTCTGAGGTATTGAGGGAACAATTCCTGAGGTACTGAGGGAGCACTTTCTGAGGTATTGAGGAAGCACTCTCTGAGGAACTGAGGGAGAACTATCTGTGGTATTGATGGAGCACTTTCTGAGGTATTGAGGAAGCACTTTCTGAGGTACTGAGGGAGCACTTTCCGAGGTATTGAGGCAGCACTATCAGAGGTACTGAGGGAAAAAGTTCTGAGGTATTGAGGAAGCATTTCTGAGGTACTGAAGGAGAACTATCTGAGGTACTGAGGGAGAACTATCTGAGGTATTGAGGGAGCAGATTCTGAGGTATTGAGGGAGCACTTTCTGAGGTATTGAGGAAGCACTTTATGAGGTATTGAGGGAGCACTTTCTGAGGTATTGAGGAAGCACTTTATGAGGTATTGAGGGAGCACTTTCTGAGGGATTGAGGAAGCACTTTATGAGATACTGAAGGAGCACTTTCTGAGATATTTAGGGAGCACTATCTCCGGTACTGAGGGAACAAGTTCTGAGGTGTTGAGGAAGCACTCTCTGAGATACTGAGGGAGAACTATCTGAGGTACTGAGGGAGAACTATCTGGGGTACTGAGTGAGCACATTCTGAGGTATTAAGGGAGCACTATCTTCGGCATTGAGGGAGCAATATCTGAGGTATTTAGGGAGCACTTTCTGAGGAACTGAGTGAGAACTATCTGAGGTACTGAGGGAGAACGATCTGAGGTACTGAGGGAGCAGTTTCTGAGGTATTGTGGGACACTTTCCGACGTAGTGAGGAAGCACTAGCTGAGGTTCTGAGTGAGTACTATCTGAGGGGCTAAGGGAGCACCTTCTGAGGTATTGAGGGAGCACTTTCCGAGGTACTGAGGGACAACTATCTGAGGTTTTGAGGGAGAACTATCTGAGGTATTGTGGGAGCACCATCTGAGGCATTGAGGGAGAACTATCTGAGGTATTGAGGGAGCACTTTCAGAGGTATTGAGGGAGAACTATCTGAGGTACTGAGGGAGAACTACCTGAGGTACTGAGAGAGCAAGTTCTGAGGTATTGAGGGAGCAGTATCTGAGGTACTGAGGGAGAACTATCTGAGGTATTGATGGAGCACTTTATGAGGTATTGAGGAAGCACTTTTTGAGGTATTGAGGGAGCACTTTCTGAGGTATAGAGGGAGCAATATCTGAGGTATTGAGGGAGCACTTTCTGAGGTATTGAGGTAGCACTATCTGAGGTACTGAGGGAGAACTATCTGTGGTATTGATGGACCACTTTCTGAGGTATTCAGGAAGCACTATCTGAGGTACAGAGGGAGCACTTTCTGAGGTATTGAGGGAGCACTATCTGAGGTACTGAGGGTGCACTTTCTGAGGTATTGAGGAAGCAATTTCTGTGGTATTGAGGGAACACAATCTGATGTATTGAGGAAGCACTTTATGAGGTATTGAGGGAGCACTTTCTGAGGTATTGAGGAAGCACTTTATGAGGTATTGAGGAAGCACTTTCTGAGGTATTGAGGAAGCACTTTATGAGGTATTGAGGGAGCACTTTCTGAGGTATTGAGGAAGCACTTTATGAGATACTGAAGGAGCACTTTCTGAGATATTTAGGGAGCACTATCTCCGGTACTGAGGGAACAAGTTCTGAGGTGTTGAGGAAGCACTCTCTGAGATACTGAGGGAGAACTATCTGAGGTACTGAGGGAGAACTATCTGGGGTACTGAGTGAGCACATTCTGAGGTATTAAGGGAGCACTATCTTCGGCATTGAGGGAGCAATATCTGAGGTTCTGAGTGAGTACTATCTGAGGGGCTAAGGGAGCACCTTCTGAGGTATTGAGGGAGCACTTTCCGAGGTACTGAGGGACAACTATCTGAGGTTTTGAGGGAGAACTATCTGAGGTATTGTGGGAGCACCATCTGAGGCATTGAGGGAGAACTATCTGAGGTATTGATGGAGCACTTTATGAGGTACAGAGAGAGCAAGTTCTGCGGTATTGAGGGAGCAGTATCTGAGGTACTGAGGGAGAACTATCTGAGGTATTGATGGAGCACTTTATGAGGTATTGAGGAAGCACTTTTTGAGGTATTGAGGGAGCACTTTCTGAGGTATAGAGGGAGCACTATCTGAGGTATTGAGAAAGTACTTTCTGAGGTATTGTGGAAGCACTTTCTGAGGTATTTAGGGAGCATTTTCTGAGGTACTGAGTGAGAACTATCTGAGGTACTGAGGGAGAACTATCTGAGGTACTGAGGGAGAAGTTTCTGAGGTATTGAGGGAGCACTTTCTGACTTACTGAGGAAGCACTAGCTGAGGTACTGAGGGAGCACTTTCTGAGGTACTGAGAGAGAACTATCTGAGGTAATGAGGGACCACTTTCTGAAGTATTGAGGGAGAACTATCTGAGGAATTGAGGAAGCGCTTTCTGAGGTTTTGAGGGAGAACTTTCTGAGGTATTGAGGGAGCACTATCTGAGGTACTGAGGGAGCACTTTCTGAGGTATTGAGAAAGCACTTTCTGAGGTATTGAGGAAGCACTATCTGAGGTATTGAGGGAGCACTATCTGAGGTACTGAGGGAGAACTATCTGAGGTATTGATGGAGCACTTTCTGAGGTATTGAGGAAGCACTTTATGAGGTATTGAGGGAGCACTTTCTGAGGTACTGAGTGAGCACTTTCTGAGGTATTGAGGAAGCACTCTCTGAGGTACTGAGGGAGAACTATCTGTGGTATTGATGGAGCACTTTCTGAGGTATTGAGGAAGCACTTTCTGAGGTACTGAGGGAGAACTATCTGAGGTACTGAGGGAGCACGTTCTGAGGTATTGAGGGAGCACTCTCTGAGGTACTGAGGGAGAACTATCTGAAGTATTGATGGAGCACTTTCTGAGGCATTGAGGAAGCACTTTCTGAGGTATAGAGGGAGCACTATCTGAGGTCTTGAGGAAACACTTTCTGAGCTATTGAGGGAGCTCTTTCTGAGGTACTGAGGGAGCACTTTCTGAGGTATTGAGGAAGCACTTTCTGAGGTATTGAGGGAGCACTTTCTGAGGTTCTCAGGGAGCACTTTCTGAGGTATTGAGGAAGCACTTTCTGAGGTATTGAGGGAACAATTCCTGAGGTACTGAGGGAGCACTTTCTGAGGTATTGAGGAAGCACTCTCTGAGGAACTGAGGGAGAACTATCTGTGGTATTGATGGAGCACTTTCTGAGGTATTGAGGAAGCACTTTCTGAGGTACTGAGGGAGCACTTTCCGAGGTATTGAGGCAGCACTATCAGAGGTACTGAGGGAAAAAGTTCTGAGGTATTGAGGAAGCATTTCTGAGGTACTGAAGGAGAACTATCTGAGGTACTGAGGGAGAACTATCTGAGGTATTGAGGGAGCAGATTCTGAGGTATTGAGGGAGCACTTTCTGAGGTATTGAGGAAGCACTTTATGAGGTATTGAGGGAGCACTTTCTGAGGTATTGAGGAAGCACTTTATGAGGTATTGAGGGAGCACTTTCTGAGGGATTGAGGAAGCACTTTATGAGATACTGAAGGAGCACTTTCTGAGATATTTAGGGAGCACTATCTCCGGTACTGAGGGAACAAGTTCTGAGGTGTTGAGGAAGCACTCTCTGAGATACTGAGGGAGAACTATCTGAGGTACTGAGGGAGAACTATCTGGGGTACTGAGTGAGCACATTCTGAGGTATTAAGGGAGCACTATCTTCGGCATTGAGGGAGCAATATCTGAGGTATTTAGGGAGCACTTTCTGAGGAACTGAGTGAGAACTATCTGAGGTACTGAGGGAGAACGATCTGAGGTACTGAGGGAGCAGTTTCTGAGGTATTGTGGGACACTTTCCGACGTAGTGAGGAAGCACTAGCTGAGGTTCTGAGTGAGTACTATCTGAGGGGCTAAGGGAGCACCTTCTGAGGTATTGAGGGAGCACTTTCCGAGGTACTGAGGGACAACTATCTGAGGTTTTGAGGGAGAACTATCTGAGGTATTGTGGGAGCACCATCTGAGGCATTGAGGGAGAACTATCTGAAGTATTGAGGGAGCACTTTCAGAGGTATTGAGGGAGAACTATCTGAGGTACTGAGGGAGAACTACCTGAGGTACTGAGAGAGCAAGTTCTGAGGTATTGAGGGAGCAGTATCTGAGGTACTGAGGGAGAACTATCTGAGGTATTGATGGAGCACTTTATGAGGTATTGAGGAAGCACTTTTTGAGGTATTGAGGGAGCACTTTCTGAGGTATAGAGGGAGCAATATCTGAGGTATTGAGGGAGCACTTTCTGAGGTATTGAGGTAGCACTATCTGAGGTACTGAGGGAGAACTATCTGTGGTATTGATGGACCACTTTCTGAGGTATTCAGGAAGCACTATCTGAGGTACTGAGGGAGAACTATCTGAGGTATTGATGGAGCACTTTATGAGGTATTGAGGAAGCACTTTTTGAGGTATTGAGGGAGCACTTTCTGAGGTATAGAGGGAGCAATATCTGAGGTATTGAGGGAGCACTTTCTGAGGTATTGAGGTAGCACTATCTGAGGTACTGAGGGAGAACTATCTGTGGTATTGATGGACCACTTTCTGAGGTATTCAGGAAGCACTATCTGAGGTACAGAGGGAGCACTTTCTGAGGTATTGAGGGAGCACTATCTGAGGTACTGAGGGTGCACTTTCTGAGGTATTGAGGAAGCAATTTCTGTGGTATTGAGGGAACACAATCTGATGTATTGAGGAAGCACTTTATGAGGTATTGAGGGAGCACTTTCTGAGGTATTGAGGAAGCACTTTATGAGGTATTGAGGAAGCACTTTCTGAGGTATTGAGGAAGCACTTTATGAGGTATTGAGGGAGCACTTTCTGAGGTATTGAGGAAGCACTTTATGAGATACTGAAGGAGCACTTTCTGAGATATTTAGGGAGCACTATCTCCGGTACTGAGGGAACAAGTTCTGAGGTGTTGAGGAAGCACTCTCTGAGATACTGAGGGAGAACTATCTGAGGTACTGAGGGAGAACTATCTGGGGTACTGAGTGAGCACATTCTGAGGTATTAAGGGAGCACTATCTTCGGCATTGAGGGAGCAATATCTGAGGTTCTGAGTGAGTACTATCTGAGGGGCTAAGGGAGCACCTTCTGAGGTATTGAGGGAGCACTTTCCGAGGTACTGAGGGACAACTATCTGAGGTTTTGAGGGAGAACTATCTGAGGTATTGTGGGAGCACCATCTGAGGCATTGAGGGAGAACTATCTGAGGTATTGATGGAGCACTTTATGAGGTACAGAGAGAGCAAGTTCTGCGGTATTGAGGGAGCAGTATCTGAGGTACTGAGGGAGAACTATCTGAGGTATTGATGGAGCACTTTATGAGGTATTGAGGAAGCACTTTTTGAGGTATTGAGGGAGCACTTTCTGAGGTATAGAGGGAGCACTATCTGAGGTATTGAGAAAGTACTTTCTGAGGTATTGTGGAAGCACTTTCTGAGGTATTTAGGGAGCATTTTCTGAGGTACTGAGTGAGAACTATCTGAGGTACTGAGGGAGAACTATCTGAGGTACTGAGGGAGAAGTTTCTGAGGTATTGAGGGAGCACTTTCTGACTTACTGAGGAAGCACTAGCTGAGGTACTGAGGGAGCACTTTCTGAGGTACTGAGAGAGAACTATCTGAGGTAATGAGGGACCACTTTCTGAAGTATTGAGGGAGAACTATCTGAGGAATTGAGGAAGCGCTTTCTGAGGTTTTGAGGGAGAACTTTCTGAGGTATTGAGGGAGCACTATCTGAGGTACTGAGGGAGCACTTTCTGAGGTATTGAGAAAGCACTTTCTGAGGTATTGAGGAAGCACTATCTGAGGTATTGAGGGAGCACTATCTGAGGTATTGAGGAAGCACTTTCTGAGGAACTGAGGGAGCACTTTCTGAGGTATTGCGGGAGCACTATCTGAGGTACTGAGGGAGCACGTTCTGAGGTACTGAGGGAGAACTGTCTGAGGTACTGAGGGAGAACTATCTGAGGTATTGATGGAGCACTTTCTGAGGAATTGAGGGAGCACTATCTGAGGTACTGAGGGTGCACGTTCTGAGGTATTGAGGAAGCACTTTCTGAGGTATTGAGGGAACACAATCTGTTGTATTGAGGAAGCACTTTATGAGGTATTGAGGGTGCACTTTCTGAGGTAATGAGGGAGAACTATCTGTGGTATTGATGGAGCACTTTCTGAGGTATTGAGGAAGCACTTTCTGAGGTACTGAGGGAGCACTTTCTGATGTATTGAGGGAGCACTATCTGAGGTACTGAGGGAACACGTTCTGAGGTGTTGAGAAAGCACTCTCTGAGGTACTGAGGGAGAACTATCTGAGGTACTGAGGGAGAACTATCTGCGGTACTGAGGGAGCACTTTCTGAGGTATTAAGGGAGCACTATCTTAGGCATTGAGGGAGCAAAATCTGAGGTACTGAGGGAGCACGTTCTGAGGTATTTAGGGAGCACTTTCTGAGGTACTGAGTGAGAACTATCTGAGGTACTGAGGGAGAACGATCTGAGGTACTGAGGGAGCAGTTTCTGAGGTATTGTGGGAGCACTTCTTGACGTACTGAGGAAGCACTAGCTGAGGTTCTGAGTGAGTACTATCTGAGGTACTAAGGGAGCACTTTCTGAGGTATTGTGGGAGCACTTTCTGAGGTACTGAGGGAGAACTATCTGAGGCATTGAGGGAGAATTATCTGAGGTATTGAGGGAGCGCTATCAGAGCTATTGATGGAGAACTATCTGAGGTATTGAGGGAGCACTTTCTGAGGTATTGAGGAAGCACTTTCTGAGGTACTGAGGGAGAACTATCTGAGGTACTGAGGGAGCAATTCTGAGGTATTGAGGGAGCACTATCTGAGGTACTGAGGGAGAACTATCTGAGGTATTGATGGAGCACTTTCTGAGGTATTGAGGAAGCACTTTATGAGGTACTGAGGGAGAACTATCTGTGGTATTGATGGAGCACTTTCTGAGGTATTGAGGAAGCACTTTCTGAGGTACTGAGGGAGAACTATCTGAGGTACTGAGGGAGCACGTTCTGAGGTATTGAGGGAGCACTCTCTGAGGTACTGAGGGAGAACTATCTGAAGTATTGATGGAGCACTTTCTGAGGCATTGAGGAAGCACTTTCTGAGGTATAGAGGGAGCACTATCTGAGGTCTTGAGGAAACACTTTCTGAGCTATTGAGGGAGCTCTTTCTGAGGTACTGAGGGAGCACTTTCTGAGGTATTGAGGAAGCACTTTCTGAGGTATTGAGGGAGCACTTTCTGAGGTTCTCAGGGAGCACTTTCTGAGGTATTGAGGAAGCACTTTCTGAGGTATTGAGGGAACAATTCCTGAGGTACTGAGGGAGCACTTTCTGAGGTATTGAGGAAGCACTCTCTGAGGAACTGAGGGAGAACTATCTGTGGTATTGATGGAGCACTTTCTGAGGTATTGAGGAAGCACTTTCTGAGGTACTGAGGGAGCACTTTCCGAGGTATTGAGGCAGCACTATCAGAGGTACTGAGGGAAAAAGTTCTGAGGTATTGAGGAAGCATTTCTGAGGTACTGAAGGAGAACTATCTGAGGTACTGAGGGAGAACTATCTGAGGTATTGAGGGAGCAGATTCTGAGGTATTGAGGGAGCTCTTTCTGAGGCATTAAGGGAGCACTATCTGAGGCATTGAGGGAGCAATATCTGAGGTACTGAGTGAGCACTTTCTGACGTACTGAGGAAGCACTAGCTAAGGTTCTGAGTGAGTATTATCTGAGGTACTGAGGGAGCACTTTCTGAGGTATTGAAGGAGCACTTTCTGGGGTAATTCGGGAGCACTATCTGAGGTATTGAGCGAGCACTGTCTGAGGTATTGAGGGAGCACTATGTGAGGTACTGAGGGAGAACTATCTGAGGTATTGATCGAGCACTTTCTGAGGTATTGAGGGAGCACTTTCTGAGGTACTGAGGGGACACTTTCTGAGGTATGAAGGGAGCTCTTTCAGAGTTATTGAGGGAGAACTATCAGAGATATTGAGGTAGCACTTTCTGAGGTATGGTGGGAGCACCTTCTGAGGGACTGAGGGAGAACTATCTGAGGTACTGAGTGACCACGTTCTGAAGTATTGAGGGAGAAATATCTGAGGTACTGAGGGAGCACTTTCTGAGGTATTGAGCGAGATGTATCTGAGGTACTGAGTGAGCACTTTCTGAGTTATTGAGGGGGCACTATCTGAGGTACTGAGGGAGAACTATCTGAGGTAGTGAGGGAGCACTATCTGAGGTATTGAGGAAGCACTTTCTGAAGTATTGAGGGAGCACTTTCTGAGGTACTGAGGAAGCATTTTCTGAGGTATTGAGGGAGCACTACCTGAGGTACTGAGGGAGAACTATCTGAGGTACTGAGTGACCACTTTCTGATGTATTGAGGGAGCACTTTCTGAGATACTGAGGGAGTACTATCTTAGGTACTGAGGGAGCACTCTCTGAGGTACTGAGGGAGCATTTTCTGAGGTATTGAGGAAGCACTCTCTGAAGTATTGAGGGAGCACTATCTGAGGTACTGATGGATCACTATCTGAGGTACTGAGGATGAACGATCTGGGGTATTCAGGGAGAACTATCTGAGGTGCTGCGGGAGCACTTTCTGAGGTTTTGTGGGAGCACTGTCCGAGGTACTGAGGGAGAACTATCTGATGTATTGAGGGAGAACTATCTGAGGTACTGAGGGAGAAGTATCTGAGGTACTGAGGGAGCATTTTCTGAGGTATTGCGGAAGCACTCTCTGAGGTATTGAGGGAGCACTATCGGAGGTACTGAGGAATCACTATCTGAGGTACTGAGGGAGATCGATCTGGGGTATTCAGGGAGAACTATCTGAGGTGCTGCGGGAGCACTTTCTGATGTATTGAGGGAGCACTATCTGAGGTATTGAGGGAGCACTACCTGAGGTACTGTGGGAGCACTATCTGAGGTACTGAGAGAGCACTATCTGATCTACTGACGGAGCACTATCTGAGGTACTGTGGGAGCACTATCTGAGGTACTGTGGGAGCACTATCTGAGGTACTGAGGGAGCACTATCTGATCTACTGACGGAGCACTATCTGAGGTACTGTGGGAGCACTATCTGATCTACTGACGGAGCACTATCTGAGGTACTGTGGGAGAACTATCTGAGGTACTGAGGGAGCACTATCTGATCTACTGTGGGAGCGCTATCTGATCTACTGTGGGAGCACTATCTGATCTACTGAGGGAGCACTATCTGATCAACTGAGGGAGCACTATCTGATCTACTGAGGGAGCACTATCTGATCTACTGAGGGAGCACTATCTGAGGTTCTGAGGGAGCACTATCTGAGGTACTGAGGGAGCACTCTCTGAGGTACTGAGGGAGCACTATCTGAGGTACTGAGGGAGCACTCTCTGAGGTACTGAGGGAGCACTCTCTGAGGTACTGAGGGAGCACTCTCTGAGGTACTGAGGGAGCACTATCTGAGGTATTGAGGGAGCACTATCTGAGGTACTGAGGGTGCACTGTCTGAGGTACTGAGGGAGCACTATCTGAGGTACTGAGGGAGCACTATCTGAGGTACTGAGGGTGCACTGTTTGGTGGTACAGAGTGCAGAGGGTAGAAAGGAACAGATGCAATTGCCTGATCATTTCCTCAGGGTCCCCGAGGCTCTCTGGTGTCATAATTTGAAATGGAAGCCAATCCCCATTTCAGCAGATCCAGATCATTTTAAACAATCAGTGAAAAATAACAGCAGCATGTGTCTGAAACATGGTTTGGAGGAAAACTTTCATCAATCTATTGTTACTTGTTGCTTCGAGACATTTTAGAAAATCAGGCACCCAAACAGACTAATGCTGTCGATGCAAGAGTTGGTGCACAGGAAGATCCAACAAGTCTCTGTAGCTGCTGTCTGTCCCCCTGGAGCAGTCATCATGTGAGATCATGGCTCAGTCCTCGGAGAAATCATTTCTCCATCAACACCCCGACAATGCCTTTACAGCTGTGTATGTGTGTGTGTGAGAGAGAGAGAGAGAAACAGTCAGAGAGAGAGACTGTCCGTGTTTGTGTGTGTGAAAGAGTGGATGCATGTGTATCTCTGTGTGTCTGTATATGTGTGTGAGAGAGGAGGTGCATGTTCATGTGAGAGTGTGTGGCTGTGTGTGTGTTTGACGGTGTGTGTGTCTCTGTGTGCATGTGTGTGAGTGAGGGTGTGTGTGAGAGAGTGTGTATGTGTGTGAGAGAGTGTGTCTGTCTGTATGTGTGTGTGTGAGTGTGTCTGTGTGTGTGAGAGAGTGTGTCTGTGTGTGAGAGAATGTATCTGTGTGTCTATGTGTGTGTGTCTGTGTGTGCATGTGTCTGTGTGTCTATGTGTGTGTATGACAGTTTGTCTTGTGTGCTAGAGAGTGTGTATGTGTGTGTGAGAGAGTGTGTGTCTGTGTGCATGTGTGTGAGAGTGTGTCTATGTGTATTTGATGGAGTGTGTGTCTGCGTGTGTATGTGTGTGTGAGAGAGAGTGTAACTGTGTGTTTTTGTGTGTGTGAGAAAGAGTGTCTGTGTGTGTTTGAGGGATCGTGTGTCTGTCTGTGTGTATGTGTGTGAGAGAGAGTGTGTGTGTGAGAGACAGAGAGTGTGTGAGAGAGAGAGTGTGTCTATGTGCGTGAGAGTGAGTAGGTGTGTGAGAGAATAAGAATGTGTGTGTGAGAGTGTGTGTGTAAATGAGAGAGCGTGTGTATATGTGTGTGTGAGAGAGAGAGTGTGTGTCTGTGTGAGAGAGAGTGTGTGTATGAGAGAGAGTGTCTGTGTGTGTGAGAGAGAATGTTTCTGTGAGAGAGAGAGAGTGTGTCTGCATGTATGTGTGAGAGAGCGTGTCCATGTGTGTATTTGAGGGAGCGTATGTATGTGTGTGAGAGAGAAAGTGTGTGCTTGTGTGTGTGTGTGAGAGAGAGAGTTGTGCCTGTGTGTATGTGTTTGTGAGAGTGTGTCTGTGTTTGTGTTTGAGGGAGTGTGTGTATGTGTGTGTGTGTGTATGTAAACGAGCCAATCTTATTGGGTGCCCGTGAATATAAAAGCCAGCTGCTGTTTCAGATGAATTGGTCCTTGTGTCTCCAAAGACACAAAAGCTGTAAGAGTGACTTAACTGGGGGAAAGAGAGTGCTGTTCATTCCAGTGGGGATTCATCCAGTAAACCTTCCCCACACACTAACATCCCTCTGGCAATGCAGTGACTAGTCCTGCACACAGTGCCCCAGGTACAAACCAATGTAATGTCACCGTAGCCTTACCAGAGCATGGGACAGCTCCTCATTACAGAGCGGTGTCTGGTGGGGATGTAAACAGAGGGTCACCATGGCCCAGCTGAGGGGAGAGGTTGGGAAGGAGAGTCCTTCAGAGTAACTCTAGCTAGTGTGTTAAGCTAACTGCCCAGCCAACTGAGCTAACCAACCTCACTCCAGGGGCATGCCCTGTATAACCCACTCATAGCCAGCCTGCACCTCAATAGGAGCAGGAGCAAAGCCATTCGGCCCCACCCTAACCCAGAAGGGAGAGCACGGGAAGCTGATGGATGAAACAAGCCCCTCCCATCTGGCCGTCTGAAATGGAGCTGGAGGACAGAGCACATCTGGCCTGCTGTTTGCTTCCCCGTGATTGGCCTGCTCCACCTTACAGTGAGAGACTGAGGGGAACCTCAAGGAGATTTCACTTCTCACTGAGAGGCTACAACTCCAATCCAAATCAGGCTGGTTCCCTCCGAGACTCACGGAAGAGGGCAGCACTCTACAGATCAGGCCCTTGTGTCGTCCGAACCTCCAGTGTGGGGGCCAAGAGCTGGGAGGTCGTGTTAACAGCATAAGACCATCTGAAATAGGAACAGGAGACCATCCAGCCCCTCGAGCCTGCTCTGGGATTCAATAGGATCGTGGATGATTCAACATTCGATTTGGGAGCTGAAACTAGGACAATACAGAGACAGAGAATCAAATTATTCTGCCATGAGGAATCATCAGACGAAAGCACACACACACACGGACGGACACACACACACACAGACACGTACACACAGACACGTATATACACACACACACACACACACACACGGATACACACACACAGACACACACACACACACACACACGGACACACACACGGACACACACACACACACACACAGACACACACACACACGCACACAGACACGTATACACACACACACACACAGACACACACACACAGACACACACACACACACACGGACACACCCACCCACACATAGACACACACACACACACACACACACACACACACAGACACACCCACACACACACGGACACACACACACACACACGGACGGACACACACACACACACACACAGACACACACACACACAGACACATACACACACAGACACAGACACACACACACAGACACACACACACACACAGACACACACACACAGACACACACAGACACAGACACACACACACACACACAGACACAGACACACACAGACACAGACACACACACAGACACACACAGACACAGACACACACACAGACACAGACACACACACAGACACACACACACAGACACACACACACAGACACATACACAGACACACACACACACACAGACACACACACACAGACACACACACGTGCGCACAAGACACACACACAGACACACACACACAGACACACACACAGACACAGACACAGACACAAACACAGACACACACACACAGACACACACACACGCAGACACACAGACACAAACACAGACACACACACTCACTTACACACACACAGACACACACACATACCACGCACGCACACACACACACACAGAGACATACACGCACACAGACACACACACACACATATATATACACACACACACACACACAAACACACACAGTGGGATTCAGGCTGTCTGTGGGAACGGGGAGAGACAAAGGAGCAAAATGCTAGAGAGGGATCTGATCCCACAGATTTCACTGCTTCCCTCTCTCTCTGCGGCTCTCATGTCTTTTTCTGTGTTCCCAGTTCTCTCTCCCACATCTTTCCTTCAATCCCTATCTCTCAACATCCTTCACATCTCTGTCCAATGTACATTTCCCAGTGTTCTGAAAATCTCTCTCTGCATCTGTCTGACAGCTCTGTGGGATCTTGCTATTCCTGTCTGTACATCACTCTAGCCACATCACAGCAGCCCCTACCACCCCACTCTCTCAGCTCTATCTCTCTGCTGCTGCAGCTCCTCTCTCTCTCTGTCCTATCTCTCTCCCTGGGATTTCCGTCTTGCTGTCTGCCTGAACTTCTCTCCCTGTCTTTCTCTCCCCATTTTCGCCTTGTATATGTCTGACATTGTATTTCTCTTCTTGGAGTTTCACTCTCTCTCTCTCTGTCTCTCTCTGTCCTGCTCTCTCTCAGTTCTTCTCACTTCCTCTCCCCTTTCCCCCCCCCGCCTGTCTTTGTCTTGTTCTCTCCCTCCCTCACGCTGTCTGTCCGTCCATCTCTCTTTCTCTCCGGTAGTTTCTCTCCCTCTTTCTCCCTGGACCACTCTGCTCTGTCCCAGTGACTGGGGAAGGGGCATTGGGAAGACTTTGCCTCAGTGCCTGGTCTCTCCCAGGATTTAACCCGACTGTGGGGAGGGGGTGAATGGAAGGAACATGAAGTACTTTTCTGAGTGCGTCTGAAAAAGAGAAAAAGAGAAAGAGAAAGGGAGAGTGACAAAAAGAGAGAGACATGGAGAGAGTGGAGATGGAGAAAGTGGAGAGAGAGAAATAGGCAGTGAGAGTCAGGGAGGTGGAGTGAGAAAAGGACAGAGTGAGAGAGACAGGGAGAAAGAGAGAGTGAGAAGGACATATATGGAGGGAGAAGGACAGTGTGTGTACTTGGCGATGGTTTTAGAGTGGGATCTTGCTGTGCATTACAGCAGTCAGTCAAAAGGTGAGTTAGAGTCTGCACTATGTCCTCCAGCCTGCATGTGAATCTGCATGGGAAGGGGGAGAGTGGGAGACACGGAGGGAATGGGACAGCCAGAGACAGGGGGAGGGTTTGATGAGGCTTTGGGGTTGGTGGAGAAAGTAGGGACTGTGGTCATAGAGAGATGGAGGGAGGGATAGCATGTGATGCAAAGTCTGAGACAGGGTGGAGAAGAGGTCTCCACAGGAAGGATAGTCAATGAGGCCATTCAGGGGCCAATCCTGAGGATCCTGAACCGGACCAGGATCATTTAATGGGGCAGGGGGATGATGGGCAGAAAGGACTCCATCTGTGATGCAAACCTTCTGTAATTCTCGGGCTGGGATCTTGCTGTACATTAAAATAAGTCACAGGTCAGTCAACCCAGACACATTTACCGGTGTGAGAAAGTGAGGACTGCAGATGTTGGAGAGTCAGAGTTACAAAGTGAGGAGCTGGAGAAGCACAGCAGGTCAGCCAGGAGAGTCAATGGTTCAGGCCTGACCTGCTGGGCTTTTCCAGCTCCACACTTTTCCACTCAACTCCCTCTGCCCCAGGGAGTGGGGCTCACAGCAATGTTGGGGGGGGGCAGCAAAATATTTGAGGGGGGCACAGTTGGTGAGGTAGGTATTTTGGAGGGAAGGTATTTGGGGAAGGGAATAAATTTGGGAGGAGAGTGAAAATGATGGGCAATTGTTTTTAGGGGGTTCAAAATTAGGTGAGCACTTTCAGGTCTGAAATAAAGAAAAAGAGAAAGGGAGGGTGAGAAAAAGAGAGAGAGGTAGAGAGAGTGGGGATGGAGAAGGGGATGAGAGAAAGATGGGGCAGAGACAGACAGTGAGAGGGAGGGTGTGAGAGAAAGGCAGATTGAGAGAAAGAGACAGACAGGGAGAGAGAAGGACAAAGAGAGAAGGGGAAGTCAGACTGAGGCAAACAGGCGTTGAAGCATGGACAGACTGAAGGGGTGACACTCAGTATTCCAGTTGGTTCCAGCTCCCCCTCTCTCAATCGGTTTTCACACTCCCTCTCTCCCATGCTCCTGGGGTTTCCTTCAGCTTGTCTCGCTCCCTCTCTCTCTCCCTCTCTCTGGATGGTGAGCTGGTCTCTGTCCCTTGCCATGTTGGTCACCTCAGAAAGCCTCCAGAAAATTCAAGAGATCAGTCTGCAGGTGATCCCTGGATTTGTTCATTTCTGGATGGTTTCCCAGAACTTTTTCTCCTTCTGGCCAGTCAGGAGAATCAGTTAATAGTTTGAAGGGTTGCTGATCATTTGGATGGCTTGTTCCTGTTAGTGTCTTTGTGTAGCAGGACCCAGTGCCTTCCTATCTCGGCCCTCCTTTGTTTGGTGGAGACGTTGTTAGGGATATGCCTGCCCAGGGGAACTGTTGCCTTATGCTGATGGGATAACCATCTGGCTGCTGTCTGGCTTTTGTGATTTGGGAGTATAACTTGTCCAATATACCCAGCATCTCTTGGCTGTCTATCTGTGTTTTAGCAAGGAGGCCGCAACATTTCACCCATTCCCCCTCCCCCACCCAGTCTTTAGAATGGAAAGAAGCTTATACAATGAATTACAAACCTAATTTTAAAAGCTGGTTATGTTTGTTGTCAGAGTAGCCTGCTGTTTGAGCGAAATACACTTTGTACATTGGTCAAACCGATTGTCATATAGCTGATAAGTGATATCATAGAATACCTACAGAGCAGAAACAGGCCCTTCAGCCCATCGAGTCCACAATGACCCTCTGAAGAGAATCCAACTCAGATCCATCCCCTGATGATATCCCTGAAACCCTGCATTTCCCATGGCTATTCCAGCTAACCTGAATATCCCTCGACACTACGGGCAATCTGTCAAAAATGTGCACCATTGAAAAGTGGGAGAAGACCCATGCAGATGCAGGGAGAATGTACAAACACCACACTGACAGTCGCTCAGGAGTGGAATCAAACCCAGGTCTCTGGTGCTGTGAGGTAACAGTGCTAACCACTGAGTGACTGTGGCACTTGTAACTGTTTCGACAAAATATATTCAGTTCTGAGAATCCATACAGAATTGGGATGCATAGCCAACATTCAGTGAGCAGAATAAATGCAAGGGAATGAGACCTGCTGGCTGAAACTCCTGGAATTCCCTCCCTAAGGACTTTGTGGGTCCACCACCTGCAACAGTTCAAGGAGGCAGCTCACCACCAAAACCAGCTCCCGTGCAGCTACGGACAGGCAATCAATACTGGGCCCAGCCAGGAACACTCAAACGCTGCAAATGAATGAAACTAAAGGTGATCACCCGGGGAGTTCCATCTACCTTCCAGCCCCTGAGGGTGTGTCCAGGTATTAGTCACTATGATCGTACCCATCTGTTACAGTCTGCAATCCTAACCACCGCTATCCCGAGATATATCAAGGTGAGTGCGGTTAGGGACACAGCCAATATGGTCCACTCTCTCTCTCACTCCTCTCTCTATCTCATCCCTCTCTATCTATCTCTCCCTCAGCGCTTCTCTTTCACACCTCTCTCTCTGTCTCAGCCCTCTCTCACTCTCACCCCTCTCTCTCACTCTCTCTCTCTTACCCCTCTCTCTTCTCACACGTCTCTCTCACTCTCCCTCAGCGCTTCTCTCTCACACCACTTCTCTCTCTCTCTCACCCATCTCTCTCTCAACCCCCTCTCTCTCACCTCTCTCTCACCCTCACTCTCTCTCACCCCATCTCTCTTGCACCCTCTCTCACCCCCTCTCTCTCAGGCCCTCTCTTTCAGCCCCCCCTCTCTCTCACCCCCCTCTCTCACACCACTCTCTCTCTCACCCCCTCTCTCTCAGGCCCTCTCTTTCAGCCCCCCTCACTCTCACCCCCCTCTCTCACCCCTCTCTCTCACCCTCTCTCTCTCTCTCACCCCATCTCTCTTGCACCCTCTCTCACCCCCTCTCTCTCAGGCCCTCTCTTTCAGCCCCCCTCTCTCTCACACCCCTCTCTCACACCCCTCTCTTTCTCACACCCTCTCTCTCACCCCTTTCCCTCTCACCCCTTCTCTCTCTCCTACTTTCTTTCACACCCTCTCTCTCAGGCCCTCTCCTTCAGCCCCCCTCTCTCTCACCCCTCTCTCTCACACACCTCTCTCTCAACCCCCTTTCTCTCACACCCCCCTCTCTCTCTCACCCTCTCTCTCACCCCTTTCTCTCTCACCCCTTCTCTCTCACCTCCTCTCTCTCACACCCTCTCTCTCTCTTACCCCTCTCTCTCTCACACCGCTTCTCTCTCTCACCCTCTCTCTCTGTCAGCCTGTCTCTCTGTCTCACCCCTTATCTGTCTCACACCCTCTCGCTCCCTCACTCCTCTCTCTCTTTCACCCCTCTATCTGTCACCCCTCTCTCTCAACCTTCTCTCTCTAACCCGTCTCTTCCTCTCTCACACCTCTCTCTCTCAGCCTCTCTCTCTCACGCCTTCTCTCTCGCTCTTTGGCAGCCCTTCTCTCTCTCAGCCCCTCTCTCTCTCCCCAGTCTCTCCCACCCTGATCTCTCTCACAGTCCCTCTCTCTCTCACCCCTCGCTCTCTCTCATCCCTCTCTCTCTGATCCCTCTCTCTCTCACACACATCTCTCTCATCCTCTCTCTCTCTCACCCCTCTCTCTTACCCCTTTCTCTCACCCTCTCTCTCAACCCCTTTGTTACCCCTTCTCTCTCAGCCCTCTCTCTCTCAGCCCACCTAGTCACTCCAGTCTTTCCCACCCTGATCTCTCTCACACACTCTCTCTCACCATCTCTCTCTCACCCCTTCACTCTCTCATCCTGTCTCTCTGTCAGCCCGTCTCTTTCTCACCCGCTCTCTCTTCCACCACTCTCTCTCCCTCAACCCCCCTCTCTCAACCCTCTCTCTCTTAACCCTCTCTCACACCTCTCTCTCTCACTCTCTCTCTCTCTCACCCCTACTCTGTTAGCCCCTCTCTCGCACCCCCTTCTCTCAGGCCCTCTCTCTCTCTGTTTCACCCCTCTCGCTCTGTTTCACCCCTCTGTCTCACCCCCTCTCTCACCCCCTGTCTCTCTCAGCCTGTCTCTCTGTCACCACCTGTCTCTTTCTCACCTGCTCTCCCTTCCACCCCTCTCTCTCCCTCACCCCTCTCTCTCTCTCACCCCTCTCTCTTTCACTCCTCTCTCTCTCACTCTCTCGCTCTTACCCATCTCTCTCTTACACACCTCTCTCTCTCACGCCTTCTCTCTCACCCTCTCTTTCACAGCCCCTCTCTCTCAGCTCTTCTCTCTCTCATCCCTTTCTCTCTCATCCCACTCTCTCTCACACCTCTCTCTCACCTCCTCTCTCACACCCTCTCTCACACCCTCAAACTCTCTTACCCCTCTCTCTCTCACACCACTTCTCTCTCTCTCACCCGTCTCTCACTCTCACCCCTCTCTCCCTCTCTCATCCCACTATCTCTCACTCTCTCTCAGCCCCCCTCTCAAGCCCTCTCTTTCAGCCCATTGCTCTCTCACCCCCCCCCCCCCACACACCTCTCTCTCAACCCTCTGTCGCTCTCACACCCCTCTCTCTCTCTCTCTCACCCTCTCTCTCTCAACCCTCTCTCTCACTCCCCTCTCTCTTAGGCCTTCTCTTTCAGCCCCTCCCCTCTCTCTCACACACCCTTCGCTCTCTCTCTCACCCTCTATCTCTCTCATCCCCTCTCTCTTACCCCTCTCTCTCTCACACACCTCTCTCTCACCCTTTCTCTCTCACCTCTCACTCTCACACACACACCCTCTCTCTCTTACCCCTCTCTCTCACACACACCTCTCTCACACCCTCTCTATCACCCCCCTCTCTCTCACACCCTCTCTCTCTCACCCCTTCTCTCTCACCCCTCTCTCTCACCCCTCTCTCAGGCCCTCTCTTTCAGCCCCTCTCACTCTCTCACCCCTCTCTCTCACACACACACCCTCTCCCTCTCACCCCTCTCTCTCCTTCCTCTCTCTCACCCTCTCTCTCTCTCTCACACCTCTCTCTCACCCCCTCTCTCTTACACCCCCTCTCTCTCACACCTCCCTCTCTCTCACCCCTCTCTCATCCCGCTCTCCCTCACATCTTTCTCTCTCATCCCTCTCTCTCACCCCTCTCTTTCACCCCTCTTTCTCACACCCCCTCTCTCCCACCACCCTCACTCTCACACCCCTCTCTCTCTCACGCCCTCTCTCTTACCCCCTCTCTCTCACCCTCTCTCTCAGCCCTCTCTCTCACTCCCCTCTCTCTTAGGCCTTCTCTTTCAGCCCCCCCCCTCTCTCACACACCCTTCGCTCTCTCTCTCACCCTCTATCTCTCTCATCCCCTCTCTCTTACCCCTCTCTCTCTCACACACCTCTCTCTCACCCTTTCTCTCTCACCTCTCACTCTCACACACACACCCTCTCTCTCTTACCCCTCTCTCTCACACACACCTCTCTCACACCCTCTCTATCACCCCCCTCTCTCTCACACCCTCTCTCTCTCACCCCTTCTCTCTCACCCCTCTCTCTCACCCCTCTCTCAGGCCCTCTCTTTCAGCCCCTCTCACTCTCTCACCCCTCTCTCTCACACACACACCCTCTCCCTCTCACCCCTCTCTCTCCTTCCTCTCTCTCACCCTCTCTCTCTCTCTCACACCTCTCTCTCACCCCCTCTCTCTTACACCCCCTCTCTCTCACACCTCCCTCTCTCTCACCCCTCTCTCATCCCGCTCTCCCTCACATCTTTCTCTCTCATCCCTCTCTCTCACCCCTCTCTTTCACCCCTCTTTCTCACACCCCCTCTCTCCCACCACCCTCACTCTCACACCCCTCTCTCTCTCACGCCCTCTCTCTTACCCCCTCTCTCTCACCCCTCTCTCTCTCACCCCCTCTCTCCCTCACCTCGCTCTATCTGTCTCCCCCCTCTCTCACTCTCCCACACCCTCTCTTTCTTAGCCCTCTCACTCTCTTACGCCCTCTCTCTCACACACTCTCTCTCTCACCACTTCTCTCTCACTGCCTCTCATCGCCCTCTCTCAGGCTATCTCTTCCAGCCCCTTTCACTCTCTCACCCCTCTATCTCTCTCACCCTTTCTCTCTCACCCCCTTCTCTCTCATACCCTCTCTCTCAGGCCCCCTCTCTCTCTCACCCCTCTCTCTCTCACCCTCTCTCTCTCACACCCCTCTCTCTCACACCCCTCTCTCTCTCACACACCCCTCTCTCTCACTCACCCCTCTCCCTCACACACCCCTCTCCCTCACCCCCTCTCTCTCACACCCTCTCTCACCCCCTCTCTCTCTACTCCCTCTCACCCCCTCTCTCTCATCCCCTCTCTGTCACACACCCCTCTCTTTCACCCCTCTTTCTCACACACCCCCTCTCTCACCCCCTCACTCTCACACCCCTCTCTCTCTCACCCTTCTCTCTCTCTCACCCCCTCTCTCCCTCACCCCGCTCTATCTGTCATCCCCTCCCTCTCTCCCCTCTCTCTCACCCCCTCACTCTCACACCCTCTCTTTCTTAGCCCTCTCACTCTCTCACCCCTCCCACTCTCACCACTCTGATTCTCTCACCCCTCCAACTCTCACCACTCTCATTCTCTCTTACCCCTCTCTCTTTCACCCCCTCTCTCACCCCCTCTCTCTCCCCCATTCTCTCCCCCTTTCTCTCCCCCACTCTGACTCACCCCCTTTCTCTTTCTCACCCCGATCTTTCCCATCCCCTCTCTCTCTCTCACTCTCTCAGCCTTTTCTCTCTTTCCCCTCTCTCTCTCTTACCCCCTCTCTCACGACTCTCTCTTACCTTCTCACTCTCACCCTCTCTTTCTCTGCCTGTCTCTCTCTCACACCGCGCCACTCTCTCACCCCTCTCTCTCACCCTTTCTCTCTCAACCCTCTCTCTCATTACCCCTCCCTCTCACACCTCTCTCTCTCCTACCCCTCTCTCTTACACCTCTCTCTGTCTCTCACCTCTGTCTCTCACCCTCTGTCTCTCACTCCTTCTCTCCCACCCTCTCTTTCAGCCCCTCTCCCTCACACCCCCCACTGTCTCTCACTCCTCTCTCTCAACCCACTGTCTCTCTCAACCCCTCTCTCTCACCCCTGTCTCTCTTACCCCTCTCTCTTACACACCTCTCTCTCACCCTGTCTCTCAACCTCCGCTCTCTCTCACATCCCTCTCCCTATCTCACCCATTCTCTCTCACCCCCTCACTCAGGCCCTCTCTCTCTCATCCCCCCTCTCTCTTACACCCCTCTCTCTGTCACACCCCCTCTCTCTCAACCCCCCTCTCTCACCCCTTCTCTCTCACTCCCCTCTCTCTCTCACCCCTCTCTCTCTTACACCCCTCTCTCTGTCACACCCCTCTCTCTGTCACACCCCTCTCTCTCACCCCTCTCACTCTCACACCTCTCTCTCTCATCCCGCTCTCCCAACCCCTCTCTCTCACCCCCTCTCTGTTACACCCCATCTCTCTCACCTTCTCTCTCTTTGTCACTCACTCTCTCTCTTTCTCACTTACAGTCTCTTTCTTTTTCACTCACTCTCTCTCTTTCTCACTCCCTCTCTCTCTCTCACCCCTTCTCTCTCAACTCCTCTCTCTCTCCCGCCCTCTCTCTCCCCTCTCTCCCCCACTGTCACTCACCCCCTTTCTCTTTCTCACCCACTCTCTCCCCCACCCCAATCTTTCTCATCCTCCCTCTCTGTCTCACCCTCTCACCCTTATCCCTCTTTCCCCCTCTCTCTCTTACCCCCTCTCTCTCACACCTCTCTCTCACCTGCTCTCTCTCACCCTCTCTTTCTCTGCCTGTCTCTTTCTCACACCCTCTCTCTTCCTCACCCCCTCTCCCTTCCACTCCGATCTCTCTCACACCCCCCTCTCTCTCACCACTCTCTCTCACCACTCTCTCTCACCACTCTCTCTCACACACCCCCTCTCTCCCACCCACTCTCTCTCACCCCCCTCTCTATCACACCCCTCTCTCTCACACCCCTCTCTCTCACACCCCCTCTCTCTCACCCCTCTCTCTCTCACACCCCCTCTCTCTCACACCCCCTCTCACTCACACCCCCCTCTCTCTCACCCCTCTCTCTCACACCCCTCTCTCTCACACCCCTCTCTCTCTCACCCCTCTCTCTCACCCCCCTCTCTCAGCCCCCTCCCTCTCTCCCCAGTCTCTCCCACCCTGATCTCTCACACACACCTTCTCTCACATGCTTCTCTCTCTCACCCTCTCTCTCTCCCACCCCTCTCTCTTTCCCCTATCTCTATCTCAACCCCTCTCTCTCAGGCCCTCTCTCTCTCAGCCCCTCTCTCTCTTTCACCTCTCTCTCTCTCTTACCTCCCTCTCACCCTCTCTCTCACCCTCTGTCTCTCATCTTTGTCTCTCTAACTCAGCCTGTCTCTCTCTCTCACCCCTGTCTCTTTCTCACCCACTCTCTCTTCCATCCCGATCTCTGTCTCACACCCTCTCTCTCCCTCATCCCTCTCTCTCCCTCACCCTTCTCTCCCTCTCACCCTCTCTCTCTCTTGCCCGTCTCTCTCTCTCTCTTAACCCTCTCTCTCACCCCCTCTTTCTCACCTCCTCTCTCTCATCCCCTCTCTCTCACCCCTTCTCTCTCACCCCTCTCTTTCAACCTGTCTCTCTCAGCCTGTCTCTCTCTCACCCCCTGTCTCTTTCACACCCGCTCTCTCTTCCACCCCGATTTCTCTCACACAAACTCTCTAACTCACCCTCTCTCTCTCACTCACCCCTCCTTCTCTCTCACCCCCTCTCTCTCACATCCTCTCTCTCTCCTACCCGTCCATTTCTTACCCCTCTCTCTCTCACCTCTCTCTCACACCCTCTCTCTCCCACCCTTCTCTCTCACTCCTTCTCTCTCACTCCCTCTCTCTCACACCCAAACTTTCAGCCCCTCTCTCACTCTCCCTTCCCTCTCACACACCTCTCTCTCATCCTCTGTCTCTTACTACTCTCTCTCTCACCACTCTCTCTCTCACCCCTCTCTCTCTTACACCCCTCTCTCTGTCACACCCCTCTCTCTCACCCCTCTCACTCTCTCACATCTCTCTCTCATCCCCCTCTCCCAACCCCTCTCTCTCACCCCCTCTCTGTTACACCCCATCTCTCTCACCTGCTCTCTCTTTACACTCACTCTCTCTCTTTCTCACTTACACTCTCTATCTTTTTCACTCACTCTCTCTCTTTCTCACTCCCTCTCTCTCTCTCAAGCCTTCTCTCTCAACTCCTCTCTCTCTCCCGCCCTCTCTCTCCCCTCTCTCCCCCACTGTCACTCACCCCCTTTCTCTTTCTCACCTGCTCTCTCCCCCACCCCAATCTTTCTCATCCTCCCTCTCTGTCTCACCCTCTCACCCTTATCCCTCTTTCCCCCTCTCTCTTACCCCCTCTCTCTCACACCTCTCTCTCACCTTCTCTCTCTCACCCTCTCTTTCTCTGCCTGTCTCTCTCTCACCCCCTCTCTCTTCCTCACCCGCTCTCCCTTCCACTCCGATCTCTCTCACACACCCCTCTCTCTCACCCCTCTCTCTCTCACCTCTCTCTCTCTCTCACCCCTCTCTCTTACACACCCCTCTCTCTCTCACACACCCCTCTCTCTCCCACACCCCCCTCTCTCACACCCCTCTCTCTCACCCCTCTCTCTCTCACACCCCCTCTCTTTCACACCCCCTCTCTCTCACACTCCTCTCTCTCTCACTCCTCTCTCTCTCACACCCCTCTCTCTCTCACCCCTCTCTCTCTCACCCCCGTCTCTCAGCCCTCTCTCTCTCTCAGCCCCCTCCCTCTCTCCCCAGTCTCTCCCACCCTGATCTCTCTCACACACCTTCTCACATGCATCTCTCTCTCACCCTCTCTCTCTCCCACCCCTCTCTCTCTCTTTCCCCTATCTCTATCTCACCCCCTCTCTCTCAGGTCCTCTCTCTCAGCCCCTCTCTCTCTTTCACCCTCACTCTCTCTTACCTCCCTCTCACCCTCTCTCTCTCACCCTCTGTCTCTCATCTTTGTCTCTCTAACTCAGCCTGTCTCTCTCTCACCCCGTCTCTTTCTCACCCACTCTCTCTTCCACCCCGATCTCTCTCTCACACCCTCTCTCTCTCCCTCACCCCTCTCTCCATCACCCTTCTCTCCCTCTCACCCCTCTCTCTCTTGCCCGTCTCTCTCTCTCTCTCATCCCCTCTCTCTCAACCCTCTCTCTCACCCCCTCTCTCTCATCTCCTCTCTCTCATCCCCTCTCTCTCACCCCTTCTCTCTCACCCCTCTCTTTCACCCTCTCTCTCTCAGCCTGTCTCTCTCTCTCTCTCACCCCCTCTCTCTTTCATACCCGCTCTCTCTTCCACCCCGATTTCTCTCACACAAGCTCTCTAACTCACTCCTCTCTCTCTCACTCACCCCTCTCTCTCACCCTTCTCTCTCTCCCCCTCTCTCTCACATCCCCCTCTCTCTCGCCCTCTCTCACTACTACGGCTCTCTCTCTTAGCCCTCTCTCTCTCACATCTCTCTCTCACCCTGTCTCTCACCCCCTCTCTCTCACATCCTCTCTCACCCTCTCTCTCTCCTACCCATCCATTTCTTACCCCTCTCTCTCTCACCTCTCTCTCTCTCACCCCTTCTCTCTCACCCCTTCTCTCTCACTCCCACTCTTTCAGCCCCTGTCTCTCACTCTCCCTTCCCTCTCACACACCTCTCTCTCATCCTCTGTCTCTCACTCCTCTCTCTCTTACCACTCTCTCTCTCACCCCGTCTCTCTCTTATCCCTCTCTCTTACCCCTCTCTCTCACACCGCTCCTCTCTCTCACACCGCTTCTCTCTCTCACCCTCTCTCTCTCACCCCCCTCTCTCTCAACCCCTGTCTCTCACCCCTCGCGCTCTCACCCCTCTCTCTCTCACTCCCTTTCTGTCTCACCACCCCCTCTCTCAAACCCCCTCACTCTCTCATCCCCTCACTCTCTCACACCCACACTCTCTCACCTCCTCTCTCTCAATCCCTCTTTCTCACCCCCCTCTCTCTCACCCCTCTCTCTCTCCACCTATCTCTCACCCCCCTCTCTCTCACCGCCCCCTCTCTCAACCCCCCTCACTCTCTCACCCCTCTCTCTCACCCCTCTCTCTCCCACCTCCCTCTCTCTAACCTATCTCTCTCTCTCATCCCCACCCCCCTCTCTCTCTCAACCCCCCCCTCTCTCACCCCTCTCTCTGTCCCACCTCCCTCTCTCTAACCTATCTCTCTCTCTCAACCCCCCCTCTCTCACCCCCCTCTCTCTCACTCCCTCATTCTCTCACCCCCTCTCTCTCAACCCCTCTCTCTCACCCCTCCCGCTCTCACCCCTCTCTCTCACCAACCCCTCTCTCAACCCCCCTCACTCTCTCATCCCCTCAGTCTCTCACACCCTCAATCTCTCATGCCCTCTCTCTTTCTAAAACCCTCTCTCTCCCCCTTTCTCTCACCCCTCTCTCTCACCCCCTCTCACACCCTTTCTCTCTTACCCCGTGCTCTCTCTAACCCCTCCGCCTCTCACCCCTCTCGCACCCCCCTCTCTCAATCATTCTCTCAATCACACCCTCTCCTTCTAACTCCACTCTCTCTCTTACCCCCTCCACACTTTCTCTCTCCCAATCACCCCTTGACTCTCAACCCCTCTCTCTCACCCCTCTCTCACCTGCTCTCTCTTTATTACTCACACTCTCTCTTTCTCACTTACACACTCTCTCTCTTTCACTCACTCTCTCTCTTTCTCACCCCCTTTCTCTCTGACACCCCTCTCGCTCACCCTTTCTATCTCACCCCTCTCTCTCTTACTGCTCCCTCTCACCCCTTTCTCTCTCTTACGCCTCTCTCACACCCCCTCTCTATTCCCCACTCTCACTCACCCCCTTTCTCTTTCTCACCCCACTCTCTCCCCCACCCCAATCTTTCTCATCCTCCCTCTCTGTCTCACCCTCTCACCCTTCTCCTTCTTTCCCCCTCTCTCTCTTACCCTCTCTCTCTCACTCCTCTCTCTCACCTTCTCTCTCTTACCCTCTCTTTCTCTGCCGTCTCTCTCACCCCCCTCTCTCTCATCCCTCTCTCTTTCTCTCACCCCTCTCTCTCTCACCCCTCTCTCTCAGCCCTCTCTCTCTCTCAGCACCCCTCCCTCTCTCCTCAGTCTCTCCCACCCTGATCTATCTCACAAGCGTCTCTCTCTCACCCTCTCTCTATCCCACCTCTCTCTCTCTTTCCCCTCTCTCTATCTCACTCCCTCTCTCTCACACCCTCTCTCTCAGCCCCTCTCTCTCTTTCACCCCATCTCTATCTCTCTCTCTTACCTCCCTCTCACCCTCTCTCTCTCTCACCCCTGTCTCTCTAACTCAGTCTGTCTCTCTCTCTCACCCCCCGTCTCTTTCTCACCCGCTCTCTCTTCCACCCCGATCTCTCTCTCACTGACGCCTCTCTCTCTCCCTCTCTCTTACCCCTCTCTCTCTCTCTCACCCACCTGTCTCTCACCCTGTCTCTCTCACCCCCCTCTCTCACACCCTCTTTCTCTCACACCTCCCTCTCAAACCCCTTGTCTCTCACCGCCTCTCTCACCCCTCCTCTCAGTCCCTCTCGTTCATCCCCTCTCTCTCACACCTCTCTCTCACCCCCCCTCTCTCACCCCCTCTCACTCTTACACCCTCTCTCTCACACCTCCTCTCTCTCTCACCCCTCTCTCTCTCAACCTTGTCTCTCTTTCCCCTCTCTCTTACCCCGTCTCTCTCACGCCTCTCTCTCACCCTCTCTTTCTCTGCCTGTCTCTCTCTCACCCTCCCTTTCTCTCTTACCCCCCTCTCTCTCACACACCTCTCTCTCTCTCACCGCTTCTCTCTCACCCCTCTCTCTCACCCCAGTCTCTCCCACCCTGATCTCTCTCTCAAACCTTCTCTCTCACATCTCTCTCTCTCAGCCCTCTCTCTCTCCCCAGTCTCTCCCACACTGATCTCTCTCACACACCTCTCTCTCTCACCCTCTCTCTGTTACCCCTCTCTCTTTCACTCCCCTCTCTCTCTCTCTTACGTCTCTCTCACCCCGTCTCTCTACCCCTCTCTCACTCACCCCCTTTCTCTTTCGCACCCGCTCTCTCCTCCACCCCGATCTTTCTCTTCTCCCTCTCTCTCTCACCATCTCACCCTTCTCTCTCTCTACCGTCTCTCTCACCCTCTATCTCTCTCCAACCCCTCTCTCTCACTTACTCTCTCAATCACACCCTCTCCTTCTAACTCCACTCTCTCTCTTACCCCCTCCACACTTTCTCTCTCCCAAACACCCCTTGACTCTCAACCCCTCTCTCTCACCCGCTCTCTCTTTATTACTCACACTCTCTCTTTCTCACTTACACTCTCTCTCTCTTTCACTCACTCTCTCTCTTTCTCACCCCCTTTTTCTCTCACACCCCTCTCGCTCACCCTTTCTATCTCACCCCTCTCTCTCTTATTGCTCTCTCTCACCCCTTTCTCTCTCTTACGCCTCTCTCACACACCCTCTCTATTCCCCACTCTCACTCACCCCCTTTCTCTTTCTCACCCCACTCTCTCCCCCACCCCAATCTTTCTCATCCTCCCTCTCTGTCTCACCCTCTCACCCTTCTCCTTCTTTCCCCCTCTCTCTTACCCCCTCTCTCTCACACCTCTCTCTCACCTTCTCTCTCTCTGCCGTCTCTCTCACCCCCTCTCTCTCATCCCTCTCTCTCTCTCTCACCCCTCTCTCTCTCACCCCTCTCTCTCAGCCCTCTCTCTCTCTCAGCACCCCTCCCTCTCTTTCCAGTCTCTCCAACCCTGATCTATCTCACAAGCGTCTCTCTCTCTCACCCTCTCTCTCTACCAGCTCTCTCTCTCTTTCCCCTCTCTCTATCTCACTCCCTCTCTCTCACACCCTCTCTCTCTCAGCCCCTCTCTCTCTTTCACCCCATCTCTATCTCTCTCTCTTACCTCCCTCTCACCCTCTCTCTCACCCCTGTCTCTCTAACTCAGTCTGTCTCTCTCTCTCACCCCCCGTCTCTTTCTCACCCGCTCTCTCTTCCACCCCGATCTCTCTCTCACACCCTCCATCGCCTCACCCCTCTCTCTCCCTCACCCTTCTCTCCCTCTCACCCCTCTCTCTCTCTCACTCACGCCTCTCTCTCTCCCTCTCTCTTACCCCTCTCTCTCTCTCACCCACCTGTCTCTCACCCTGTCTCTCTCACCCCCCTCTCTCACACCCTCTTTCTCTCACACCTCCCTCTCACACCCCTTGTCTCTCACCGCCTCTCTCACCCCTCCTGTCAGTCCCTCTCGTTCATCCCCTCTCTCTCACACCACTCTCTCACCCCCCTCTCTCACCCCCTCCTCTCTCTCTAACCCCTCTCTCTCTCAACCTTGTCTCTCTTTCCCCTCTCTCTTACCCCGTCTCTCTCACGCCTCTCTCTCACCCTCTCTTTCTCTGCCTGTCTCTCTCACACCCCCTTTCTCTCTTACCCTCCTCTCTCTCACACACCTCTCTCTCTCTCTCACCGCTTCTCTCTCACCCCTCTCTCTCACCCCAGTCTCTCCCACCCTGATCTCTCTCTCACACCTTCTCTCTCACATCTCTCTCTCTCAGCCCTCTCTCTCTCCCCAGTCTGTCCCACACTGATCTCTCTCACACACCTCTCTCTCTCACCCTCTCTCTGTTACCCCTCTCTCTTTCACTCCCCTCTCTCTCTTACGTCTCTCTCACCCCGTCTCTCTACCCCTCTCTCACTCACCCCCTTTCTCTTTCGCACCCGCTCTCTCCTCCACCCCGATCTTTCTCTTCTCCCTCTCTCTCTCACCATCTCACCCTTCTCTCTCTCTACCGTCTCTCTCACCCTCTATCTCTCTCCAACCCCTCTCTCTCACTTACTCTCTCAATCACACCCTCTCCTTCTAACTCCACTCTCTCTCTTACCCCCTCCACACTTTCTCTCTCCCAAACACCCCTTGACTCTCAACCCCTCTCTCTCACCCGCTCTCTCTTTATTACTCACACTCTCTCTTTCTCACTTACACTCTCTCTCTCTTTCACTCACTCTCTCTCTTTCTCACCCCCTTTTTCTCTCACACCCCTCTCGCTCACCCTTTCTATCTCACCCCTCTCTCTCTTATTGCTCTCTCTCACCCCTTTCTCTCTCTTACGCCTCTCTCACACACCCTCTCTATTCCCCACTCTCACTCACCCCCTTTCTCTTTCTCACCCCACTCTCTCCCCCACCCCAATCTTTCTCATCCTCCCTCTCTGTCTCACCCTCTCACCCTTCTCCTTCTTTCCCCCTCTCTCTTACCCCCTCTCTCTCACACCTCTCTCTCACCTTCTCTCTCTCTGCCGTCTCTCTCACCCCCTCTCTCTCATCCCTCTCTCTCTCTCTCACCCCTCTCTCTCTCACCCCTCTCTCTCAGCCCTCTCTCTCTCTCAGCACCCCTCCCTCTCTTTCCAGTCTCTCCAACCCTGATCTATCTCACAAGCGTCTCTCTCTCTCACCCTCTCTCTCTACCAGCTCTCTCTCTCTTTCCCCTCTCTCTATCTCACTCCCTCTCTCTCACACCCTCTCTCTCTCAGCCCCTCTCTCTCTTTCACCCCATCTCTATCTCTCTCTCTTACCTCCCTCTCACCCTCTCTCTCACCCCTGTCTCTCTAACTCAGTCTGTCTCTCTCTCTCACCCCCCGTCTCTTTCTCACCCGCTCTCTCTTCCACCCCGATCTCTCTCTCTCACACCCTCCATCGCCTCACCCCTCTCTCTCCCTCACCCTTCTCTCCCTCTCACCCCTCTCTCTCTCTCACTCACGCCTCTCTCTCTCCCTCTCTCTTACCCCTCTCTCTCTCTCACCCACCTGTCTCTCACCCTGTCTCTCTCACCCCCCTCTCTCACACCCTCTTTCTCTCACACCTCCCTCTCACACCCCTTGTCTCTCACCGCCTCTCTCACCCCTCCTGTCAGTCCCTCTCGTTCATCCCCTCTCTCTCACACCACTCTCTCACCCCCCTCTCTCACCCCCTCCTCTCTCTCTAACCCCTCTCTCTCTCAACCTTGTCTCTCTTTCCCCTCTCTCTTACCCCGTCTCTCTCACGCCTCTCTCTCACCCTCTCTTTCTCTGCCTGTCTCTCTCACACCCCCTTTCTCTCTTACCCTCCTCTCTCTCACACACCTCTCTCTCTCTCTCACCGCTTCTCTCTCACCCCTCTCTCTCACCCCAGTCTCTCCCACCCTGATCTCTCTCTCACACCTTCTCTCTCACATCTCTCTCTCTCAGCCCTCTCTCTCTCCCCAGTCTGTCCCACACTGATCTCTCTCACACACCTCTCTCTCTCACCCTCTCTCTGTTACCCCTCTCTCTTTCACTCCCCTCTCTCTCTTACTTCTCTCTCACCCCGTCTCTCTACCCCTCTCTCACTCACCCCCTTTCTCTTTCGCACCCGCTCTCTCCTCCACCCCGATCTTTCTCATTCTCCCTCTCTCTCTCACCCTCTCACCCTTCTCTCTCTCTACCCTCTCTCTCACCCTCTATCTCTCTCCAACCCCTATCTCCCACTCCCTCTCTCTCACCCCCTCACCTCCACTCTTTCTCTGACCCCCTCTCATTCTTTCCCCTCTCTCTTTCTCCCTCTCTCTTTCTTTTTCACCCTCCTCTCTCTCTCACCCCCTTCTCTCTCTCCCTCTCATCTCACCCTCTCTCTCACATCCCCTCTTCCACACTCTCTCTGCACCCTCTCTCTCCCCCTCTCTTTCCCCCCTCCCTTACATACCCTTTACTCTCCCCACCTCTCTGACACCCTCTCTCACACCCCATTCTCTCACCCCCTCTCTCCCTATCCCCTCTCTCTCAGCCCCCTCTCTCTCTCAGCCCCCTTTCTCTCTCAGCCCACTCGCTCTCTCACCCCGCTCTCTCTCAACCCCTCTCTCCCTACCCCCTCTCTCTCTCAGCCCCCTTTCTCTCTCAGCCCACTCGCTCTCTCACCCCCCTCTCTCTCAGCCCCCCTCTCTCTCAGCCCCCTTTCTCTCTCAGCCCACTCGCTCTCTCACCCCGCTCTCTCTCAACCCCTCTCTCCCTACCCCCTCTCTCTCTCAGCCCCCTTTCTCTCTCAGCCCACTCGCTCTCTCACCCCGCTCTCTCTCAACCCCTCTCTCCCTACCCCCTCTCTCTCTCAGCCCCCTTTCTCTCTCAGTCCGTTCACTCTCTCACCCCACTCTCCTTCACCCCCTCTCTCCCTACCCCCTCTCTCTCAGCCCCCTTTCTCTCTCACACCATGCTCTCTCTCTCATCTCACCCCTCTCTCATACCCTCTCTCTCTCACCCTCTTAACCTCTCACTCTCTCTCTGTTTCTCACACCCTCTCTCTCTCACACCCACCTTTCTCTCTCACCCCCTTTCTCTCTCAACCACCTCTCTCTCACCCCGCTCTATCTCTCATCTCCTCTCTCTGCCCCTCTCTCTCAGCCCCCTCTCACTCAGCCCACTTTCTCTCTCAAACCCCCTCACCCCACTCCCTCTCTCATCTCTCCACTCTCTCTCACACACTCTCTCTCTCACCCCCTCACTCTCTCTCTCACCCCCCTCAATCCCCCCTCTCTCTCCCCTCTCTCACACCCTCTCTCTCTCACTGCCTTCTCTCTCACCCCCCTCACCCCATCTCTCACCCCCCTCTCTCTCTCACACCCCTCTCTCTCTCACTGCCTTCTCTCTCACCCCCCTCATCCCATCTCTCAGCCCCCCTCTCTCTCACACGCTTCGCTCTCACCCTCTCTCTCTCCCACCCCCTCACCCCCACTCTCTCACCTGCTCTCTCGCTCTCTCAAACCACCTCTCTCTCTTAACCCCTCTCTCTCTCACGCCCTCTCTTCCTCCCCCTCTCAGTCTCACCTCCACTCGTTCTGTCCCCCTTTGTCTCTCCCCCTTTGTCTCTCCCTCTTTCTCTCTCGACCCCCTCACATCACCCCCTCTCTCACACCCCTCTCTCTCACCCCCTTCTCTCTCCCTCACCCTCTAATCTCACCCCTCTCTCACACACCTCTCATCCCCTCTCTCTCTCACCAGCTCTCTCGCTCTCTCAAACTATCTCACTCTAACCCCCTCTCTCTCATTCCTCTCTCTTTCACTCACCCTCTAATCTCACCCCTCTCTCACACACCTCTCATCCCCTCTCTCTCTCACCTGGTCTCTCGCTCTCTCAATCTATCTCACTCTTACCCCCTCTCTCTCATTCCTCTCTCTTTCACTCTCAGCCCTCTCTCTTTCTCAGCATCACTATCTCACCCCCTTCTCTCTCTCCACCCCCTTTTTCACTCCCCTCTCAACCCCTCACCCACATTCTCTCTCGCTCTCAAACCTCCTCTCTCTCTTACCCTTCTCTCTCTCACTCCCTCCCTCTCTCCCACTCAGTGTCTCTCTCTCTCACCCCATCTCACTCACACCGTCTCTCTCTCTCAACCCCTCTCTCTCCCACGCCCTCTCTCCCAGCCCCTCTCTATCTCACCTCCACTCTTTCTCTGACCCACTCTCACACCCCCTTTGTCTCTCCCCTTTTCTCTCTCACGCCCCTCACATCGCCCTCTCTCTCTCTCACCCTCTCTCACTCACCCGCTGTCTCTCCCACCCCTCTCTCTCCCACCCACTCTCTCTCACCCCTCTCTCCCACCCACTCTCTCTCACCCTCTCTCTCTCTCATCCTTCTCTCTCTCTCTCACCCCTCTCTCTCCCATCCCCATCGCTCTCCCACCCTGTCTCTCTCGAACCCCATTCTCTCTCACACCCTCTCTCTCAACCCCCCTCTCATCCCCCTCTCTCTCATTCCCCTCTCTCTCATCCCCCTCTCTCTCGATCCCTCTCTCTCAACCCCTCTCTCTCACTCCTCTCCCTCACTCTCTTCTCTCTCTCAACCCGTCACTCTCTCTCTCCCCTCTCTCTCTCTCACCCCTCTCTCTCTCTCACCCCCTCTGTCTCACCCCCTCTCTTTCTCACTCCATCTCTCTTTTACCCCTCTCTCTCCCCCTCTCTCTCACGCCCCCTCTCTCCCCCTCTCCCCCTCTCCCACCCCCTCCCACCCCGTCTCGTTCACTTTCCCTCTCTCTCAGCCCCACTCTCTCTCACTCTCTACCTTACCCTTCTCTCTCACCCTTCTCTCTCTCACCCCGCTCTCTCACCGCCCCTCTCTCACACTCCCCTTTCTCTCACCCACCTCTCTCTCTCTCTCTCTCTCATCCCTTCTCTCTCACCGCCACTCTCTCTCACTCTCTCTCACCCCTCTCTCTCACTCTCTCTCTCACCCCTCTCTCACCCCCTCTCTTTCTCGCTCCCTCTCTCCACCCACTCTCTCTCACTGCCCCTCTCTCTCAACACCCCACTCACCCCTCTCTCTCCCCTCTCTCTCTCCCAAACCACTCTCTCACTTCCCCTCTCTCACCCCTTCACTCACCCCCTCTCTCTCTCACCGCCCCTCTGTCTCACCCGCTTTCTCTCGCACCCCCTCTCTCACCCCATCTGTCTCAGCCCATCTGTCTCACCACCCCTCTCTCTCATACCCCTCTCTGAACCCCCATCTCACAACCCCCATCTCTCAACTGCCTCACTCTCTCCCACCTCACTCCCTCTCTCAACCTCTCACCCTCTCTCTCTCACCCCTCTCTCTCTCGCACCCCAATCTCTCTTATTCTTATTCCCCTCTCTCTCACCTCGCTCTCTCACTCTCTCTCTCACACACACTCACACACATCCTTCCTCTCTCCCACCCCTCTTTCCGTCTCTTTCTAATCCAGTCTCTGTCCTTCTCACCCCGCTCGCTTTAACCCCCTCTCACTCTCACCCGCTCTCCCTCACCCCTCTCTCATAACCCCCTCTCTCTCACTGTCTCTTCCTCATCCCCTCTCCCTCCTTCTCACCCCCTCTCTCTCTCCAAAACCCCTCTCTCTCACTTTCTCTTTCTCACTCCCCTCATCCTCCTCTCTCTCTCATCCGCTCTCTTTCGCTCTCTCAAACCCCCTCTCTCTCGCAACCTCTCTCTCTCACCCTATCTCTCTCACCCCCCTCCTCCTCCTCTCTCTCTCTCACCCGCTCTCTCTCGCTCTCTCAAACACCCTCTCTCTCTCAACCCTTCTCTCTCACCCTCTCTCTCTCACCCCCCATCCTCCTCTCTCTATCTCACCCGCGCTCTTTCACTCTTTCAAACCCCCCTCTCTCTCAACCCCTCTCTCTCACCCGCTCTCTCTCTCACGCCCCTCATCCTCCTCTCTCTCACCCACTCTCTCAAGCTCCCTCTCTCTAAAACCCCAATCTCTCACCCTCTCTCGCTCACACCATCATCCTCCTCTCTCTCTCACCCTCTCTCTCTCACCGCTCTCATCCTCCTCTCTCTCTCTTTCACCCGCTCTCTCTCGCTCTCTCAAACCCCCTCTCTCTCTCTCACCCCCTCCTCCTCCTCTCTCTCTCACCCCCTCCACCTCCTCTCTCTCTCACCCGGTCTCTCTCGCTCTCTCAAACCTCCTCTCTCTCTAAACCCCTCTCTCTCACCGTCTCTCTCACCCCCGCTCATCATCCTCCCGCTCTCTCACACAATCGCTCTCACCCCCTTCATCCTCCTCTCTCTCTCTCACCCGCGCTCTCTCGCTCTTTCAACCCCCCCCTCTCTAAAACCCCTCTCTCTCACCCACCTCATCCTCTCTCTCTCTCACTCGCGCTCTCTCGCACTCTCAAACCCCCTCTCTATCTAAAACCCTCTCTCTCAACCCCTCTCTCTCACACCCTCTCTCTCTCAGCCCCTCTCTCTCTTTCACCCCATCTCTATCTCTCTCTCTTACCTCCCTCTCACCCTCTCTCTCACCCCTGTCTCTCTAACTCAGTCTGTCTCTCTCTCTCACCCCCCGTCTCTTTCTCACCCGCTCTCTCTTCCACCCCGATCTCTCTCTCACTGACGCCTCTCTCTCTCCCTCTCTCTTACCCCTCTCTCTCTCTCTCACCCACCTGTCTCTCACCCTGTCTCTCTCACCCCCCTCTCTCACACCCTCTTTCTCTCACACCTCCCTCTCAAACCCCTTGTCTCTCACCGCCTCTCTCACCCCTCCTCTCAGTCCCTCTCGTTCATCCCCTCTCTCTCACACCTCTCTCTCACCCCCCCTCTCTCACCCCCTCTCACTCTTACACCCTCTCTCTCACACCTCCTCTCTCTCTCACCCCTCTCTCTCTCAACCTTGTCTCTCTTTCCCCTCTCTCTTACCCCGTCTCTCTCACGCCTCTCTCTCACCCTCTCTTTCTCTGCCTGTCTCTCTCTCACCCTCCCTTTCTCTCTTACCCCCCTCTCTCTCACACACCTCTCTCTCTCTCACCGCTTCTCTCTCACCCCTCTCTCTCACCCCAGTCTCTCCCACCCTGATCTCTCTCTCAAACCTTCTCTCTCACATCTCTCTCTCTCAGCCCTCTCTCTCTCCCCAGTCTCTCCCACACTGATCTCTCTCACACACCTCTCTCTCTCACCCTCTCTCTGTTACCCCTCTCTCTTTCACTCCCCTCTCTCTCTCTCTTACGTCTCTCTCACCCCGTCTCTCTACCCCTCTCTCACTCACCCCCTTTCTCTTTCGCACCCGCTCTCTCCTCCACCCCGATCTTTCTCTTCTCCCTCTCTCTCTCACCATCTCACCCTTCTCTCTCTCTACCGTCTCTCTCACCCTCTATCTCTCTCCAACCCCTCTCTCTCACTTACTCTCTCAATCACACCCTCTCCTTCTAACTCCACTCTCTCTCTTACCCCCTCCACACTTTCTCTCTCCCAAACACCCCTTGACTCTCAACCCCTCTCTCTCACCCGCTCTCTCTTTATTACTCACACTCTCTCTTTCTCACTTACACTCTCTCTCTCTTTCACTCACTCTCTCTCTTTCTCACCCCCTTTTTCTCTCACACCCCTCTCGCTCACCCTTTCTATCTCACCCCTCTCTCTCTTATTGCTCTCTCTCACCCCTTTCTCTCTCTTACGCCTCTCTCACACACCCTCTCTATTCCCCACTCTCACTCACCCCCTTTCTCTTTCTCACCCCACTCTCTCCCCCACCCCAATCTTTCTCATCCTCCCTCTCTGTCTCACCCTCTCACCCTTCTCCTTCTTTCCCCCTCTCTCTTACCCCCTCTCTCTCACACCTCTCTCTCACCTTCTCTCTCTCTGCCGTCTCTCTCACCCCCTCTCTCTCATCCCTCTCTCTCTCTCTCACCCCTCTCTCTCTCACCCCTCTCTCTCAGCCCTCTCTCTCTCTCAGCACCCCTCCCTCTCTTTCCAGTCTCTCCAACCCTGATCTATCTCACAAGCGTCTCTCTCTCTCACCCTCTCTCTCTACCAGCTCTCTCTCTCTTTCCCCTCTCTCTATCTCACTCCCTCTCTCTCACACCCTCTCTCTCTCAGCCCCTCTCTCTCTTTCACCCCATCTCTATCTCTCTCTCTTACCTCCCTCTCACCCTCTCTCTCACCCCTGTCTCTCTAACTCAGTCTGTCTCTCTCTCTCACCCCCCGTCTCTTTCTCACCCGCTCTCTCTTCCACCCCGATCTCTCTCTCACACCCTCCATCGCCTCACCCCTCTCTCTCCCTCACCCTTCTCTCCCTCTCACCCCTCTCTCTCTCTCACTCACGCCTCTCTCTCTCCCTCTCTCTTACCCCTCTCTCTCTCTCACCCACCTGTCTCTCACCCTGTCTCTCTCACCCCCCTCTCTCACACCCTCTTTCTCTCACACCTCCCTCTCACACCCCTTGTCTCTCACCGCCTCTCTCACCCCTCCTGTCAGTCCCTCTCGTTCATCCCCTCTCTCTCACACCACTCTCTCACCCCCCTCTCTCACCCCCTCCTCTCTCTCTAACCCCTCTCTCTCTCAACCTTGTCTCTCTTTCCCCTCTCTCTTACCCCGTCTCTCTCACGCCTCTCTCTCACCCTCTCTTTCTCTGCCTGTCTCTCTCACACCCCCTTTCTCTCTTACCCTCCTCTCTCTCACACACCTCTCTCTCTCTCTCACCGCTTCTCTCTCACCCCTCTCTCTCACCCCAGTCTCTCCCACCCTGATCTCTCTCTCACACCTTCTCTCTCACATCTCTCTCTCTCAGCCCTCTCTCTCTCCCCAGTCTGTCCCACACTGATCTCTCTCACACACCTCTCTCTCTCACCCTCTCTCTGTTACCCCTCTCTCTTTCACTCCCCTCTCTCTCTTACGTCTCTCTCACCCCGTCTCTCTACCCCTCTCTCACTCACCCCCTTTCTCTTTCGCACCCGCTCTCTCCTCCACCCCGATCTTTCTCTTCTCCCTCTCTCTCTCACCATCTCACCCTTCTCTCTCTCTACCGTCTCTCTCACCCTCTATCTCTCTCCAACCCCTCTCTCTCACTTACTCTCTCAATCACACCCTCTCCTTCTAACTCCACTCTCTCTCTTACCCCCTCCACACTTTCTCTCTCCCAAACACCCCTTGACTCTCAACCCCTCTCTCTCACCCGCTCTCTCTTTATTACTCACACTCTCTCTTTCTCACTTACACTCTCTCTCTCTTTCACTCACTCTCTCTCTTTCTCACCCCCTTTTTCTCTCACACCCCTCTCGCTCACCCTTTCTATCTCACCCCTCTCTCTCTTATTGCTCTCTCTCACCCCTTTCTCTCTCTTACGCCTCTCTCACACACCCTCTCTATTCCCCACTCTCACTCACCCCCTTTCTCTTTCTCACCCCACTCTCTCCCCCACCCCAATCTTTCTCATCCTCCCTCTCTGTCTCACCCTCTCACCCTTCTCCTTCTTTCCCCCTCTCTCTTACCCCCTCTCTCTCACACCTCTCTCTCACCTTCTCTCTCTCTGCCGTCTCTCTCACCCCCTCTCTCTCATCCCTCTCTCTCTCTCTCACCCCTCTCTCTCTCACCCCTCTCTCTCAGCCCTCTCTCTCTCTCAGCACCCCTCCCTCTCTTTCCAGTCTCTCCAACCCTGATCTATCTCACAAGCGTCTCTCTCTCTCACCCTCTCTCTCTACCAGCTCTCTCTCTCTTTCCCCTCTCTCTATCTCACTCCCTCTCTCTCACACCCTCTCTCTCTCAGCCCCTCTCTCTCTTTCACCCCATCTCTATCTCTCTCTCTTACCTCCCTCTCACCCTCTCTCTCACCCCTGTCTCTCTAACTCAGTCTGTCTCTCTCTCTCACCCCCCGTCTCTTTCTCACCCGCTCTCTCTTCCACCCCGATCTCTCTCTCTCACACCCTCCATCGCCTCACCCCTCTCTCTCCCTCACCCTTCTCTCCCTCTCACCCCTCTCTCTCTCTCACTCACGCCTCTCTCTCTCCCTCTCTCTTACCCCTCTCTCTCTCTCACCCACCTGTCTCTCACCCTGTCTCTCTCACCCCCCTCTCTCACACCCTCTTTCTCTCACACCTCCCTCTCACACCCCTTGTCTCTCACCGCCTCTCTCACCCCTCCTGTCAGTCCCTCTCGTTCATCCCCTCTCTCTCACACCACTCTCTCACCCCCCTCTCTCACCCCCTCCTCTCTCTCTAACCCCTCTCTCTCTCAACCTTGTCTCTCTTTCCCCTCTCTCTTACCCCGTCTCTCTCACGCCTCTCTCTCACCCTCTCTTTCTCTGCCTGTCTCTCTCACACCCCCTTTCTCTCTTACCCTCCTCTCTCTCACACACCTCTCTCTCTCTCTCACCGCTTCTCTCTCACCCCTCTCTCTCACCCCAGTCTCTCCCACCCTGATCTCTCTCTCACACCTTCTCTCTCACATCTCTCTCTCTCAGCCCTCTCTCTCTCCCCAGTCTGTCCCACACTGATCTCTCTCACACACCTCTCTCTCTCACCCTCTCTCTGTTACCCCTCTCTCTTTCACTCCCCTCTCTCTCTTACTTCTCTCTCACCCCGTCTCTCTACCCCTCTCTCACTCACCCCCTTTCTCTTTCGCACCCGCTCTCTCCTCCACCCCGATCTTTCTCATTCTCCCTCTCTCTCTCACCCTCTCACCCTTCTCTCTCTCTACCCTCTCTCTCACCCTCTATCTCTCTCCAACCCCTATCTCCCACTCCCTCTCTCTCACCCCCTCACCTCCACTCTTTCTCTGACCCCCTCTCATTCTTTCCCCTCTCTCTTTCTCCCTCTCTCTTTCTTTTTCACCCTCCTCTCTCTCTCACCCCCTTCTCTCTCTCCCTCTCATCTCACCCTCTCTCTCACATCCCCTCTTCCACACTCTCTCTGCACCCTCTCTCTCCCCCTCTCTTTCCCCCCTCCCTTACATACCCTTTACTCTCCCCACCTCTCTGACACCCTCTCTCACACCCCATTCTCTCACCCCCTCTCTCCCTATCCCCTCTCTCTCAGCCCCCTCTCTCTCTCAGCCCCCTTTCTCTCTCAGCCCACTCGCTCTCTCACCCCGCTCTCTCTCAACCCCTCTCTCCCTACCCCCTCTCTCTCTCAGCCCCCTTTCTCTCTCAGCCCACTCGCTCTCTCACCCCCCTCTCTCTCAGCCCCCCTCTCTCTCAGCCCCCTTTCTCTCTCAGCCCACTCGCTCTCTCACCCCGCTCTCTCTCAACCCCTCTCTCCCTACCCCCTCTCTCTCTCAGCCCCCTTTCTCTCTCAGCCCACTCGCTCTCTCACCCCGCTCTCTCTCAACCCCTCTCTCCCTACCCCCTCTCTCTCTCAGCCCCCTTTCTCTCTCAGTCCGTTCACTCTCTCACCCCACTCTCCTTCACCCCCTCTCTCCCTACCCCCTCTCTCTCAGCCCCCTTTCTCTCTCACACCATGCTCTCTCTCTCATCTCACCCCTCTCTCATACCCTCTCTCTCTCACCCTCTTAACCTCTCACTCTCTCTCTGTTTCTCACACCCTCTCTCTCTCACACCCACCTTTCTCTCTCACCCCCTTTCTCTCTCAACCACCTCTCTCTCACCCCGCTCTATCTCTCATCTCCTCTCTCTGCCCCTCTCTCTCAGCCCCCTCTCACTCAGCCCACTTTCTCTCTCAAACCCCCTCACCCCACTCCCTCTCTCATCTCTCCACTCTCTCTCACACACTCTCTCTCTCACCCCCTCACTCTCTCTCTCACCCCCCTCAATCCCCCCTCTCTCTCCCCTCTCTCACACCCTCTCTCTCTCACTGCCTTCTCTCTCACCCCCCTCACCCCATCTCTCACCCCCCTCTCTCTCTCACACCCCTCTCTCTCTCACTGCCTTCTCTCTCACCCCCCTCATCCCATCTCTCAGCCCCCCTCTCTCTCACACGCTTCGCTCTCACCCTCTCTCTCTCCCACCCCCTCACCCCCACTCTCTCACCTGCTCTCTCGCTCTCTCAAACCACCTCTCTCTCTTAACCCCTCTCTCTCTCACGCCCTCTCTTCCTCCCCCTCTCAGTCTCACCTCCACTCGTTCTGTCCCCCTTTGTCTCTCCCCCTTTGTCTCTCCCTCTTTCTCTCTCGACCCCCTCACATCACCCCCTCTCTCACACCCCTCTCTCTCACCCCCTTCTCTCTCCCTCACCCTCTAATCTCACCCCTCTCTCACACACCTCTCATCCCCTCTCTCTCTCACCAGCTCTCTCGCTCTCTCAAACTATCTCACTCTAACCCCCTCTCTCTCATTCCTCTCTCTTTCACTCACCCTCTAATCTCACCCCTCTCTCACACACCTCTCATCCCCTCTCTCTCTCACCTGGTCTCTCGCTCTCTCAATCTATCTCACTCTTACCCCCTCTCTCTCATTCCTCTCTCTTTCACTCTCAGCCCTCTCTCTTTCTCAGCATCACTATCTCACCCCCTTCTCTCTCTCCACCCCCTTTTTCACTCCCCTCTCAACCCCTCACCCACATTCTCTCTCGCTCTCAAACCTCCTCTCTCTCTTACCCTTCTCTCTCTCACTCCCTCCCTCTCTCCCACTCAGTGTCTCTCTCTCTCACCCCATCTCACTCACACCGTCTCTCTCTCTCAACCCCTCTCTCTCCCACGCCCTCTCTCCCAGCCCCTCTCTATCTCACCTCCACTCTTTCTCTGACCCACTCTCACACCCCCTTTGTCTCTCCCCTTTTCTCTCTCACGCCCCTCACATCGCCCTCTCTCTCTCTCACCCTCTCTCACTCACCCGCTGTCTCTCCCACCCCTCTCTCTCCCACCCACTCTCTCTCACCCCTCTCTCCCACCCACTCTCTCTCACCCTCTCTCTCTCTCATCCTTCTCTCTCTCTCTCACCCCTCTCTCTCCCATCCCCATCGCTCTCCCACCCTGTCTCTCTCGAACCCCATTCTCTCTCACACCCTCTCTCTCAACCCCCCTCTCATCCCCCTCTCTCTCATTCCCCTCTCTCTCATCCCCCTCTCTCTCGATCCCTCTCTCTCAACCCCTCTCTCTCACTCCTCTCCCTCACTCTCTTCTCTCTCTCAACCCGTCACTCTCTCTCTCCCCTCTCTCTCTCTCACCCCTCTCTCTCTCTCACCCCCTCTGTCTCACCCCCTCTCTTTCTCACTCCATCTCTCTTTTACCCCTCTCTCTCCCCCTCTCTCTCACGCCCCCTCTCTCCCCCTCTCCCCCTCTCCCACCCCCTCCCACCCCGTCTCGTTCACTTTCCCTCTCTCTCAGCCCCACTCTCTCTCACTCTCTACCTTACCCTTCTCTCTCACCCTTCTCTCTCTCACCCCGCTCTCTCACCGCCCCTCTCTCACACTCCCCTTTCTCTCACCCACCTCTCTCTCTCTCTCTCTCTCATCCCTTCTCTCTCACCGCCACTCTCTCTCACTCTCTCTCACCCCTCTCTCTCACTCTCTCTCTCACCCCTCTCTCACCCCCTCTCTTTCTCGCTCCCTCTCTCCACCCACTCTCTCTCACTGCCCCTCTCTCTCAACACCCCACTCACCCCTCTCTCTCCCCTCTCTCTCTCCCAAACCACTCTCTCACTTCCCCTCTCTCACCCCTTCACTCACCCCCTCTCTCTCTCACCGCCCCTCTGTCTCACCCGCTTTCTCTCGCACCCCCTCTCTCACCCCATCTGTCTCAGCCCATCTGTCTCACCACCCCTCTCTCTCATACCCCTCTCTGAACCCCCATCTCACAACCCCCATCTCTCAACTGCCTCACTCTCTCCCACCTCACTCCCTCTCTCAACCTCTCACCCTCTCTCTCTCACCCCTCTCTCTCTCGCACCCCAATCTCTCTTATTCTTATTCCCCTCTCTCTCACCTCGCTCTCTCACTCTCTCTCTCACACACACTCACACACATCCTTCCTCTCTCCCACCCCTCTTTCCGTCTCTTTCTAATCCAGTCTCTGTCCTTCTCACCCCGCTCGCTTTAACCCCCTCTCACTCTCACCCGCTCTCCCTCACCCCTCTCTCATAACCCCCTCTCTCTCACTGTCTCTTCCTCATCCCCTCTCCCTCCTTCTCACCCCCTCTCTCTCTCCAAAACCCCTCTCTCTCACTTTCTCTTTCTCACTCCCCTCATCCTCCTCTCTCTCTCATCCGCTCTCTTTCGCTCTCTCAAACCCCCTCTCTCTCGCAACCTCTCTCTCTCACCCTATCTCTCTCACCCCCCTCCTCCTCCTCTCTCTCTCTCACCCGCTCTCTCTCGCTCTCTCAAACACCCTCTCTCTCTCAACCCTTCTCTCTCACCCTCTCTCTCTCACCCCCCATCCTCCTCTCTCTATCTCACCCGCGCTCTTTCACTCTTTCAAACCCCCCTCTCTCTCAACCCCTCTCTCTCACCCGCTCTCTCTCTCACGCCCCTCATCCTCCTCTCTCTCACCCACTCTCTCAAGCTCCCTCTCTCTAAAACCCCAATCTCTCACCCTCTCTCGCTCACACCATCATCCTCCTCTCTCTCTCACCCTCTCTCTCTCACCGCTCTCATCCTCCTCTCTCTCTCTTTCACCCGCTCTCTCTCGCTCTCTCAAACCCCCTCTCTCTCTCTCACCCCCTCCTCCTCCTCTCTCTCTCACCCCCTCCACCTCCTCTCTCTCTCACCCGGTCTCTCTCGCTCTCTCAAACCTCCTCTCTCTCTAAACCCCTCTCTCTCACCGTCTCTCTCACCCCCGCTCATCATCCTCCCGCTCTCTCACACAATCGCTCTCACCCCCTTCATCCTCCTCTCTCTCTCTCACCCGCGCTCTCTCGCTCTTTCAACCCCCCCCTCTCTAAAACCCCTCTCTCTCACCCACCTCATCCTCTCTCTCTCTCACTCGCGCTCTCTCGCACTCTCAAACCCCCTCTCTATCTAAAACCCTCTCTCTCAACCCCTCTCTCTCACAACCCCGTCATCCTCCTCTCTCTCTCTCACCCGCGATCTCTCGCTCTCTCAAACCCCATCTCTCTCTCAACCCTCTCTCACCCTCGCTCTCTCACCCCCCTCATCCTCCTCTCTCTCCCTCACCCGCTCTCTCGCTCTCTCAAACCCCTCTCTCTAAAACCCCTCTCTCAACCTCTCTCTCTCACCCCCCTCATCCTCCTCTCTCTCTCTCACCCATGCTCTCTCGCTCTCTCAAACCCCATCTCTCTCTAAAACCCCTCTCTCTCACCCTCGCTCTCTCACACCCCTCATCCTCCTCTCTCTCTCTCTCACCCGCTCTCTCGATCCCTCAAACCCCCCTCTCTAAAACCCCTCTCTCACCCTCTCTCTCTCATCCCCCTCATCCTCCTCTCTCTCTCACCCGCTCTCCCTCGTTCTCTCAAACACCCTCTCTCTCTAAAACCCCTCTCTCTCACCCTCTCTCTCTCACCCCCCTCACCCTCCTCTCTCTCTCTCACCCGCGCTCTCTCACTCTCTCAAACCCCCTCTCTCTCTAAAACCCCTCTCTCGCACCCTCTCTCTCTCACCCCTCTCATCCTCCTCTGTCTCTCTCACCCGCTCTCTCTCACTCTCTCAAACCCCGTCTCTCTCTATAACCCCTCTCGCTCACCCTCTCTCTCTCACACCCTTCCTCCACCTCTCTCACTCTCACCCGCGCTCTCTCGCTCTCTCAAACGCCCTCTCTCTCAACCCCTCTCTCTCACCCTCTCTCTCTCACCCCTCTCATTCTTCCTCTCTCTCACCCGCTCTCTCTTGCTCTCTCAAACACCTTTTCTCACACCCTCTCTCACCCCCCTCATCCTCGTCTCTCTCTCTCTCACCCGCTCTCTAGCTCTCTCAAACCGCCTCTCTCTCTCAACCCCTCTCTCTCACCCTCTCTCTCTTGCTCTCTCAAACACCTACTCACACCCTCTCTCACCCCCCTCATCCTCGTCTCTCTCTCACCCACTCTCACTCGCTCTCTCAACCCCCCTCTCTCTCTCAACCCCTCTCTCTCACCCTCTCTCTCTCACACCCCTTATCCTCCTCCCGCTCTCTCACCCTCTCTCTCTTACTCTCTCAAAACCTTTCTCTCTCTAAACCCCCTCTCTCTCACCCTCTCTCTCTCACCCCCCTCATCCGCCTCTCTCTCTCTCACCCGCGCTCTCTCGAGCTCTCAAATACCCTCTCTCTTTAAAACCCCTCTCTCTAACCCCCCTCATCCTCCTCTCTCTCTCTCACCCGCGCTCTCTCGCCCTCTCAAACCCCGTCTCTCTCTCTATAACCCCTCTCTCTCACCCTCTCTCTCTCACTCCCATCCTCCACCTCTCTCACTCTCACCCGCGCTCTCTCGCTCTCTCAAACCCCCTCTCTCTCAACCCCTCTCTCTCACCCTCTCTCTCACCCCTCTAACTCTCCTCCCTCTCTCTCACCCGCTCTCTCTTGCTCTCTCAAACACCTTTTCTCACACCCTCTCTCACCCCCCTCATCCTCGTCTCTCTCTCTCTCACCCACGCTCTCTCAAACCGCCTCTCTCTCAACCCCTCTCTCGCACCCTCTCTCTCTCACCCCCCTCATCCTCGTCTCTCTCTCTCTCACCCGCTCTCACTCGCTCTCTCAAACACCCTCTCTCTCTCAACCCCTCTCTCTCACTCTCTCTCTCTCACCCCACTCATCCATCTCCCGCTCTCTCACCCGCTCTCTCTTGCTCTCTCAAACCCTTTCTCTCTCTAAACTCCCTCTCTCTCACACCCCTCATCCTCCTCTCTCTCTCTCACCCGCGATCTCTCGCTCTCTCAAACCCCATCTCTCTCTCAACCCTCTCTCTCACCCTCGCTCTCTCACCCCCTCATCCTCCTCTCTCTCCCTCACCCGCGATCTCTCGCTCTCTCAAACCCCATCTCTCTCTCAACGCTCTCTCTCACCCTCCCTCTCTCACCCCCTCATCCTCCTCTCTCTCCCTCACCAGCTCTCTCTCGCTCTCTCAAATCCCTCTTTCTCTCAAACCCCTCTCTCAACCTCTCTCTCTCACCCCCCTCATCCTCCTCTCTCTCTCTCACCCGTGCTCTCTCGCTCTCTCAAACCCCATCTCTCTCTAAAACCCCTCTCTCTCACCCTCGCTCTCTCACCCCCCTCATCCTCCCCTCTCTCTCACCCGTGCTCTCTCGCTCTCTCAAACCCCATCTCTCTCTAAAACCCCTCTCTCTCACCCTCTCTCTCTCACGCCCCTCATCCTCCTCTCTCTCTCTCACCCGCTCTCTCTCGCTCTCTCAAACCCCCTCTCTCTCTCTCAACCCCTCTCTCGATCCCTCTCTCTCACAACCCCACATCCTCCTCTCTCTCTCTCTCTCACCCGCTCTCCCCCGTTCTCTCAAACACCCTCTCTCTCTAAAACCCCTCTCTCTCACCCCCCTCACCCTCCTCTCTATCTCTCACCCGCGCTCTCTCACTCTCTCAAACCCCCTCTCTCTCTATAACCCCTCTCTCTCACCCTCTCTCTCTGACACCCCTCCTCCACCTCTCTCACTCTCACCCGCTCTCTCTCGCTCTCTCAAACCCCCTCTCTCAACCCCTCTCTCTCACCCTCTCTCTCTCACCCCTCTCATTCTTCTCCCTCACTCTCACCCGCTCTCTCTTGCTCTCTCAAACACCTTTTCTCACACCCTATCTCACCCCCATCATTCTCCTCCCTCTCTCTCACCCGCTCTCTCTTGCTCTCTCAAACACCTACTCTCACACCCTCTCTCACCCCCTCATCCTCGTCTCCCTCTCACCCGCTCTCACTCGCTCTCTCAAACTCCCTCTCTCTCTCAACCCCTCTCTCTCACCCTCTCTCTCTCTCACCCCCCTCATCCTCCTCCCGCTCTCTCACCCGCTCTCTCTTGCTCTCTCAAACCCTTTCTCTCTCTAAACCCCCTCTCTCTCACCCTCTCTCTCTCACCCCACTCATTCTCCTCTCTCTCTCTCACCCGCGCTCTCTCGCTCTCTCAAATCCCCTCCCTCTTTAAAACCCCTCTCTCTCACCCTCTCTCACTCCCTCATCCTCCTCTCTCTCTCACCCGCGCTCTCTCGATCTCTCAAATCCCCTCTCTCTCTAAAACCCCTCCCTCTCAACCCCTCTCTCTCACCCCTCTCTCTCACGCCCCTCATCCTCCTCTCTCTCACCCACTCTCTCTCTTTCTCTCAAACCCTCTCTCCCAAACACTTCTCTCTGACCCTCTCTCTCTCACCGCCATCCTCCTCCTCTCTCTCTCTCACACTCTCTCTCTCACCGCCCTCATCCTCCTCCCCCTCTCTCACCCGCTCTCTCGCTCTCTCAAACCCCCTCTCTCTCAACCCCTCTCTCGCACCCTCTCTCTCTCATCCCCCTCATCCTCCTCTCTCTCTCTCTCACCCGCTCTCTCAAACCCCCTTTCTCTCTAAAACCCCTCTCTCTCACCCTCTCTCACTCTCTCACCACCCTCATCCTCCTCTCTCTCTCTCACACACTTTCTCTCTCATACTCTCAAGCCCTCTCTCTCTCAACCCGTCGCTCTCACTCTCTCTCTCTCACCCCCCTCATCCTCCTCACTCTCTCTCACCCGCTCGCTCTCGCTCTCTCACACCCCCTCTCTCTCTCAAACCCCCTCTCTCAACCTCTCTCTCACACCCCCCTCATCCTCCTCTCTCTCTCTCACCCGTTCTCTCTCACTCTCTCAAACATCCTCTCTCTCTAAAACCTCTATCTCTCACCCTCTGTGTCTCACCCCCCCATCCTCCTCAATCTCTCTCACCCGCTCTCTCTCACTCTCTCAAAAACCCTCTCTCTCTAAAACCCCTCTCTCACATCCTCTCTCTCTCACATCCGTTTCATCCTCCTCTCTCTCTCTCATCCGCTCTCTCTCGCTCTCTCAAACCCCGTCTCTCTCTATAACCCCTCTCTCACCCTCTCTCTCACCCCCCTCATCCTCTTCTCTCTCTCTCTCACCCGCTCTCTCTCTCGCTCCCTCAAACCCCTCTCACTCTAAAACCCCTCTCTCTCACCCTCTCTCTCTCACCCCCCTCATCCTCCTCTCTCTCTCTCACCCGCTCTCTCGTCTCTCAAACCCCCTCCCTCTCTAAAACCCCTATCTCTCACCCTCTGTCTCTCACCCCCCTAATCCTCCTCTATCTCTCTCACCCGCTCTCTCGCTCTCTCAAACCCCCCTCTCTCTAAAACCCCTCTCTCACCCTCTCTCTCAACCCCCTCATCCTCCTCTCTCTCACCCTCTCTCTCTCACCCCCTCATCCTCCTCTCTCTCTCTCACCCGCGCTCTCTCGCTCTCTCAAACCCCCTCTCTCTCTAAAACCCCTCTCTCACACTCTCTCTCTCACACCTGTCTCATCCTCCTGTCTCTCTCTCACCCGCCATCTCTCGCTCTCCCAAACCCCATCTCTCTCTTTAACCCCTCTTTTTCACCCTCTCTCTCTCGCACCCCCTCATCCTCCTCTCTCTCTCTCTCACCCGCTCTCTCTCGCTCTCTCAAACCACCTCGCTCTCTAAAACCCCTCTCTCTCACCCTCTCTCTCTCACCCCCCTCATTCTCCTCCCTCTCACCCACTCTCTCTTGCTCTCTCAAACACCTTCGCTCACACCCTCTCTCACCCCCCTCATCCGCCTCTCTCTCTCTCACCCGCTGTAACTCGCTCTCTCAAACCCCCTCTCTCTCTCAACCCCTCTCTCTCACCCTCTCTCTCTCACCCCCCTCATTCTCCTCCCTCTCTCTCACCCGCTCTCTCTTGCTCTTTCAAATACATTCGCTTACACCCTCTCTCACCCCCCTCATCCTCCTCTCTCTCTCTCACCCGCTCTAACTCGCTCTCTCAAACCCCCTCTCTCTCACAACCCCTCTTTCTCACCCTCTCTCTCTCACCGCCTCATCCTCCACTCTCTCTCTCACCCGCTCTCTCTCGCTCTCTCAAACACATTCGCTTACACCCTCTCTCACCCCCTCATCCTCCTCTCTCTCTCTCACCCGCTCTAACTCGCTCTCTCAAACTCCCTCTCTCTCTCAACCCCTCTTTCTCACCCTATCTCTCTCACCGCCTCATCCTCCACTCTCTCTCTCTCACCCGCTCTCTCTCGCTCTCTCAAACCCCCTCTCTCTCTCAACCCCTCTCTCTCACCCCCTCATCCTCCTCTTTCTCTCTCACCTGCTCTCTCTCGCTCTCTCAAATCCCCTCTCTCTCTAAACCCCCTCTCTCTCACTCTCTCTCTCTCACCCCCTCATGCTCCTCTCTCCCTCTCACCAGCACTCTCTCGCTCTCTCAAACTCCTCTCTCTCTCAACCCCTCTCTCTCACCCTCTCTCTCTCTCACTCCCCACATCCTCCACTCTCTCTCTCTCACCCGCTCTCTCTCGCTCTCTCAAACCCCTCTCTCTCTCAACCCCTCTCTCTCACCCCCTCATCCTCCTCTTTCTCTCTCACCTGCTCTCTCTCGCTCTCTCAAATCCCCTCTCTCTCTAAACCCCCTCTCTCTCACTCTCTCTCTCTCACCGCCCTCATCCTCCTCTCTCTCTCTCACCCACTCTCTCGTACTCTCAAACGTCCTCTCTCACAACCCCTCGCTCTCACCCTCTCTCTCTCACCCCCCACATCCTCCTCTCTCTCTCTCACCCATCCTCTCTCGCTATCTCAAACACCCTCTCTCTCTAAACCCTTTCTCTCTCACCCTCTCTATCTCACCCCCTCATCCTCCTCTCTCTCTCTCACCCGCTCTCTCTTGCTCTCTCAAACCCCCCTCTCTCTAAAACCCCTCTCTCTCACCCTCTCTCTCTCACATGCCTCATCCTCCTCTCTCTCTCTCTCAACAGCTCTCTCTCGCTATCTCAAACCTCCTCTCTCTCAACTCCTCTCCCTCACCCTCTCTCTCTCACCCCCCTCATCCTCCTCTCTCTCTCTCTCTCTCTCTCTCTCACCCACTCTCTCTCGCTCTCTCAAACCCCCCTCTCTCAAAAACCCCTCTCTCTTACTCTCTCTCTCTCTCACATGCCTCATCCTCCTCTCTCACTCTCTCAACAGCTCTCTCTCGCTATCTCAAACCTCCTCTCTCTCAACTCCTCTCCCTCACCCTCTCTCTCTCACCCCCCTCATCCTCCTCTCTCTCTCTCACCCGTGCTCTCTCGCTCTCTCAAAACACCCTCTCTCAACACCTCTCTCTCACCCTCTCTCTCTCTCTCACCCCCCTCATCCTCCTCTCTCTCTCACCCGCTCTCTCTCGCTCTCTCAAACCCCCTCTCTCGCACCCTCTCTCTCTCATCCCCCTCATCCTCCTCTCTCTCTCTCACCCGCTCTCTCAAACCCCCTTTCTCTCTAAAACCCCTCTCTCACCCTCTCTCACTCTCTCACCACCCTCATCCTCCTCTCTCTCTCTCACCCACTCTCTCTCTCATACTCTCAAGCCCTCTCTCTCTCAACCCGTCGCTCTCACTCTCTCTCTCTCACCCCCCTCATCCTCCTCACTCTCTCTCACCCGCTCGCCCTCGCTCTCTCACACCCCCTCTCTCTCTCAAACCCCCTCTCTCAACCTCTCTCTCACACCCCCCTCATCCTCCACTCTCTCTCTCACCCGTTCTCTCTCACTCTCTCAAACATCCTCTCTCTCTAAAACCTCTATCTCTCACCCTCTGTGTCTCACCCCCCCATCCTCCTCAAACTCTCTCACCCGCTCTCTCTCACTCTCTCAAAAACCCTCTCTCTCTAAAACCCCTCTCTCACATCCTCTCTCTCTCACACCCGTTTCATCCTCCTCTCTCTCTCTCACCCACACTCTCTCGCTCTCTCAAACCCCGTCTCTCTCTATAACCCCTCTCTCACCCTCTCTCTCACCCCCCTCATCCTCTTCTCTCTCTCTCTCACCCGCTCTCTCTCTCGCTCCCTCAAACCCCTCTCACTCTAAAACCCCTCTCTCTCACCCTCTCTCTCTCACCCCCCTCATCCTCCTCTCTCTCTCTCACCCGCTCTCTCGTCTCTCAAACCCCCTCCCTCTCTAAAACCCCTATCTCTCACCCTCTGTCTCTCACCCCCCTAATCCTCCTCTATCTCTCTCACCCGCTCTCTCGCTCTCTCAAACCCCCTCTCTCTCTAAAACCCCTCTCTCTCACCCTCTCTCTCTCACCCCCCTCATCCTCCTCTCTCTCTCTCACCCGCTCTCTCGTCTCTCAAACCCCCTCCCTCTCTAAAACCCCTATCTCTCACCCTCTGTCTCTCACCCCCCTAATCCTCCTCTATCTCTCTCACCCGCTCTCTCGCTCTCTCAAACCCCCTCTCTCTCTAAAACCCCTCTCTCACCCTCTCTCTCAACCCCCTCATCCTCCTCTCTCTCACCCTCTCTCTCTCACCCCCTCATCCTCCTCTCTCTCTCTCACCCGCTCTCTCTCACTCTCTCAAACCCCTCTCTCTCTAAAACCCCTATCTCTCACCCTCTGTCTCTCACCCCCCTAATCCTCCTCTATCTCTCTCACCCGCGCTCTCTCGCTCTCTCAAACCCCCTCTCTCTCTAAAACCCCTCTCTCACACTCTCTCTCTCACACCTGTCTCATCCTCCTGTCTCTCTCTCACCCGCCATCTCTCGCTCTCTCAAACCCCATCTCTCTCTATAACCCCTCTCTCTCACCCTCTCTCTCACCCCCTCATCCTCCTCTCTCTCTCTCTCACCCGCTCTCTCTCGCTCTCTCAAACCACCTCGCTCTCTAAAACCCCTCTCTCTCACCCTCTCTCTCTCACCCCCCTCATTCTCCTCCCTCTCACCCACTCTCTCTTGCTCTCTCAAACACCTTCGCTCACACCCTCTCTCACCCCCCTCATCCGCCTCTCTCTCTCTCACCCGCTGTAACTCGCTCTCTCAAACCCCCTCTCTCTCTCAACCCCTCTCTCACCCTCTCTCTCTCACCCCCCTCATTCTCCTCCCTCTCTCTCACCCGCTCTCTCTTGCTCTTTCAAATACATTCGCTTACACCCTCTCTCACCCCCCTCATCCTCCTCTCTCTCTCTCACCCGCTCTAACTCGCTCTCTCAAACCCCCTCTCTCTCACAACCCCTCTTTCTCACCCTCTCTCTCTCACCGCCTCATCCTCCACACTCTCTCTCACCCGCTCTCTCTCGCTCTCTCAAACACATTCGCTTACACCCTCTCTCACCCCCCTCATCCGCCTCTCTCTCTCACCCGCGCTCTCTCGCTCTCTCAAACCCCCTCTCTCTCTCAACCCCTCTCTCTCACCCCCTCATCCTACTCTTTCTCTCTCACCTGCTCTCTCTCGCTCTCTCAAATCCCCTCTCTCTCTAAACCCCCTCTCTCTCACTCTCTCTCTCTCACCCCCTCATGCTCCTCTCTCCCTCTCACCAGCACTCTCTCGCTCTCTCAAACCCCTCTCTCTCTCAGCCCCTCTCTCTCACCCTCTCTCTCTCACTCCCCACATCCTCCACTCTCTCTCTCTCACCCGCTCTCTCTCGCTCTCTCAAACCCCTCTCTCTCTCAACCCCTCTCTCTCACCCCCTCATCCTCCTCTTTCTCTCTCACCTGCTCTCTCTCGCTCTCTCAAATCCCCTCTCTCTCTAAACCCCCTCTCTCTCACTCTCTCTCTCTCACCGCCCTCATCCTCCTCTCTCTCTCTCACCCACTCTCTCGTACTCTCAAACGTCCTCTCTCACAACCCCTCGCTCTCACCCTCTCTCTCTCACCCCCCACATCCTCCTCTCTCTCTCTCACCCATCCTCTCTCGCTATCTCAAACACCCTCTCTCTCTAAACCCTTTCTCTCTCACCCTCTCTATCTCACCCCCCTCATCCTCCTCTCTCTCTCTCACCCGCTCTCTCTTGCTCTCTCAAACCCCCCTCTCTCTAAAACCCCTCTCTCTCACCCTCTCTCTCTCACATGCCTCATCCTCCTCTCTCTCTCTCTCAACAGCTCTCTCTCGCTATCTCAAACCTCCTCTCACTCAACTCCTCTCCCTCACCCTCTCTCTCTCACCCCCCTCATCCTCCTCTCTCTCTCTCTCTCTCTCACCCACTCTCTCTCGCTCTCTCAAACCCCCCTATCTCAAAAACCCCTCTCTCTTACCCTCTCTCTCTCTCACATGCCTCATCCTCCTCTCTCACTCTCTCAACAGCTCTCTCTCGCTATCTCAAACCTCCTCTCTCTCAACTCCTCTCCCTCACCCTCTTTCTCTCACCCCCCTCATCCTCCTCTCTCTCTCTCACCCGTGCTCTCTCGCTCTCTCAAAACCCCCTCTCTCAACACCTCTCTCTCACCCTCTCTCTCTCTCTCACCCCCCTCATCCTCCTCTCTCTCTCACCCGCTCTCTCTCGCTCTCTCAAACCCCCTCTCTCTCACCCTCTCTCTCTCATTCCCCTCATCCTCCTCTCTCTCTCTCACCCACTCTCTCAAACGTCCTCTCTCTAAAACCCCTCTCTCTCTCACCCTCTCTCTCTCTCACCCCCCTCATCCTCCTCTCTCTCTCTCTCACCCACTCTCTCGTACTCTCAAACCCCCTCCATCTCAACCCGTCGCTCTCACCCTCTCTCTCTCACCCCCCATCCTCCTCACTCTCTCTCACCCGCTCTCTCTCGCTCTCTCAAACCCCCTCTCTCTCAACCCCTCTCTCTCACCCTCTCTCTCTCCTACCCCCTCATCCTCCTCTCTCTCTCACCTGCTCTCTCTCACTCTCTCAAACACCCTCTCTCTCAAAAAACCCCTCTCTCACCCTCTCTCTCACACGCCTCATCCTCCTCTCTCACTCTCTCAACAGCTCTCTCTCGCTCTCTCAAACCCCCTCTCTCTCAACCCCTCTTTCTCACCCACTCGCTCTCTCACCCCCTCCTCCTCCTCTCTCTCTCACTCGCTCTCTCTCGCTCTCTCAAACCCCTCTCTCCATACCCCCCTCTCTCATCCTCTCTCCTCATCCTCCTCTCTCTCTCACCCGCTCTCTCTCGCTCTAAAACCCCTCTCTCTCACCCTCTCTCTCTCAGCCCGTCATCCTCCCCTCTCTCTCACCCGCTCTCTCTCGCTCTCTCAAACCCCCTCTCCCTCTCAATCCCTCTCTCTCACCCTCTCTCCTCATCCTCCTCTCTCTCACCCGCTCTCTCTCGCTCTCTCAATCCCCTCTCTCTCTAAAACCCCTCTCTCTCACCCTCTGTCTCTCACCCCCCTCATCCTCCTCTCTCTCTCTCTCACCCATGCTCTCTCAAACCCCCCTCACTCAACACCTCTCTCTCACCCTCTCTCTCTCACCCCCCTCATCCTCCTCTCTCTCTCACCCGATCTCTCAAACGCCCTCTCTCTCAAACCCCTCTCTCTCTCACCCTCTCTCTATCTCTCACCCCCTCATCCTCCTCTCTCTCTCTCACCCGCTCTCTCAAACCCCCTCGCTCTCTAAAACCCCCCTCTCTCACCCTCTCTCTCTCACCCCCCCATCCTCCTCTCTCTCTCTCACCCGCTCTCTCGTCTCTCAAACCCCCTCCCTCTCTAAAACCCCTATCTCTCACCCTCTGTCTCTCACCCCCCTAATCCTCCTCTATCTCTCTCACCCGCTCTCTCGCTCTCTCAAACCCCCTCTCTCTCTAAAACCCCTCTCTCTCACCCTCTCTCTCTCACCCCCCTCATCCTCCTCTCTCTCTCTCACCCGCTCTCTCGTCTCTCAAACCCCCTCCCTCTCTAAAACCCCTATCTCTCACCCTCTGTCTCTCACCCCCCTAATCCTCCTCTATCTCTCTCACCCGCTCTCTCGCTCTCTCAAACCCCCTCTCTCTCTAAAACCCCTCTCTCACCCTCTCTCTACCCCCTCATCCTCCTCTCTCTCACCCTCTCTCTCTCACCCCCTCATCCTCCTCTCTCTCTCTCACCCGCTCTCTCTCACTCTCTCAAACCCCTCTCTCTCTAAAACCCCTATCTCTCACCCTCTGTCTCTCACCCCCCTAATCCTCCTCTATCTCTCTCACCCGCGCTCTCTCGCTCTCTCAAACCTCCTCTCTCTCTAAAACCCCTCTCTCACACTCTCTCTCTCACACCTGTCTCATCCTTCTGTCTCTCTCTCACCCGCCATCTCTCGCTCTCTCAAACCCCATCTCTCTCTATAACCCCTCTCTCTCACCCTCTCTCTCACCCCCTCATCCTCCTCTCTCTCTCTCTCACCCGCTCTCTCTCGCTCTCTCAAACCACCTCGCTCTCTAAAACCCCTCTCTCTCACCCTCTCTCTCTCACCCCCCTCATTCTCCTCCCTCTCACCCACTCTCTCTTGCTCTCTCAAACACCTTCGCTCACACCCTCTCTCACCCCCCTCATCCGCCTCTCTCTCTCTCACCCGCTGTAACTCGCTCTCTCAAACCCCCTCTCTCTCTCAACCCCTCTCTCTCACCCTCTCTCTCTCACCCCCCTCATTCTCCTCCCTCTCTCTCACCCGCTCTCTCTTGCTCTTTCAAATACATTCGCTTACACCATCTCTCACCCCCCTCATCCTCCTCTCTCTCTCTCTCACCCGCTCTAACTCGCTCTCTCAAACCCCCTCTCTCTCACAACCCCTCTTTCTCACCCTCTCTCTCTCACCGCCTCATCCTCCACACTCTCTCTCAACCGCTCTCTCTCGCTCTCTCAAACACATTCGCTTACACCCTCTCTCACCCCCCTCATCCGCCTCTCTCTCTCACCCGCTCTCTCTCGCTCTCTCAAACCCCCTCTCTCTCTCAACCCCTCTCTCTCACCCCCTCATCCTACTCTTTCTCTCTCACCTGCTCTCTCTCGCTCTCTCAAATCCCCTCTCTCTCTAAACCCCCTCTCTCTCACTCTCTCTCTCTCACCCCCTCATGCTCCTCTCTCCCTCTCACCAGCACTCTCTCGCTCTCTCAAACCCCTCTCTCTCTCAGCCCCTCTCTCTCACCCTCTCTCTCTCACTCCCCACATCCTCCACTCTCTCTCTCTCACCCGCTCTCTCTCGCTCTCTCAAACCCCTCTCTCTCTCAACCCCTCTCTCTCACCCCCTCATCCTCCTCTTTCTCTCTCACCTGCTCTCTCTCGCTCTCTCAAATCCCCTCTCTCTCTAAACCCCCTCTCTCTCACTCTCTCTCTCTCACCGCCCTCATCCTCCTCTCTCTCTCTCACCCACTCTCTCGTACTCTCAAACGTCCTCTCTCACAACCCCTCGCTCTCACCCTCTCTCTCTCACCCCCCACATCCTCCTCTCTCTCTCTCACCCATCCTCTCTCGCTATCTCAAACACCCTCTCTCTCTAAACCCTTTCTCTCTCACCCTCTCTATCTCACCCCCCTCATCCTCCTCTCTCTCTCTCACCCGCTCTCTCTTGCTCTCTCAAACCCCCCTCTCTCTAAAACCCCTCTCTCTCACCCTCTCTCTCTCACATGCCTCATCCTCCTCTCTCTCTCTCTCAACAGCTCTCTCTCGCTATCTCAAACCTCCTCTCTCTCAACTCCTCTCCCTCACCCTCTCTCTCTCACCCCCCTCATCCTCCTCTCTCTCTCTCTCTCACCCACTCTCTCTCGCTCTCTCAAACCCCCCTATCTCAAAAACCCCTCTCTCTTACCCTCTCTCTCTCTCACATGCCTCATCCTCCTCTCTCACTCTCTCAACAGCTCTCTCTCGCTATCTCAAACCTCCTCTCTCTCAACTCCTCTCCCTCACCCTCTTTCTCTCACCCCCCTCATCCTCCTCTCTCTCTCTCACCCGTGCTCTCTCGCTCTCTCAAAACCCCCTCTCTCAACACCTCTCTCTCACCCTCTCTCTCTCTCTCACCCCCCTCATCCTCCTCTCTCTCTCACCCGCTCTCTCTCGCTCTCTCAAACCCCCTCTCTCTCACCCTCTCTCTCTCATTCCCCTCATCCTCCTCTCTCTCTCTCACCCACTCTCTCAAACGTCCTCTCTCTAAAACCCCTCTCTCTCTCACCCTCTCTCTCTCTCACCCCCCTCATCCTCCTCTCTCTCTCTCTCACCCACTCTCTCGTACTCTCAAACCCCCTCCATCTCAACCCGTCGCTCTCACCCTCTCTCTCTCACCCCCCATCCTCCTCACTCTCTCACACCCGCTCTCTCTCGCTCTCTCAAACCCCCTCTCTCTCAACCCCTCTCTCTCACCCTCTCTCTCTCCTACCCCCTCATCCTCCTCTCTCTCTCACCTGCTCTCTCTCACTCTCTCAAACACCCTCTCTCTCAAAAAACCCCTCTCTCACCCTCTCTCTCACACGCCTCATCCTCCTCTCTCACTCTCTCAACAGCTCTCTCTCGCTCTCTCAAACCCCCTCTCTCTCAACCCCTCTTTCTCACCCACTCGCTCTCTCACCCCCTCCTCCTCCTCTCTCTCTCTCACTCGCTCTCTCTCGCTCTCTCAAACCCCTCTCTCTATACCCCCCTCTCTCATCCTCTCTCCTCATCCTCCTCTCTCTCTCACCCGCTCTCTCTCGCTCTAAAACCCCTCTCTCTCACCCTCTCTCTCTCACCCCCGTCATCCTCCCCTCTCTCTCACCCGCTCTCTCTCGCTCTCTCAAACCCCCTCTCCCTCTCAATCCCTCTCTCTCACCCTCTCTCCTCATCCTCCTCTCTCTCACCCGCTCTCTCTCGCTCTCTCAATCCCCTCTCTCTCTAAAACCCCTCTCTCTCACCCTCTGTCTCTCACCCCCCTCATCCTCCTCTCTCTCTCTCTCACCCATGCTCTCTCAAACCCCCCTCTCTCAACACCTCTCTCTCACCCTCTCTCTCTCACCCCCCTCATCCTCCTCTCTCTCTCACCCGATCTCTCAAACGCCCTCTCTCTCAAACCCCTCTCTCTCTCACCCTCTCTCTATCTCTCACCCCCTCATCCTCCTCTCTCTCTCTCACCCGCTCTCTCAAACCCCCTCGCTCTCTAAAACCCCCCTCTCTCAGCCTCTCTCTCTCTCTCACCCCCCTCATCCTCCTCTCTCTCTCTCACCTGCTCTCTCTCGCGCTCTCAAGCCCCCTTTCTCTCTCAACCCCTCTCTCCCACCGTCTCTTTCTCACCTTCTCATCTTCCTTCTCTCTCACCCGCGCTCTCTCGCTCTCTCAAACCCCCTCTCTATGTCAACCCCTCTGTCTCAACCTCTCTTTCTCATCCCCCTCATCCTCCTCTCTCTCTCTCACCCGCTCTCTCTCGCTCTCTCAAACCCCCTCTCTCTCAATCCCTCTCTCACCCCCTCATCATCCTCTCTCTCTCACCCACTCTTTCTCGCTCTCTCAAACCCCCTCTCTCTCTAAAACCCCTCACTCTCACCCTCTCTCTCTCACCCCCCTCATTCTCCTCTCTCACCCGCTCTCTCTCGGTCTCTCAAACCCCTCTCTCTCTAAAACCCCTCTCTCTCTCACACCCCTCATCCTCCTCTCTCTCTCTCTCACCCGCTCTCTCTCGCTCTCTCAAACCCCCTCTCTCTAAAACCCCTCTCTCCCTCCCTCTCTCTCTCACCCCGCCCATCCTCCACAATCTCTCTCACCCTCTCTCTCACCCCCCCCCATACTCCTCTCTCTCTCACCCGCTCTCTCTCGCTTTCTCAAACCCCCTCTCGCTCAAACCCCTCTCTCTCTCAACCCCTCTCTCTCACCCTCTCTCTCTCACCCTCTCTCTCTCACACCCTCCTCCTCCTCTCTCTCTCTCACCCGCTCTCTCTTGCTCTCTCAACCCCCCCTCTCCCTCAACCCTCCTCTCTCACCCTCTCTCTCTCACCTCCCTCATCCTCCTCCCTCTCTCTCTGACCCGCGCTCTCTCGCCCTCTTAAACCCCCTCGCTCTCTCAACCCCTCTCTCACCCTCTCTCTCTCACCCCCCTCATCCTCCTCCCTCTCTCTCACCCGCTCTCTCTTGCTCTCGCAAACCCCTTCTCTCTCTAAACCCCCTCTCTCTCACCCTCTCTCTCTCACCCCCTCATCCTCCTCTCTCTCTCACCCGCTCTCTCGCTCTCTCAAACCCCCTCTCTCTCTAAAACCCCTCTCTCTCACCCTCTCTCTCTCTCACCCCCTCATCCTTCTCTCTCTCTCTCACCCACTCTCTCGTACTCTCAAACCCCCTCCATCTCAACCCGTCGCTCTCACCCTCTCTCTCTCACCCCCCATCCTCCTCACTCTCTCACACCCGCTCTCTCTCGCTCTCTCAAACCCCCTCTCTCTCAACCCCTCTCTCTCACCCTCTCTCTCTCCTACCCCCTCATCCTCCTCTCTCTCTCACCTGCTCTCTCTCACTCTCTCAAACACCCTCTCTCTCAAAAAACCCCTCTCTCACCCTCTCTCTCACACGCCTCATCCTCCTCTCTCACTCTCTCAACAGCTCTCTCTCGCTCTCTCAAACCCCCTCTCTCTCAACCCCTCTTTCTCACCCACTCGCTCTCTCACCCCCTCCTCCTCCTCTCTCTCTCTCACTCGCTCTCTCTCGCTCTCTCAAACCCCTCTCTCTATACCCCCCTCTCTCATCCTCTCTCCTCATCCTCCTCTCTCTCTCACCCGCTCTCTCTCGCTCTAAAACCCCTCTCTCTCACCCTCTCTCTCTCACCCCCGTCATCCTCCCCTCTCTCTCACCCGCTCTCTCTCGCTCTCTCAAACCCCCTCTCCCTCTCAATCCCTCTCTCTCACCCTCTCTCCTCATCCTCCTCTCTCTCACCCGCTCTCTCTCGCTCTCTCAATCCCCTCTCTCTCTAAAACCCCTCTCTCTCACCCTCTGTCTCTCACCCCCCTCATCCTCCTCTCTCTCTCTCTCACCCATGCTCTCTCAAACCCCCCTCTCTCAACACCTCTCTCTCACCCTCTCTCTCTCACCCCCCTCATCCTCCTCTCTCTCTCACCCGATCTCTCAAACGCCCTCTCTCTCAAACCCCTCTCTCTCTCACCCTCTCTCTATCTCTCACCCCCTCATCCTCCTCTCTCTCTCTCACCCGCTCTCTCAAACCCCCTCGCTCTCTAAAACCCCCCTCTCTCAGCCTCTCTCTCTCTCTCACCCCCCTCATCCTCCTCTCTCTCTCTCACCTGCTCTCTCTCGCGCTCTCAAGCCCCCTTTCTCTCTCAACCCCTCTCTCCCACCGTCTCTTTCTCACCTTCTCATCTTCCTTCTCTCTCACCCGCGCTCTCTCGCTCTCTCAAACCCCCTCTCTATGTCAACCCCTCTGTCTCAACCTCTCTTTCTCATCCCCCTCATCCTCCTCTCTCTCTCTCACCCGCTCTCTCTCGCTCTCTCAAACCCCCTCTCTCTCAATCCCTCTCTCACCCCCTCATCATCCTCTCTCTCTCACCCACTCTTTCTCGCTCTCTCAAACCCCCTCTCTCTCTAAAACCCCTCACTCTCACCCTCTCTCTCTCACCCCCCTCATTCTCCTCTCTCACCCGCTCTCTCTCGGTCTCTCAAACCCCTCTCTCTCTAAAACCCCTCTCTCTCTCACACCCCTCATCCTCCTCTCTCTCTCTCTCACCCGCTCTCTCTCGCTCTCTCAAACCCCCTCTCTCTAAAACCCCTCTCTCCCTCCCTCTCTCTCTCACCCCGCCCATCCTCCACAATCTCTCTCACCCTCTCTCTCACCCCCCCCCCATACTCCTCTCTCTCTCACCCGCTCTCTCTCGCTTTCTCAAACCCCCTCTCGCTCAAACCCCTCTCTCTCTCAACCCCTCTCTCTCACCCTCTCTCTCTCACCCTCTCTCTCTCACACCCTCCTCCTCCTCTCTCTCTCTCACCCGCTCTCTCTTGCTCTCTCAACCCCCCCTCTCCCTCAACCCTCCTCTCTCACCCTCTCTCTCTCACCTCCCTCATCCTCCTCCCTCTCTCTCTGACCCGCGCTCTCTCGCCCTCTTAAACCCCCTCGCTCTCTCAACCCCTCTCTCACCCTCTCTCTCTCACCCCCCTCATCCTCCTCCCTCTCTCTCACCCGCTCTCTCTTGCTCTCGCAAACCCCTTCTCTCTCTAAACCCCCTCTCTCTCACCCTCTCTCTCTCACCCCCTCATCCTCCTCTCTCTCTCACCCGCTCTCTCGCTCTCTCAAACCCCCTCTCTCTCTAAAACCCCTCTCTCTCACCCTCTCTCTCTCTCACCCCCTCATCCTTCTCTCTCTCTCTCACCCGCTCTCTCTCGCTCTCTCTCTCTCCCTTCTCTCCCTCAATCCCTCTCTCTCACCCTCTCTCTCTCACCCCCCTCATCCTCCTCCCTCTCTCACCCGCTCTCTCTCGCTCTCTCAAACCCCCTCTCTCTTTGTCAGCCCCTCGCTTTCTCACCCCCGCTCTGTCAACCCCTTTCTCTCTTACCCCCTCACCCGCGCTCTTTCTCACCCCTCTCTCTCTCAAATCTCCTCTCTCATACCCTTCTCTCTTACTCACCTCTCTTGCACCCCTCCCGCGCTCTCACACACTTCTCTCTCTCTCTCTCATCCCCTCTCTCTCACCCCCTCCCTCTCTCCCACCCTCTCTCTATCTCTTTCTCATCCCCTCTCTCTCCTTCTCACTCCCTCTATCTCACCCCCCTCATTCTCACCCTCTCTCTCACCCCCTCCCTCTCTCAACCCCCTCTCTCATTCCCCATCTCTCACCAACCTCTCTCTCAAACCCCCGTCTCTCTCTCACCCACCTCTCTCTCTCAGCCCCCCTCACCCCCTCTCACACACCTCTCTCTCTCCCACCCCCTCACACCCCATCTATCTTCCCCCCACCTCCCTCACCCCTCTCCAAACCCCTTTCCCACCCCCATCCCCCACACACCCCCTCACCCACCTACCCCTCTCACCCCTCTCTCTCACCCCCCTCTTACACCCCCTCTCTCTCTCAAACCCCTCTCTGTCACCCCTCTCTTTCTCTCACCACTCTAACTTTCTTACCTTCTCTCCTTCCCTCTCCCCTCTCTCTCCCCATCTCTCACTACTCTCTCACCCTCTCTCTCACCTCTCTCTCTCTCTCTCACACACCCCTCTCTCTCACGTCCTCCCTCTCTCATCCCATCCCTCTCTCACACCCTTCCACTCTCACACTCTCCCTCTCTCCTCCCTCTCTCTCCCCTCTCTCTCACCCCTCTCTCTCTCACACCCCTCTCTATCACCCTCCCTCTCTCATCCCGTCCCTCTTTCCCCCCGTCCCTCTTTCCCCCTCCCACTGACATCCCTCCTCTCTCACACTCTCCCTATCTCACCCCTCTCTCTCAGCCCATCTGTCTCTCACTCCATCTCTCTCTCAGCCCCTCCCTCTCTCAGCCCCTCTCTCTCTCAGCCCCTCCCGCTCTCACCCACCCTCTCTTGCACCCCCTGTCTCCCTCAGCCGTTCTCTCTCACTGCCCCCTCTCTCTCACCCCCTCTCTCATTCCACTCTCTCTCCCCCTTTCTATTACACCGTCTCTCTCACACCCTACTAACTCTCTCAACCTTTCACCCCCCTCTTCACCACCTCTCCCCCCTCTCTCCCCCTCTCTCACCCCTCTCTCTCTCTCACGCCCTCTCTCGTACCCACTCTCTTTCTCACGCCCTCTCTCTCTCACCACTCACTATCTCTCTCACCCTCTCTCTCACTGCCTCTCTCTCAACACCCTCTCTCTCAGCCTCTCTCTCTCTCACACCCCCTTTCTCTCTCACCTTGTTATCTCTCTCCCCCTCGCTCTATCTTACCCCCTCTCCCTCCACCCTCCTCTGTCACTCTCACCCCTTTCTCTCTGTCACCCCTCACCCTCTCTCCCCTTTATACCCTCTCTCACTCTCTCTCTCGCTCACCCCTTCACTCTATCTCCCCCGCCCACACCCCGTGTCTCTTACCCACCTCTCTGTGTCTCTCTCTCACACCCCTCTCTCTCGCACCCCTCTCTCTCGCACCCCTGTCTCTCTCCCGCACTCTCTCTCGCTCTATTGTCTCTGTCTCTTGCTCCCTTTTTCTCTCTCTTATTCCCCTTCCCTCCCGTGCTCTGTCTCACACCCCCGCTCTCTCTCTCTCTGTATACCCCCTCTCTCGCGCCCTCTTTCTCTCGTTCACCCCATTTCTCTCTCTCTTTTGACCCCTTTCTTCCTCCCTCCTCCTTGCTCTCATTCTGTCACTCTCTAGCGCCCACTCTCTCAGCCCATCTCCCTCGCACCACTCTAACTCTCTCATCCATTCACTCGTTCTCTCTCTGTCTGTCTCTCTCTCTCTCTCTCTCAACCCATCATTCACTGTCTATCTCAGCCCCTCTCTCACCACTTTCACTCTCTGTCTCACGTCCCATCTCTCTCATCCCTCTTTCGCTCGCTGCCCCCTTTCTCTCTCACCCCTTCTCTATCTCTCCCCCTTTCTCTCAATCCCTCTCTCTCACCCCCTCTCTCTCCCACTCTCTCTCCCATGTCCTCTCTCTCACCCCCTCCCACACATTTACTCTTTCTCAGACCCCTCTCTTTCTCTCCCCTCTCTCTCATTCTCAGCCCCCTCTCTCTCCCCTCTCTCTTTCTCCACTCTCTCCCTTTCTCAGCCCTCTCTCCCTTTCTCACCCCACTCTCTCTCACCCCTTTCTCTCTCACACCCTCTCTCTCAACCCCTCTCTCTCACCCTCTCTCTCTCACCCCCTCATCCTCCTCTCTCTCTCTCTCTCACCCGCTCTCTCTCGCTCTCTCAAACCCCCCCTCTCTAAATCCCCTCTCTCTCACCCCTTGCTCTCTCTCTCTCTTACCCTTCTCTCTCTCACATCCCACTCTCTCACCCACTTCTCTCTCACCCCCTCACCTGCTCTCTCACTCCTCTCTCATTCCCAAACTCTCTCTCTCTTACATCCTCACCCATACTCCCTCTCACACCCCTCTCTCTCTTACCCCTCTCTCTCTTTCACCCCCTCCCTCTCTCCAACCCCCTCCCTCTCTCCCACCTTCTCTCTGTCTCTTTCTCATACCCTCTCTCTCCTCACTCCCTCTCTCTCTCACCCCATCTCACTCTCACTCCATTTCTCTCAAACCCTCTCTCTCTCTCATGCCCTTTCTCCCACCCCCTCTCTGTCTCACCTCCAGTCTTTCTCTGACCCACTCTCACTCCCCCTTTGTCTCTCCCCCTTTCTCTCTCACCCTCCTCACATCGCACTCTCTCACTCACCCCACTCCCTCACCCACCCCCTCTCTCTCCCACTCCTCTCTCTCTCCCTCTCTCTAACCCCCTCTCTCATCCTCTCTCACTCTCTCAACCCCTCTCTCTACCCCTTCTCTCTCACACTCCCCCACTCTCTCTCACCCCCTTCTCTCCCTCAACCCTCTCTCTCTCTCTCTCAACCCCCCTCTCTCTCTACCCCCCTCCCCCTCTCTCACCCTTCTCTCCCCCTCTCTCACCCCACTCTGTCTCACTACTCCCTCTCTCAACCCAGCTCACTCTCTCATCCCCGCACTCTCTCCATCCCTTACTCTCTCATCCCTCCCTCTCTCAACCCCTCTATCTCAGCCCTTCTCTCTCACCCCTCTCTCTCTCACCCCCTCACCCCTCTCCCTCACCCCCTCTCTCTCGCCCATTCTCTCTCACACCCTCTCCTTCTCACTCCACTCTCTCTTATCCCCTCCCCACTTTCTTTCTCTCAATCACCCCTTCTCTCTCACACCCCTTACCCCCACCTCCTCTCTCTCAACCCCCTCTCTCACCCACGCTCTCTTTCTCACTCACTCTCTCTTTCTCACTTACACTCTCTCTCTCTTTTTTTACTCACACTCTCTCTTTCTCAACCCCTCTCTCACCCACGCTCTCAAACCCTCTCTCTCTTTCCCCCTCTTTCTCCCCTTCTCTCTCCCACTCTCTGCCCAATTTTTCATCCCCTCTCCCCCCTGTCCCCCTCTCTCTCTCCACTCTCTCTCTACCTCCTCGCTAGCCCCCCAATCTCGACCCCCTCTCTCCCCCTGTCTCTCACATCCCCTTTCTCTTGCTCCCATCTCACTCTCTCACCCCACTCTCTCTCTCTCACCCCACATTTCACTCCTTCCCACCCCTTCTCTCTCACACCCCTTCTCTCTCACACCCCTCTCTCTCTCACCCCCTCTCTCTCAACACCTTTCTCTCACCCCCTCTCTCTCTCACCCCTCTCTTCCTCTCCTCCACTCCTTCCCCCTCACTCCCCTCCCCATCTCTCTCCCTCCTCTCTCTCCCCCTCTCTCTCCTCTTCTCTCTGACCCTTCTCTCCCCCTCTCTCTGCCCCCTCCCTCACCCCCTTTCCTCCGCTCTCTCCTCCTCACAACCCCCTCTCCCATCTCTCCCCCCGCTCTCTCCCCTTCTCTCTCACCCATCTCTCCCCCTCCCTCTCCCCCTCTCTCTCCTCCTCTCTCCCCTCCTCTCTCGCCTCCCTCTCTCTCCGCCCTCTCTCTCTCTCGCATCCTCTCTCTCTCTCACTCTTCCACTCGCTCTCTTCCTCTTACTCTCTCTCACTCTCTCACCCTCTTCTCACACTCTCTCTTCTCCCTGGCTATTTCCCTCTCTCTTGCCTTCCTCTCTCTCTCATCTCACGGTCTCTCTCGCTCGCTCTCTCTCGCTCTTTTTCTCTCTCTCTCTCTCTGTCGCTCATGCTCTCTGTCTGTCTGTCTGTCTCCCTCTCTCTCAGTCCACCCTACTTCTCTCACTCTTGCTCTATCGTTCTCTCTGTCTGTTGCTCTCTCTCTCTCTCCGTCTCTCTCTCTCTCAGTCCTCCCCCTCACCTCTTCTCTCTCGCAACCCATCTTTCTCAACCCCTCTCTCTCACCCCTCGCTCTCTTACTCCTCTCTCTCACACACTCCCTCTCTCTCACTCCCCCCTCTCTCACTCCCATCTCACTCTCTCACCCGTCTCTCTCACCACAATCTTTCTCTCTCTGTCCCACCCCCTCTGTATCTCACACCTTCTCTCTCATCTCCCTCTCACCCCACCCCTCTCTCTCACCCCTTCTCTCTCCCCCCCTCACCCCTACCCCCTCTCTCTCACCCCCCTCTCTCTCACCCGCGCTCTCTTTTTCACTCACTCTCTCTCTTTCTCACCCCCTCTCTCTCACCCCTTCTCTCTCAACTCTTCTCTCTCCCGCCCCCTCTCTCTCTCTTCCCTCTCTCCCCCTCTCTCTCCCCTCTCTTGCCCCCCACTCTCTACCCCCACTCTCTCACTCCCATCTCACTCTCTCACCCCACTCTCACTCTCTCCCGCACTCTCTATCTCTTAGCCCACGTCTCACTCTCTCCCCCCACTCTCTCTCTCTAAGCCCACGACTCTCTCTCTCACTCACATCTCACTCTCTCACCCCACTCTCACCCTCTCCCCCACGTCTCTCTTTCGCCCACCCTCTCTATCTCCTACCCTTTCTCTCTCACACCCCTTCTCTCTCTCACAGCCCTGTTTCTCACCCCCTCTCTCAATTCCTCTCTCTCACCCCCTCTCTCTCAACACCTCTCTCACCCCCCTCTCTCCTCCTCTCTCTCACCCCCTCTCTCCCCCTTCTCCTGTCTGTCTCTCTCAGTCCACCTTATCTCTCTCACCTCTTCTCTCTCACTCTTGCTCTATCGTTCTCTCTGTTCTGTTGCTCTCTCTCCGTCTCTCTCTCTCAGTCCTCCCCCTCACCTCCTCTCTCTCTCAACCCATCTTTCTCAACCCCTCTCTCTCCCCTCTCTCTCTAACCCTCTCTCTCTCACCCCCTCTTTTCCCCGTCTCTCTCTCAACCCCCTCTCTGTCAACCCCTCTCTCTCAATCTCTCTCTCCCCCTCTCTCTCAACCGCTCTTTCTCACCCCCTTTCTCCCACTCCCCTTTCTCTCACGACCCTTCGTTCTCTCACCACCTTCTCTCTCTCAACCTTGCTCTCTCACCCCTCTCTGTCTCACCCTCCCTTCTCACCCCCTCCCTCTCTCCCACCCTCTCTTTATCTCTTTCTCATCCCCTCTCTCTCCTTCTCAGTCCTTCACTCTCACCCCTCTCTCTCTCTTCCCCTCTCTCTCTCACTCCCATCTCTCTCTTTCTCAACCCCACTCTCTCTCATTCCCCATCTCTCACCAACCTCTCTCTCACACCCACTCTCTCTCTCACCCACCTCTCTTTCTCAACCCCCCTCACTCCCTCTCACCCAGCTCTCTCTCACACACCTCTCTCTCCCACCCCCTCTCTCACCCACTCTATCTCCCTCCCACCTCCCTCACCCTCCCACCCCCATCCCCCCCACACTCCCTCACCTACCTACCCCTCTCACCCCCCCTTACACCTCCCCTCTCTCTCTCAAGCCCCTCTCTCTGTCACCCCTCTCTTTCTCTCACCACTCTAACTCTCTTACCTTCTCTCCCTCTCTCTCTACCCCTCTCTCTCTCAACCACTCTCTATCACCCTCCCTCTCTCATCCCGTCCCTCTTTTCCCCTCCCACTCTCACCCCTCCTCTCTCACACCCCCCCCATCTCACCCATCTCTCTCAGCCCATCTCTCTCTCAGCCCTTCTCTCTCTCAGCCCCTCCTACTCTCACCCACCCTCTCATGCACCCCATGTCTCTCTCAGCCCCTCTCTCTCACTGCACCCCTCTCTTACCCCCTCTCTTATTCCACTCTCTCTCACACCCTACTAACTCTCTCTCACCCCTCGCAACCCCTCTCTCTCACCCCCAGTCGTTTTCTCAGCCCCTTCTCTCTCTCAACCCCTCTTTATCTCAACCCTGCTCTCTCACCCCTATCTCACACCCCTCACCAACCCCTCTCTCAAAACCCCCTCACTCTCTCATCCCCTCACTCTCTCACCCCCTCATTCACCCCTCTCTCTCTTCCCCTCTCTCTCTCACTCCCCTCTCTTTCTCTCTCAACCCGTCTCTCTCACCACTCTCTGTCACACCCTCTCTCTCACCCCTCTCTTTCTCTATCAACCCCTCTCTCACCCCCCTCTCTCACCACTCCCTCTCTCTCTCACAACCATCTCCCTCTCACACCCCTCTCTCTCCATCACCCCTCTCTCTCCCAGCCCAATCTCTTTCACATCCGCCCCTCTCTCCAACACACACTCTCACACACCCTCCCTCTCTCACCACCTCCCTCTCTCCCACCATCTCTCTCCGTCTTTCTCATCCCCTCTCTCTCCTTCTCACTGCCTTTCTCTCACCCCCCCCCTCTCTCTCACCCCTCTCTCTCCCTCCCACTTTCTGTCACTCACTCCCACCTCTCCCTCTCACCGCCCTCTCACCCAGCTCTCTCTCTCTCTCACCCCCTCTCTCTCACCCCTCTCTCTCACCCCTCGCTCTCTCACCCCTCTCTCACACCCAACTCTCTCTCACACCTTCTCCTTCTCACTCCACTCTCTCTCTTACCCCCTCCCCACTTTCTCTCTCTCAATCACCCCTTGTCTCTCACCCCCTCTCTCGCACACCTCTCTCTCACTCCCTGTGTCTCTCATCACCCCTCTCTCACTATCCCCTCTCTCAACCCCCTCACTCTTTCACCCCTCTCTCTCACCACAGTCTCTCTCTCTCTGTCACATCACCTCTGTCTCTCACCCCTTCTCTCTCAACCTCTTCTCACCCCACCCCCTCTATCTCACCCCTCGCTCTCTCACCTGGTCTCTCTTTCTCACTCACTCTTTCTCTTTCTAACTTACACTCTCTCTCTTTTTCACTCACTCTCTTTCTCTTTCTCACCCCCTCTCTCTCACGCCGTCTCTCTCAACTCCTCTCTCTCCCTCAACTCCTCTCTCTCCTCTCTCTCCTCTCTCTCACTTCTCTCTACCCCCTCTCTTGCCTCCCACTCTCTACCCCCCTCTCTGCCCCTGTCTCTCACACCTCCTCTCTCTCACTCCCATCTCACTCTCTCACCCCACGCTCACTCTCTCACCCCACTCTCACTCTCTCACCCCACTCTCTCTCTCTAAGCCCGCGTCTCTCTCTCTCACCCCTTATTTCCCCCATCTCTCTCAACCCCTCTCTCTCAACCCCTCTCTCTCAACTGCGCTCTTTCAACTTCTCTGTCTCTCAATTCCTCTCTCTCTCCACCCCCCCACCCTCTACCCCCTCTTTCCTGCGTCTCTCACATCCCTCTCTCTCACTCCCATCTCACTCTCTCACCCCACTCTCACTCTCTCCCCCCATGTCTCTCTCTCTCTCCCCATGTCTCTCTCTCTCTCCCGCCCCCTCTGTCTCCCACCCTTTCTCTCTCACACCCGTTCTTTCTCTCACACACCTGTTTCTCACCTCCCCTCTCAATTCCGCTCTTTCACCCCCTCTCTCTCAACACCTCCCTCTCTCACCCTCTATCCACCCATCTCTCTGCCCCCTCACTCTCCCCTCTCCCTCCCCTCTCCCTCCCCCTCTCTCCTCCTGTCTCCCCTCCTCTTTCGCCCCTCTCTCTTACACCCCTCTCTTACATCTCTCTCTCTCACACACACTTCAGCTCGCTCTCTTCCCCTTGCGGCCTCTCTCACTCTCTCATCCTCTTCTCACACTATCTCTCTCTCCCTGCCTCTCTCCCTCTCTCTTGCCTCCCTCTCTTTCTTATCTCACGGTCTCTCTCATTCGCTCTCTCTTGCTCGTGCTCTCTCTCTCTCTCTCTCTCTCTGTCGCTCATGCTCTCTCTGTCTGGCACTCTCACTCTCTCTCTACCTCTCTCTCAGTCCACCCTACCTCCCTCACCTCTTCTCTCTCACTCTTACTTTATCTCTCTCTCTGCCTGACGCTCTCTCTCTCCGTCTCTCTCTCTCAGTATCCCCCCTCACCTCCTCTCTCTCAACCCATCTTTCTCAACCCCTCACTCCCCCCTCTCTCTCACGCCCCTTCTCTCTCACCCTCTTCTCTCTCTCAACCCCACTCTCTTTCAACCCCGCTCTCTCTCACCCCTTTCTCACCCCCCCATCACCACCACCTCGCTCAAATCCCCTCACTCTCTGACCCCCTCACTCACCCCTCTCTCTTTTCCACTCTCTCCTTCAACCCTGTCTTTCTCTGTCAACCCCTCATTCTCACCCCTCTCTCTCTCATTCCCTCTCTCTGTCACCCCCTTTCTCTTCACCCCCTCTCTCAACTCCCCTCAATCGCTCATCCCCTCACTCTCTCACCCCATCAGTCTCTCACCCCCCCTCTCTCAACCATCTATCTCACTCACACCCCATCTCTCTCGCCCCTCTCTCTCCCCGTCACCCCTCTCTCTCCCACCCCAATCTCTTTTACATCCCCCCTCTCTCTCTCACACACCCTCTCTCTCTCGCACCCCCTCTCTCTCTCGCCCCCACTCTCCCACACCCTCTCTGGCACTCACTTAAATCTCTCCCTCTCACTGCCCTCTCACCCTCACACCCCCCTCTCTCTCAACCCTCTCTTTCTCCCACCTTCCTCTCTCTCAACCCCTCTCTCTCTCACCCCTCTCTCTCTCACCCCTCTCTCTCAACACCCCCTCAAACTCTCATCCCCTCACTCTCTAACCCCCTCAGTCTCAACCCATCTCTCTCTCACCCCCATTAGACTTTTTAAATTATATTAGATTAGATTACAGTGTGGAAACAGGCCCTTCGGCCCAACAAGTCCACACCGACCCGCCGAAGCGAAACCCACCCATACCCCTACATTTACCCCTTACCTAACACTAGGGGCAATTTAGCATGGCCAATTCACCTGACCTGCACATCTTTTGGATGGAGGGAGGAAACCGGAGCACCCGGAGGAAACCCACGCAGACACAGGGAGAACGTGCAAACTCCACACAGTCAGTCACCTGAGGCGGGAATTGAACCCGGGTCTCTGGCGCTGTGAGGCAGCAGTGCTAACCACTGTGCCACCCCTTTCTCTCCCACCCCAATCTCTTTCACATCCCCCCTCTCTCTCACACACACTCTCTCACACAATCGCTCTCACTCCCCGCCCCTTCTCCCGCCACATTCTCTCTCACCCCCTCTCTCTCCCCTCTCTCTGTCACTCCTTTCTCTCCCACCCCAATCTCTTTCACATCCCCATCTCTCTGCCTCTTTCTCATCCCCTCTCTCTCCTTCTCACTCCCTCTCTCTTAATGCCTCTCTCTCCCACCCCCTCTCTGTCACTCACTCCCACCTCCTCCTCTCACCTAGCTCTCTCTCTCTCACCCCATCTCTCTCCCACCCCCTCTCTCTCACCCCTCGCTCTCTCACCCCTCTCTCTCACCCCCTCTCTCTCTCACCCTCTCCTTCTAACTCCACTCTCTCTCTTACCCCTTCCCCACTTTCTCTATCAATCACCCCTTGTCTCTCACCCCCCCCTCTCTCCCACCTCCCTCTCTCACACCCCCTCTCACTCCCATCTCACTCTCTCACCCCTCTCTCTCTCTCACCACAGTCTCTGTCTGTCCCATCACCTCTGTCTCTCACCCCTTCTCTCTCAACCCCTTCTCACCCCACCCCCTCTCTTCACCCCTCACACTCTCACCCCCTCTCTCTTTCTCACTTACACTCTCTCTCTTTTTCACTTACTCTCTCTCTTTCTCACCCCTCTCTCTCTCACACCCTCTCTCTCAACTCCTCTCTCTCCCCCCTCTCTCTCCCCTCTCACTACCCCCTCTCTTGCCCCCCACTCTCTACCCCCTCTCTCCCCTGTCTCTCACACCCCCTCTCTCTCACTCCCATCTCACTCTCTCACCCCACTCACTCCCTCACCCCACGCTCACTCTCTCACCCTACTCTCTCTTTCTTAGCCCACGTCTCTCTCATTCTCACACCTTATTTCCCCCCATCTCTCTCAACCCATCTCTCTCAAACCCCTTTCTCACCCCTCTCTCTCTCAACCCCCTCTCTCAACCGCGCTCTCTCACCCCTCTCTCTCACTCCCCTCTCTCTCACTCCACTCTGTCTCTCACTCCCCTTCTCTCTCTCTCACCCCTTCTCTCTCTCAACCCCTCTCTATCTCAACCCCGCTCTCTCTCACTCCTCTCTCTCTCTCTGACCGTCCTCTCGCCCAGCTCTCTCTCTCAACCCCCTCTCTCTCCCACACCCCTCTCTCTCACTCCCCTCTCTCTCACTCCCTCTCTCTCTCTTAGCCCTCTCTCACACCCCCTCTCATTCTCATCTCACTCTCTCCCCCCCTCTCTCACCACAGTCTCTCTCTCTCTCTCTGTCCCATCCCCTCTGTCTCTCACCCCTTCTCACCCTACCCTTCTCTCTCACCCCTCGCTCTCTCACCCCACGCTCTCTCACCCCTCGCTCTCTCACCCCTCGCTCTCTTTCACACTCACGCTCTCTCTTTCTCACTTACACTCTCTCTTTTTCACTCACTGTCTCTCTTTCTCACCCCCTCTCTCTCTCACGTCCTCTCACTCAACTCCTCTCTCTCTCCCCCTCTCTCTCCCTTCTCTCTACCCCCTCTCTCCCCTGTCTCTCACACCCCCTCTCTCTCACTCCCATCTCACTCTCTCACCCCACTCTCTTTCTCTTAGCCCACATCTCTCTCTCACTCACCCCTTTTCCCCCATCTCTTTCAACCCCTGTCTCTCACCCCCTCTCCCTTTCAACTCCCTCTCTCAACCTCTCTCTCTCAACACCTCTCTCTCACCACCCTCTCTCTCCCACCCCCATCTCTCTCCCACCCCCTCTCTCTCCCACCCCCTTCTCTCTCACCCCCCTCTCTCTCATCCCCCTCTCTCTCTCCCACCCCCTCTCTCTCCCACCCCCTTCTCTCTCACCCCCCTCTCTCTCACCCCCCTCTCTCTCTCCCACCCCCCCCTCTCACCCCCCTCTCTCTCACCCCCCTCTCTCTCATCCCCCTCTCTCTCTCCCACCCCCATCTCTCTCCCACCCCCCACTCTCTCCCACCCCCCTCTCTCTCACCCCCCTCTCTCTCTCTCCCACCCCCCTCTCTCTCTCTCACCCCCCTCTCTCTCACCCACACTCTCTCTCACACCCTCTCCTTCTCACTCCACTCTCTCTCCTACCCCCTCCCCACTTTCTCTCTCTCAGTTACTCCTTGTCTCTCACCCCCTCTGTCTCCCACCTCCCTCTCTCTCAACCCTCTCTCTCTCTCACCCCTCTCTCTGAACCCCCCCTCTCAAAACCCCTCTCTCTCTCCCCCTCTCTCTCTCAACCCTTCTCCCTAACCCCTCGCTCTCTCACCCCTCTCTCTCACATTCCCTCGCTCTCTCTCACACCCCTCTCTCACACCCTCTCTCTCCCACCCCAATCTCTTTCACATCCCCTCTCTCTCTCACACACACTCTCAAACACTCTCCCTGTCTCCCACCATCTCTCTGCCTCTTTCTCTCCCCTCTCTCTCCTTCTTGCTTTCTCTCTCTCACCCCCTCTCTCTCACCCCCTCTCTCTCACACCCTCTCTCTCCCATCCCCTCTCTGTCACTCACTCCCACCTCTCCCTCAGCGCCCTCTCACCCAGCTCTCTCTCTCTCTCACCCCCTCTCTCTCCCAAACCCCCTCTCTTCCTCCCTCTCACTCTTTCACCCTCTCTCTCTCACACCCCACCCCTCTCTCTCATCCCCCTCAGTCTCAGCCCCCACCCCTCTCACTCTCAACCCCCTCTCTCTCTCATCCCCTCTGTCTGAACCCCTCTTTCTCACTCCCTGTGTCTCTCACCACCCCTCTCTCACCACCCCCACTCTCATCCCCTCTTTCTCACCCCTCTCTCTGTCACCCCTTCTCATTCCTCCTCCCTCTTTCACCCCCTCACCCCTCTCCCTTTCTCTCTTACCCCGCGCTCTCTCTCTCTAACCCCTTCCCCTCTCACCCCTCTCGGTCACCCCCTCTCTCTCTTACCCTCGCTCTCTCTCTCACCCCTCTCTTTCTTTCTCAACCCCTCTCTCTCACACACACTCTCTCTCACTCCTCTCTCTCTGAACTCGCTTTCTCTGTCAACCCCTCTCTCTCACTCCCTCTCTCGCTCACCGTCCCCCTCTCACCACTCCCTCTCTCGCTCACCGTCCCCCTCTCACCGCGCCCTCTCTCACCACCCCCTCTCTCAACACCCCTCAGTCTCTCACCCCTCTCTCTCAACCCCTCTCTCTCTCACATCCATCTCTCTCTCACTCCCCTCTCTCTCACCCCTCTCTCTCCGTCACCCCTCTCTCTCCCACCCCAATCTCATTCACATCCCCCTCTCTTGCACACACACTCACACACCCTTGCTCTCTCACCCCTTCCTCTCTCCCACCATCTCTCTGCCTCTTTCTCATCCCCTCTCTCTCCTTCTCGCTCCCTCTCTCTCACCCCTCTCCCTCTCAACCCCTCTCTCTCAACCCCTCACTCTCGCCCCTTGCTCTCACCCCTCTCCCACACTCCCTCTCTCTCACTGCCTCTCTCTCTCACCACCCCCTCTCTCAAACCCCCTCACTCTCTCATCCCCTCACTCTCTCACCCCCTCTCTCTCAACCCCTCTCTCTCTCACCCTCCTCTCTCTCTCACCCCCCTCTCTCTCTCACGTCTCTCCCTCACTTCCTCTCTCTTTCACCCCCTTGTCTCTCACCACCCCCTCTCTCAACCCCCTTCACTCTCTCATCCCCTCATTCTCTCACACCTCCAATCTCTCATGCCCTCTCTCTTTCTCAAACCCTCTCTCTCTCACCCCTCTCTCTCTCACCCCTCTCTCTCACCCCTCTCTCTCTCATTCCCTCTCTCACCCCTCTCTCTCACGCCCTCTCACACCCTTTCGCTCTTACCCCGCGCTCTCTCTAACCCCTCACCCACTCTCTCACCCCTCTCTCTCACCCACTCTCTCAATCACACCCTCTCCTTCTCACTCCACTCTCTCTCTTACCCCCACTTTTTCTCTCTCAATCAACCTTTCTCTCTCAACCCCTTCTCACCCCCAGCCCCCTCTCTCTCCACCTCTCTCTGCCCTCTATCTCTCCCCTCTCTCTGCCCCCTCTCTCTCCCCCTCTATTTCCCTCTGTCTCTCACACCCCCTCTCTCTCCATCCCATCTCACGCTCTCACCCCACTTTCTCACTCTCACCCCACGTCTCTCTCTCTCTCCACCTCCTATTCCTTACATCCCTTCTCTCTCACAACCCTTCTCTCTCACACCCCTTCTCTCTCACACCTCTTCTCGCTCTAACACTCCTTCTCTCTCACTCCATCACTCTCTCACCACCCCTTTCTCAACCCCCTCACTCTCTCATCCCCTCACTCTCTCACACCCTCAATCTCTCACGCCCTCTCTCTTTCTCAACCCCTCTCTCTCACCCTTCTCTCTCTTTTATCCCCTCTCTCACCCCTCTCTCTTACTCCTTCTCACACCCTTTCTCTCTTACCCCACGGGTTCTCTCTAACCCCTCCCCCTCTCACCCCTCTCGCTCACCCCCTCTCTCTCACCCACTCTCTCAATCACACTCTCTCCTTCTAACTCCACTCTCTCTCTTACCCCCTCCCCACTTTCTCTCTCTCAATCACCCCTTGTCTCTCAACCTCTCTGTCTCGCACCCTCTCTTTCACCCACTCTCTCTTTCTCACTCAAGCTCTCTCTTTCTCACTTATACGCTCGCTTTTTCACTCACTCTCTCTCTTTCTCATCCCCTCTCTCTCACCCCCTCTCTCTCACCCCTGTCTCTCTCACCCTCTCTCTCTCTCACCCTCTCTCTCTCCCCTCTCTCTATCCCCTCTCTCTCCCCTTCTCTCTACCCCCTCTCTTGCCTCCCACTCTCTACCCTTTCTCTCCCCCTGTCTCTCACAACCCCTCTCTCTCTCTCCCATCTCACTCTCTCACCCCACTCTCTCTCTCTTAGCCCACGTCTCTCTCTCTTTCCCACCCCCTCTGCCTCACACACCTTTTCTCTCACATCCCTTCTCTCTCACACCCCTTCTCTCTCACACCCCTGTTTCTCATCCCCCCTCTCTCACTTCCTCTCTCTCATCACCTCTCTCTCTCAGCCCCCTCTCTCCCCCTCTCTCTCCACCCCTCTCTCTACCCCTCTCTCTCCCCCTCTCTCTTTCCCCCTCTTTCTCTCCCCCCTCCCCTCTCTCTCCTCCTCTCTCTCTCCTCTTCTCTCTCACCCCTCTCTCTCAACCATTCTCTCTCTCACACCCTCTTTCTCACTCCCCTCTCTCTTACGCCCTCCCCACTTTCTCTCTCTCAGTCACCCTTTGTCTCTCACATCCTCTCTCTCACACCTCTCTCTCACTCCCTCTGTGTCTAACCGCCCCCTCTCACCACCCCCTCTCTCAACCCCCCTCACACTCTCATCCCCTCTCGCTTATCCCTCTCTCTGTCTCCCCTCTCACCCCTCCTCCCTCTCACCCCCTCACCCCCTCCCTCTCTCACCCACTTTCTCTCTTACCCCGCGCTCTCTCTCTAACCCCTCCCCCTCACCCCTCTCGCTCACCCCCTCTCTCTCACCCACTCTCTCTCTCACACCCTCTCCTTCTCACTCCACTCTCTCTCTTACCCCCCACTTTTTCTCTCAATCAACCCTTCTCTCTAAACCCCTTCTCACCCCACCCCCCTCTCTCTCCACCTCTCTCTGCCCCCCTCTCTGCCCTCCATCTCCCTCTGTCTCTCTCACCCCCACTCTCTCCATCCCATCTCACTCTCTCACCCCACTCTCTCGCTTTCACTCCACGTCTCTCTTTCCCTCTCCACCCCTATTTCTCACACCCCTTCTCTCTCACACCCCTTCTCACTCTCTCACCTCTTCTCGCTCTCACACCCCTTCTCTCTCACACCCCTTCTCTCTCTCTCACCCCTCTCTCTCTCACCCCTCTCTCTCTCACACCGACTCTCTCTCAAACACACCCTCTATCTCACACCAACTCCTTCACCCCCTCTTTCTCATCCTTCTCTCACTCCCCTCTCTCTCTCCTCCCCTCTCTCTCCCCTCTTCCCCCACCCTCTCTCTCCCCTGTCTCTCCACCCTCTCTACACGCTTTCACTCCAGCCCCAATCGCCCACTCTCTCTCCCCCTCTCTCTCCCCCCTTTTTCTCCACCTATCTCTCCCCACTCTCACACCCTCTCTTACCATCCCCTCTCTCACCCCCCTCTCTCTCATCCCCCTCTCTTTCTCTCTCCCGCTATCTGTCTCCCCTCTCTCTCTGTCGCCCTCTCTCTGCCCCCTCTCTGTCACCGTCCCTCTGTCTCCCCTCCCTCTGTCCCCCTCTCTCTGTCCCCATCACTCGCCCCCCCCCCTCTGTCCGCATCTCTCTGCCCCCTCTCTCTTTCGCACTCTCTCTGCCCCTTCTCTCTCCCCCGCTCTCTGTCCCCCTGCTCTCTGTCACCCTCTCTCTGCCCACTCTGTCACAGTCTCTCTGTCCCCCCTCCCTCTGCCTCCCTCCCTCTGTACCACTCTCTCTGTTCCCCCCTCACTGTCCCCTCTCATTGTCGTCCTCTCTATTCCCCTCTCACTGTCACCGTCTCTCTGCACCCCTCTCTCTGTCCCCGTTTCTCTGTCCCCCTGCTCTCTGTCCCCTTCTCTCTGCCCCTCTCTGTCACCGTCTCTCTGCACCCCTCTCTCTGTCCCCGTTTCTCTGTCCCCCTGCTCTCTGTCCCCCCTCCCTCTGCCCCCCTCCCTCTGTACCACGCTCTCTGTTCCCCCCTCACTGTGCCCTCTCATTGTCGTCCTCTCTATGCCCCCTCACTGTCACCGTCTCTCTGCACCCCTCTCTCTGTCCCCGTTTCTCTGTCCCCCTGCTCTCTGTCCCCTTCTCTCTGTCCCCTCTCTGTCACCGTCTCTCTGCACACCTCTCTCTGTCCCCGTTTCTCTGTCCCCCTGCTCTCTGTCCCCCTCTCTCTGCCCACTCTATGTCACCGTCTCTCTGACCCCCCTCCCTCTGCCCCCCTCCCTCTGTACCACTCTCTCTGTCCCCCCCACCCCTCACTGTCCCCTCTCATTGTTGTCCTCTCTATGCCCCCTCACTGTCACGGTCTCTCTGCACCCCTCTCTCTGTCCCCGTTTCTCTATCCCCCTGCTCTCTGTCCCCTTCTCTCTGCCCCCTCTCTGTCACCGTCTCTCTGCATCCCTCTCTCTGTCGCCCCTCTCTCGGTCCCCGTTTCTCTGTCCCCCTGCTCTCTGCCTCCTCTCTCTGCCCGCTCTCTGTCACCGTTTCTCTGTCCCACCTCCCTCTGTCCCCCTCCCTCTGTTCCCCCTCCCTCTGTCCCCCTCTCCCTTTCCCCTCTCTCTGTCCCCCTCTCTCTGCCCCCTCTCTCTGTCCCCTCTCCCTCTGTCCCCCTCTCTCTTTCACCCTCTCTCTGCCCCCCTCTCTCTGTCCCCCTCTCTCTGCCCCCCTCTTTCTGCCCCCTCTCCCTCTGTCCCCTCTCTCTTCCACCCTCTCTCTTTCACCATATCTCTGCCACCCTCTCTCTGTCCCCCTCTCTCTGCCCCCCTCTCTCTGCCCCCTCTCCCTCTGTCCCCCTCTCTCTTTCACCCTCTCTTTGCCCCCACTCTGCCCCCCTCTCTCTGTCCTCCTCTCTCTGCCCCCTCTCCCTCTGTCCCCCTCTCTCTTTCACCCTCTCTCTGCCCCCCTCTGCCCCCATCTCTCTGTCCCCCTCTCTCTGTCACCCTCTCTCTGTCCCCACTCTGTCACCGTCTCTCTGCCCTCTCCCTCTGTCCCCCTCCCTCTGTACCCCCTTCTCTGTACCCCCTCATTGTCCCCCCTGTCTGACCCCCCTCTCTCTGCCCCCCGCTCTGTCCCCCCGCTCTGTCCCCCCTCTCTGTCCCCCTCTCTCTCTGTACCCCCTCTCTCTGTCCCCCCTCTCTCTGTTCCCCCTCTCTCTCTGTCCCCCTCTCTCTGTCCCTCCTCTGTCACCATCTGACTGTCCCCTCTGCCTCTGTCATCTCTCGCTCTGTCCCCTCCCTCTGTCCCCCCTCCCTCTGTCCCCCTCTCTCTCTGTCCTGCCCTGACTGTCCCCTCTCTTTGTCGCACTCTCTCTGCCTCCTCTCTGTCCTCTCTCTCTCTCTGTCCCCCCGCTTTCTGCCCCCTCTCTATGTTGCCCCTCAATCTGTCCCAACTCTCTCAGGTCCCCTCTCTCTGTTCCCCCCTCAGTCCCCCGTCCCTCCCTCTGTCCCCTCTCTCCCTGTCACCCTCTCTCTCTGTGCCCCCTCTCTCAGTTCCCCCTCTCTCTGTTCCCCCCTCTGTTCCCCCCCACTGTGTCCCCCCCTCTGTCCCCTCTCTCTGTCCCCCTCTCTCCGTCCCTCTCTCTCAGTCCCCCTCTCTCTGTTCCCCACTCTGTTCCCCTCCTCTGTGTCCCTCCTCTGTCCCCTCTCTCTGTCCCCCTCTCGCTCTGTCCCCCTCTCACTCTGTTCCTCTCTCTGTGTCCCGTCTCTCTGACCCCTCGCACTGTTCCCCGCTTTCTGTCCCCCAATCTCCATCGCCCTCTCTCTGCCCCTCTCTCTCCCCCACTCTGTACCCTCCATCTGTCCCCCTCCCTCTGTCCCCCCCCCCCTCTGTCCCCCTCCCTCTGTTCTCCCTCTCTCTGTCCCCCCTTCTCTGTCCCCCCTCTCTGTCCCCTTCTCTGTGCCCCCCCCACTCTGGTACGCCCCCGTCCCCCCCTCTGTCCTCTCTCTATCTGTCCCCTCTCTCTCTGTCCCCCTCTCTCTCTATCCCTCTCTCTTTCTGCCCCCCTCTCTCTGCCCCCTCGCTCTGTTCCCCGCTCTCTGTCCCCCCATCTCTATCGCCCTCTCTCTGCCCCTCTCTCTCCCCCACTCTGTACCCTCCATCTGTCTCCCTCCCTCTGTCCCCCCTCTCTCTGACCCCCTCTCTCTGCCCCCCCAATCTGGTTCTGTTACCCCCCCCTTCCCCCCTCTGTCCCCTGTCTCTATCCCTCTCTCTCTGCCCCCCTCTCTCTGCCCCCTCGCTCTGTTCCCTCTCTCTCTGCTCCCACATTCTCTGTCTCCCTCATTCTATCCCCCTCTCGCTGCCCCCTCGCTTTGTTCCCCGCTCTCTGTCCCCCCATCTCTATCGCCCTCTCTCTGCCCCTCTCTGTCACTGTCTCTCTGTCCCCCTCTCTCTGTCCCCCTCGTCCTCCCCTCTCTCTGTCCCCCCTCACTGCCCCCTCTCTGTCCCCGTCTCTCTGCCCCCTCTCTCAGTCCACCCTCTCTCTGTCCCAAACCTCTGCCCCCCCTCTCTGTAGCCCTCTCTCTGCCCCCTGTCAGACACCATCTCTCTGTTCCCTCCCGTCCACCCCTCTCTGTCGCCCGTTCTCTGCCCCCTCTCTGTCACCATCTCTCTGTACTCACTCGGTCTTTCCCCCTCCCTCTGTCCCCCTCTCTCTGTCCCCCCCTCTCTGTCCCCCTCTCTCTGCCCCCTCCCAGGCACCATCTCTCTGTCCCCCCTCCTTCTGTCCCCCTCTCTCTGTACCTCCTTCTCTGTCGCCCCCTCGCTCTGTAGCCTCTCTCTCTGTCCCCTCTCTCTCTGTCCCCCACTCTCTCTGTTCCCCCCTCTCTCTCTGTCCCCCTCTCTCTGTCCCCCCTCTCTCTGTCGCCCCTCTCTCTGTTGCCCTCTATCTGACCCCCACTCTCTCTGACCCCCCTCTCTGAACCCCACTCTCTCTGTTCCCCCTCTCTCTGACCCTCTCTCTCTGTCCCCCTCTCTCTGTAGCCCCTCTCTCTGCCCCCCTCTCTCTGTCCCCCACTCTCTCTGTTCCCCCCTCTCTCTGACCCCCTCTCTCTGTCCCCTCTCTCTGGTCCCCTCTCTCTGTCCTCCTCTCTGTCCCACTCTCTCTGCCCCCTCTCTGCCACCGTCTCTCTGTTCCCACTCACTCTGTCCCCTTCTCTCTGTCCCCGCGTCCCGCTGTCCCCCTCTTTCTGAAACACTCTCTCTGTCACCCTCTTTTTGTCCCACTCTCTCTGCCCCTCTCTCTCTCCCCCACACTGTACCCCCTCTCTGTCCCCCTCTCTCTGCCCCCTCTCTCTCCCACACTGTACCCCGCTCTCTGTCCCCCAATCTCTGTCGCCACTCCCACAGACCCCCTGTATCTCCCCCTCTCTCTGTCCTGCTCTCTCTATCCCCCTCTACCTCCCCCTCTTTCCATCCCCTCTATCTGACCCCATCTATCACCCACACTCTCTGTGCCCCTCTCTCTCTGTACCTTCTCTCTGCCCCCTCTCTCTCTGTCCCCGCACTCTGTCCCCTCTCTCTCTGTCCCCTCTCTCTGTCCCCCCTATCTCTGTCCCCCCCTCTCTCTGTCAACCCCCTCTCTCTGCCCCTCTCTCTCTCTGTCCCTCTCTCTCTGCCCCCTCTCTCTCCCCCACTCTCTGTCCCCTCCTCTCTCTGACCCCCTCTAACTCCCTCACTCTCTGTGACCCTCTCTCTGTCGTCCACTCTCTGCTCCCTCTCTCTCTCTGTCCCCGCGTCCCTCTGTCCCCCTCTTTCTGTCCCACTCTCTCTGTCCCCCTCTCTCTCTGTCCCCCCTCTCTTTCTCCCTGCCTCTCTGTCCCGCTCTCTCTGTCCCCCTCTCTCTGTCCCCTCCCTCTGTTCTCCCTCTCCATGTCCCCTTCTCTCTGCCCCCCCCCCACTCTGGTACCCCCGATCCCCCCCTCTGTCCTCTCTCTCTCTCTGTCCCCTCTCTCTCTGTCCCCCTCTCTCTCTATCCCTCTCTCTCTCTGCCCCCTCGCTCTGTTCACCGCGCTCTGTCCCCCCATCTCTATCGCCCTCTCTCTGCCCCTCTCTCTACCCCACACTGTACCCTCCATCTGTCTCCCTCCCTCTGTCCCCCTCCCTCTGTCTCCCTCCCTCTGTCCCCTCCCTCTTTTCTCCCTCTCTCTGTCCCCCTCTCTCTGCCCCCCCACTCTGTTCTCCCCCGTCCCCCCCTGCCTCTCTCTCTGTCCCCTCTCTCTCTGTCCTCTCTCTCTGCCCCCTCACTTTGTTCCCCGCTCTCTGTCCCCCCATCTCTATCGCCCTCTCTCTGCCCCTCTCTCTCCTCCACTCTGTACCCTCCATCTGTCTCCCTCCCTCTGTCCCCCTCCCTCTGTCCCCCTCCCTCTGTTCTCCCTCTCTCTGTCCCCCTCTCTCTGCCCCCCCACTCTGATCCCCCCCGTCCCCCCCTCTGTCCCCTCTCTCTGTCCCTCTCTCTCACTGCCCCCTCACTTTGTTCCCCGCTCTCTGTCCCCCCATCTCTATCGCCCTCTCTCTGCCCCTCTCTCTCCTCCACTCTGTACCCTCCATCTGTCCCGCTCCCTCTGTCCCCTCCCTCTGTTCTCCCTCTCCATGTCCCCTTCTCTCTGCCCCCCCCCCCACTCTGGTACCCCCGATCCCCCCCTCTGTCCTCTCTCTCTCTCTGTCCCCTCTCTCTCTGTCCCCCTCTCTCTCTATCCCTCTCTCTCTCTGCCCCCGCGCTCTGTTCACCGCGCTCTGTCCCCCCATCTCTATCGCCCTCTCTCTGCCCCTCTCTCTACCCCACACTGTACCCTCCATCTGTCTCCCTCCCTCTGTCCCCCTCCCTCTGTCTCCCTCCCTCTGTCCCCCTCCCTCTGTTCTCCCTCTCTCTGTCCCCCTCTCTCTGCCCCCCCACTCTGTTCTCCCCCGTCCCCCCCTGCCTCTCTCTCTGTCCCCTCTCTCTCTGTCCTCTCTCTCTGCCCCCTCACTTTGTTCCCCGCTCTCTGTCCCCCCATCTCTATCGCCCTCTCTCTGCCCCTCTCTCTCCTCCACTCTGTACCCTCCATCTGTCTCCCTCCCTCTGTCCCCCTCCCTCTGTCCCCCTCCCTCTGTTCTCCCTCTCTCTGTCCCCCTCTCTCTGCACCCCCACTCTGATCCCCCCCGTCCCCCCCTCTGTCCCCTCTCTCTGTCCCTCTCTCTCACTGCCCCCTCACTTTGTTCCCCGCTCTCTGTCCCCCCATCTCTATCGCCCTCTCTCTGCCCCTCTCTCTCCTCCACTCTGTACCCTCCATCTGTCTCCCTCCCTCTGTCCCCCTCCCTCTGTCCCCTCCCTCTGTTCTCCCTCTCTTTGTCCCCTTCTCTCTGCCCCCCCCCCACTCTGGTACCCCCGATCCCCCCCTCTGTCCTCTCTCTCTCTCTGTCCCCTCTCTCTCTGTCCCCCTCTCTCTCTATCCCTCTCTCTCTCTGCCCCCTCGCTCTGTTCACCGCGCTCTGTCCCCCCATCTCTATCGCCCTCTCTCTGCCCCTCTCTCTACCCCACACTGTACCCTCCATCTGTCTCCCTCCCTCTGTCCCCCTCCCTCTGTTCTCCCTCTCTCTGTCCCCCTCTCTCTGCCCCCCCACTCTGTTCCCCCCCCGTCCCCCCCTGCCTCTCTCTGTGTCCCCTCTCTCTCTGTCCTCTTTCTCTGCCCCCTCACTTTGTTCCCCGCTCTCTGTCCCCCCATCTCTATCGCCCTCTCTCTGCCCCTCTCTCTCCTCCACTCTGTACCCTCCATCTGTCTCCCTCCCTCTGTCCCCCTCCCTCTGTCCCCCTCCCTCTGTTCTCCCTCTCTCTGTCCCCCTCTCTCTGCCCCCCCACTCTGATCCCCCCCGTCCCCCCCCGTCCCCTCTCTCTGTCCCTCTCTCTCACTGCCCCCGCTCTCTGTCCCCCCATCTCTATCGCCCTCTCTCTGCCCCCTCTCTGTCACTGTCTCTCTGCCCCCTCTCTCAGTCCACCCTCTCTCTGTCCCAAACCTCTGCCCGCCCTTCTCTGTAACCCTCTCTGCCCCCTGTCAGACACCATCTCTCTGTTCCCCCTCGTCCACCCCTCTCTATCGCCCGTTCTCTGCCCCCTCTCCGTCACAATCTCTCTGTACTCACTTGGTCTTTCCCCCTCTCTCTGTCCCCCTCTCTCTGTCCCCCTCTCTCTGTCCCCCCCTCTCTGTCCCCCTCTCTCTGCCCTCTCCCAGGCACCATCTCTCTGTCCCCCCTCCTTCTGTCCCCCTCGCTCTGTCCCCCTCTCTCTGTCCCCCTCCGTCTGTCCCCCTCTCTCTGTACCTCCCTCTCTGTCCCCCCCTCGCTCTGTAGCCCCTCTCTCTGTCCCCCTCTCTCTGTCCCCCTCTCTCTGTCCCCCCCTCTCTGTCCCCCTCTCTCTGCCCTCTCCCAGGCACCATCTCTCTGTCCCCCCTCCTTCTGTCCCCCTCTCTCTGTCCCCCTCCGTCTGTCCCCCTCTCTCTGTACCTCCCTCTCTGTCCCCCCCTCGCTCTGTAGCCCCTCTCTCTGTCCCCCTCTCTCTGTCCCCCACTCTCTCTGTTCCCCCTCTCTCTGACCCCCTCTCTCTCTGTCCCCCTCTCTCTGACCCCTCTCTCTGTCCCCCTCTCTCTGTCTCCCTCTCTCTGTCGCCATATCTGTCACCATCTCTCTGTCGCGCTCTCTCTGTCCACCTCTTCTCTGTTCCCATCTCTCTCTGCCCCCCCCTGTCCTCCCTCTCTGTCCCCATCTCTCTGTCCCCCCTCTCTGTCCCCCCCTCTGTCCCCCCCTGTCTCTGTCCCCCTATCTGTCCCCCCTCTCTGTCCCCGCTCACTCTGTCCCCCTCTCTCTGTCCCCCCTCCGTCTGTCCCCCTCTTTCTGTTCCCCCTCTCTCTCTGTCTCCCTCTTTCTGACCCCCTCTCTCTCTGTCCCCCTCTCAGCCCCCCCTCTCTCTGTCACCCTCTTTCTGACCCCCACTCTCTCTGACCCCCCTCTCTGTCCCCCTCTCTCTGCCCCCTCTCTCTGTCCCCCTCTCTCTGTCCACGCCTCTCTCTGTAGCCCCTCTCTCTGCCCCCCTCTCTCTGTCCCCCTCTCTCTGTCCCCCCTCTCTCTGTCGCCCTCTTTCTGACCCTCACTCTCTCTGACCCCCCTCTCTGTCCCCCTCTCTCTGTCCCACTCTCTGTCCCCTCTCTCTCTCCCCCTCTCTCTGTCCACCCCTCTCTCTGTAGCCCCTCTCTCTGCCCCCTCTCTCTTTCCCCCACTCTCTCTTTCCCACTCTCTCTGTCGCCATATCTGTCACTGTCTCTCTGTCCCTCTCTCTCTGCCCCCTCTCTGTCACCGTCTCTCTGTCCCCGCTCACTCTGTCCCACTCTCTCTGTCGCCCTCTTTCCGTCCCACTCTCTCTGTCCCCCTCTCTCTGTCCCCCTCTCTCTGCCCTTCTCTCTCTCCCCACACTGTACCCCCTCTCTGTCCCACTCTCTCTGTCCCCCTCTCTCTGCCCCCCTCTCTCTCCCACACTGTACCCCGCTCTCTGTCCCCCAATCTCTGTCGCCCCTCCCTCAGACCCCCTAAATCTCCCCCTCTCTCTGTGCCCCTCTCTCTGTCCTGCTCTCTGTCCCCCTCTACCTCCCCCTCTTTCCGTCCCCTCTATCTGACCCCATCTATCACCCACACTCTCTGTGCCCCTCTCTCTCTGTACCTTCTCTCTGCCCCCTCTCTCTCTGTCCCCGCACTCTCTCCCCTCTCTCTCTGTCCCCACTCTCTGTCCCCCCATCTCTGTCCCCCCCCTCTCTGCCCCCCCCCTCTCTGCCCCCTCTCTCTCTTCCCTCTCTCACTGCCCCCTCTCTCTCCCCCACTCTCTGTCCCAATCTCCCTGTGGCCCTCTCTCTGCCCACTCTGTTCCCCTCTGTCTGACCCCCACTCTCTCTCCCCCACTCTCTGTCCCAATCTCCCTGTGGCCCTCTCTCTGCCCACTCTGTCCCCCTCTCTCTGTCCCCCACTCTCTGTCCCCTCCTCTCTCTGACCCCCTCTAACTCCCTCACTCTCTGTGACCCTCTCTCTGTCGCCCACTCTCTGCCCCCTCTCTCTCTGTCCCCGTGTCCCTCTGTCCCCCTCTTTCTGTCCCACTCTCTCTGTCACCCCCTCTCTGCCCCCCTCTCTCTGCCCACTCTCTCTGTCTCCCTCTCTCTGTCGCCGTCTCTGTCACCGTCTCTCTGTCCTCACTCGGTCTGTCCCCCTCCCTCTGTCCCCCTCTCTCTGTCCCCCTCTCTCTGTCCCCCCCTCTCTGTCCCCCTCTCTCTGCCCCCTCCCAGTCCCCCTCCCTCTGTCCCCCCTCCCTCTGTCCCCCTCGCTCTGTCTCTCTCTCTGTCTCCCTCCGTCTGTCCCCCTCTCTCTGTAGCCCCTCTCTCTGTCCCCCCTCACTCTGTTCCCCCCTCTGTCTGACCCCCTCTCTCTGACCCCTCTCTCTGTCCCATCTCTCTGTCCCCCTCTCTCTGTCGCCATATCTGTCACCGTCTCTCTGTCGCGCTCTCACTGTCCACCTCTCTCTCTGTTCCCATCTCTCTGTCCCCATCTCTCTGTCCCCCCTCTCTGTCCCCGCTCACTCTGTCCCCCTCTTTCTGTCCCCACTCTCTCTGTCCCCCTCTCTCTCTCCCCGCTCTCTGTCCCCCGCTCTCTGTCCCCCCCTCTCTCTGTCCCCCTCTCTCTCTGTTCCCCCCTCTCTCTGACCCCCTCTCTCTGTCCCCCTCTCTCTGACTCCTCTCTCTGACCCCTCTCTCTGTCTCCCTCTCTCTGTCGCCATATCTGTCACCGTTTCTCTGTCGCTCTCTCTCTGTCCACCGCTCTCACTGTTCCCATTTGTCTCTGTTCCTCCCTCTCTGTCCCCCCCTCTCTGTCCCCCCTCTCTGTCCCTCTCTCTCTGTCCCCCCCCCTCTGTCCCCCCCTCTGTCCCCCTCTCTCTGCCCCCTCTCTCTGCCCTCCTCTCTCTGTCCCCCCTCTCTGTCCCACTCTCTCTGCCCCCTCTCTATCACCGACTCTCTGCCCCCCGTCTCTCTGCCCCATCTCTCTCTGTCCCCCCTCTCTGTTCCTCTCTCTCTCTGCCCCCTCTCTATCACCGACTCTCTGCCCCCCGTCTCTCTGCCCCATCTCTCCCTGTCCCCCCTCTCTGTCCCTCTCTCTCTGTCCCCACCCTGTCCCCACCTCTCTGCCCCCCTCTCTCTCTGCCCCCCCTCTCTCTGCCCCATCTCTCTCTGTCCCCACTCACTCTGTCCCATTCTCTCTGTCCCCGCGTCCCGCTGACCCCCTCTTTCTGTACCACCTTCTCTGTCGCCCTCTTTCTGTCCCACTCTCTCTGTCCCCTCTCTCTGTCCCCCTCTCTCTGCCCCCCCTCCTCCCACACTGTAACCCTCTCTGTCCCCCAATCTCTGTCGCCCCTCCCTCTGACCCCCTGTATCTCCCCCTCTCTCTCTGTCCTGCTCTGTCTGTCCCCCTCTACCTCCCCCTCTTTCTGTCCCCTCTATCTGACCCCATCTATCACCCAAACTCTCTGTGCCCCTTTCTCTCTGTACGTTCTCTCTGCCCCCTCTCTCTCTGTCCCCGCACTCTGTCCCCTCTCTCTCTGTTCCCTCTCTCTGTCCCCCCTTTCTCTGTCCCCCTCTCTCTCTGCCCCCTCTCTCTCTGTCCCTCTCTCTCTGCTCCCTCTCTCTGACCCCCACTCTCTGTCCCCCTCTCTCTGACCCCCACTCTCTGTCCACCACTCTCTGTCCCCCACTCTCTCTCCCCCTATCTCTAACCCCCAATTTCTGTCCCCCACTCTCTGTTCCCTCCTCTCTCTGACTCCCTCTAACTCCCTCACTCTCTGTGACCCTCTCTCTGTCACCCACTCTCTGCCCCCTCTCTCTCTGTCCCCACGTCCCTCTGTCCACCTCTTTCTGTCCCACTCTCTCTCTTCCCCTCTCTCTCTGTCCCCCTCTCTCTCTGTCCCCCTCTCTCTCTGTCCCCCCCCTCTCTCTGTCCCCCTCTCTCTGTCCCCCTCTCTCTCTGTCCCCCTCTCTCTCTGTCCCCCTCTCTCTGTCCCCCCTCTCTCTGTCCCCCTCTCTCTCTGTCCCCGTCTGTCTCTCTGACCCCCCTCTCTCTGTCCCCCTCTCTCTCTGTCCCCCTCTCTCTCTGTCCCCATCTCTCTCTGTCCCTCCTTCTCGCTGTCCCCCTCTCTCTGTCCCACTCTCTCTGTTCACTCTCTCTCTGTCCCGGTGCTCTCTCTGTCTGCATCTCTTTCTGTCCCCCCTCTCTATCCCTCCCCTCTCTGTCCACTCCCTCCCCGTCCACCCCTCCCCCCCGTTCCCCACTCAGTCCATCCCCCTCTCTCTGTCCCCCTCTCTCTGTCCCCCTTCTCTCTGTCCCCCTCTCTCTGTCCCCCTCTTTCTGTCACCGTCTCTCTGTCCTCCCTCTGTCTGTTCCCCTCTCTCTGCCCCCCTTTCTCTGACACCCTCTCTCTCCCTCACTCTGTAACCCTCTCTCTGTCCCCACTCTCTCTGACCCCCTCTATCTTCCCCACTCTCTGTGCCCCTCTCTCTGTCCCCCCCCGTCCCCTTCTCTCTGTCCCCCTCTCTCTCTGTTCCCCTCTCTCTCTGTCCCCCTCTTTCTGTCCTCCTTTCTCTGTCTCCCCTCTCTGTCGCCCCCTCACTCTCTATCCCCTCTCTCTCTGTCACCCTCTCTCTGCTCCCTAACTCCCACCCGATCTCTGTCCCCCTCTCTCTGTTGCCCTCTCTCTGCCCACTCTCTGTCCCCCTCTCTCTGCCCCCTCTCTCTCCCCCACTCTGTACCCCTCTCTCTGTACCCCTCTCTCTCTGTCCCCCTCTCTCTCTGTCCCCCTCTCTCTGTCCCCCCTCTCTCTATCCCTCTCTCTCTATCCCCCTCTCTCTGTCCCCCTCTCTCTGTCCCCCCCTCTCTCTATCCCTCTCTCTCTCTGTCCCCCACTATCTCTGTCCCCCTCTCTCTCTGTCCCCCCCTCTCTCTGTTCTCCCTCTCTCTGTCCCTCCTCTCTCTGTCCCCCTCTCTCTCTGCCCCCCCTCTTTTCTCCCTCTCTCTGTCCCTCCTCTCTCTGCCACCTCTCTGTCACCATCTCTCTGTCCCCTCTCCCTCTGTTCCCTCTCGCTCTGTCCCCTCTCTCTGCCCCCCCCACTCTTGTCCCCCCGTCCCCACTCTGTCCTCCCTCTCTCTGTCCCCCTCTCTCTGTCCCCCTCTCTCTCTAACCATCTCTGTCTCTGACCCCCTCTCTCTGCCCCCTCGCTCTGTTCCCCTCTCTCTGTTCCCCCATCTCCATCGCCCTCTCTCTGCCACCTCTTTGTCACCCTCTCTCTGTCCCACCCTCTCTGTCTCCGTCTCTCTGCCCCCTCTCAGTCACCGTTTCTCTGTTCGCCCCGCCGTCCACCCCTCTCTGTCACCCGCTCTCTGCCCCCTCTCTGTCACAGTTTCTCTGTCCCCCTCTCTCTGTCCCCCTCGTCCCCCCCTCTCTCTGTTCCCCCCACCCCACTGTCCCCTCTCTGTCCCCCCGCTCTCCTCCCCCCTCACTGTCCCCTCTCAGTCACCGTCTCTCTGTTCGCCCCCCCCGTCCCCCCTCTCTCTGTCCCCCCCTCACTGTCCCCTCTCTTTGTTGGTCTCTCTCTGCCCCGTCTGTCACCGTCTCTCTGCCCCTTCTCTCTCTGCCCCCCTCTCTCTCTGTCCCCTCTCTCTCTCTGTCCCCACTCTTTCTGCCCACTCTCTCTATCCCCATCTCTCTGTTCCCTCTCTGGTCCCCCCCTCTGCGCCCCCTCTCTGTTCACCTCTCTCTCTGTACCCCCTCTCTCTCTGACTCCCTCTCTCTCTGTCCCCCTCTCTCTCTGTACCCTCTCTCTCTCTGACCCCCCCTCTCTCTGTCCCTCTCTCTCTCTGCCCCCTCTCTCTCTGTGCCCCCTCTCTCTGTCCCGGTCTCTCTGTCCCTCTCTCAGTCCATCCTCTCTGTCACAAACCTCTGTCCCCCCTCTCTGTAGCCCTCTCTCTGCCCCCTCTCAGTCACCATCTCTCTGTTCCCCCCGTCCACGCCTCTCTGTCGCCCGCTCTCTGCCCCTCTCTGTCACAGTCTCTCTGTCCCCCCTCTCTCTGTCCCCCTCTCTCTGTGTCCCCTCTCTGTCTCCCCCTCTCTGTCACCCCTCTCTGTAGCCCTCTCTCTCTGCCCCCTCTCAGTCACCATCTCTTTGTTCCCCCCCCCGTCCACCCCTCTCTGTCCCCCTCTCTCTGTCGCTCTCTCTGTCCCCCTCTTTCTGTCCCCCCTCCCTCTGTCCCCCTCTCTCTGTCGCCCTCTTGCTGACCCCCTCTCTCTGTCCCCCTCTCACTGTCCCCCCTCTCTCTGTCGCCCTCTTTCTGTCCCCCTCTCTATCTGTCCCCCCTCTCTGTCCCCTCCCAGTCACCATCTCTCTGTCCCCCCTCCCTCTGTCCCCCTCCCTCTGTCCTCCTCTCGCTGTCTCCCTCTCTCTGTCCCCCCTCTCTGCCCCCCTGTATCTCCCTCACTCTCTGTGGCCCTCTCTCTGTCGCCAACTCTCTGCCCCCCTCTCCCTCCCCGCCTCTCTCTGTCCCCATCTCTGTCAACCTCTCTCTCTGTCCCCCCTCTCTGTCCCCCTCTCTCTCTGTCCCTCTCTCTCTGTCCCCCTTCTCTCTGTCCCCCTCGCTGTCCCTCTCTCTCTGTCCTCCTCTCTGCCCCCCATTTCTCTGTCCCCCTCTCGCTCCCACCTGCCTCTCTCTGTCCTCCTCTCTCTGCCCCCCTTTCTCTGACACGCTGTCTTTCCCCAACTCTGTAACCCTCTCTCCGTCCCCACTACCTCTGACCCCCTCTATCTTCCCCACTCACTGTGCCCCACTCTCTGTCACTCTCTCTCTGTCCCTCTCTCTCTCTGTCCCTCTCTCTCTGTCCCCCTCTCTGTCCCTCTCTCTCTGTCCCCCTCTCTGTCCCCCATTTCTCTGTCCCCCCCTCTCTCCCACCTGCCTCTCTCTGTCCTCCTCTCTCTGCCCCCTTTCTCTGACACCCTCTCTTTCCCCCACTCTGTAACCCTCTCTCTGTCCCCACTCCCTCTGACCCCCTCTATCTTACCCACTCTCTGTGCCCCACTCTCTGTCCCGCGCTCTCTGTCCCTCGCTCTCTGTCCCCCAAACTCTGTTCCCCTCTCTCTGTCCCGCGCTCTCTGTCCCTCGCTCTCTGTCCCCCGCTCTCTGTCCCCTCTCTCTCTATCTTTCCCGCCCTCTCTCTGTCCCCCCGGCTTTGGCCGCCTCTCTCTCTCTGTCCACCTCTCTCTGCCCCCCTCTCTCTGTACCCCCTCTCTCTGTCCCCCTCTCTCTGTCCCCGTCTCTCTGTCCATCCTCTCTCTGTCCCGCTCTTTCTCTGTCCCCCTCTCTCTGTCCCCCTCTCTCTCTGTCCCCCCCTCTCTCTCTGTCCCCCTCTCTCTCTGTCCCCCTCGCTCTCTGTCCCCCTCTCTGTCCCCTCTCTCTCTCTGTCCCCTCTCTTTGTATCCCCCTCTCTCTCTGCTCCCTCTCTCTATTTCCCCCCTCTCTCTGTCCCCCAGCTGTCTGTCTCCCCCGCTCTCTGTCCCCTCTCTCTCTCACTTTCCCGCCCTCTCTCTGTCCCCCCTCTCTTTCCCCCTCTCTCTCTGTCCCGCTCTCTGTCTGTCCCCCTCTGTCTGCCCCCCTCTCTCTCTCTGTCCCTCTCTCTCTGCCCCCTCTCTCTTACCCGGTCTCTGTCCCCCTCTCTCTGTTGCCCTCTCTCTGCCCACTCGCTGTCAAACTCTCTCTGCCCCCCTTACTCTCTCCCACTCTGTACCCCTCTCTCTTTCCCCCACGCTGTAACCCTCTCTCTGTCCCCACTCCCTCTGACCCCCTCTATCTTCCCCACTCTCTGTGCCCCACTATCTGTCCCAAGCACTCTGTCCCTCGCTCTCTGTCCCCCACTCTCTGCCCCCACTCTCTCTCTGTCCCCCTCTCTCTGTCCCCCTCTCTCTGTCCCCCCTCTCTATCCCCCGCTCTCTCTGTCCCCTTCTCTCTCTCTGTCCCCCTCTCTCTGCCCCCTCTCTTTGCCCCGGTCTCTGTCCCCCTCTCTCTGTTGCCCTCTCTCTCTGCCCACTCTCTGTCCCACTCTCTCTGCCCCCCTCACTCTCTCCCACTCTGTACCCCTCTCTCTTTCCCCCACTCTCTGTCCCCCTCTCTCTGTACCCTCTCTCTCTGTCCTCAGTCTCTCTGCCCCCACTCTCTTCCCCCTCTCTCTGTCCCCCTCTCTCTCTGTCCCCTCTCTCTGCCCCCCTCTCTCTGTCCCCCTCTCTCTCTGTCCCCCTCTCTCTGTCCCCCTCTCTCTCTGTCCCCCTCTCTCTGTCCCCCTCTCTCTGTCCCCCTCTCTCTCTCTGTCCCCCCCTCTCTCTGTCCCCCTCCTTCTCTGTGCCCCTCTCTCTGACCCCTCTCTCTCTGTTCTCCCTCTCTCTGTCCCTCCTCTCTCTGCCCCCACTCTGTCACCATCTCTCTGTCCCCTCTCCCTCTGTTTCCTCTCGCTCTGATCCCCTCTCTCTGCACCCCCACTCTGGTCCCTCCCTCCCCACTCTGTCCTCTCTCTCTCTGTCCCCTCTCTCTCTGTCCCCCTCTCTCTCTATCCCTCTTTCTCTCTGACCCCCTCTCTCTGCCCCCTCGCTCTGTTCCCCACTCTTTGTTCCCCCATCTCTATCGCCCTCTCTTTGTCCCCCCTGTCACCGTCTCTCTGTTCCCCCCCAGTCCACCCCTCTCTGTCGCCCGCTCTCTGCCCCCTCTCTGTCACAGTTTCTCTGTCCCCCCTCTCTCTGTCCCCCATTCTCTGTCCCCCTTCTCTCTGACCCCCTTCTATCTCCCTCACTCTCTGTGGCCCTCTCTCTGTCGCCAACTCTCTGCCCCGCTCCCTCCCCGCCTCTCTCTGTCCCCCTCTATGTCCCCCTCTCTCTCTGTCCCCCTCTCTCTGTCCCCCTCTCTCTCTGTCCCCATCTCTCTCTGTCCCCCCCTCTCTCTGTCCCACCAACTCTGTCCCCCTCTCTCTGTCCCCCTCTCTCTCTGTCCCCCTCTCTCTCTCTGTCCCTCTCTCTCTCTGTCCCTCTCTCTCTGTCCCCCTCGCTGTCCCTCTCTCTCTATCCCCATCTCTGTCCCCCATTTCTCTGTCCCCCTCTCTCTCCCACCTGCCTCTCTCTGTCCTCCTCTCTCTGCCCCCCTTTCTCTGACACCCTCTCTTTCCACCACTCTGTAACCCTCTCTCTGTCCCCACTCCCTCTGACACCCTCTATCTTCCCCACTCTCTGTGCCCCACTCTCTGCCCCCCTCTCGGTTCCCCTCTCTCTCTCTGTCCCCCTCTCTCTGTCCCCCCCTCTCTTTCCCCCTCTCTCTCTGTCCCCCGCTCTCTCTGTCCCCCTCTCTCTGCCCCCCCACTCTGGTCCGCCCCCGTCCCCACTCTGTCCTCTCTCTCTCTGTCCCCCCTCTCTCTGTCCCCCTCTCTCTCTAACCCTCTCTGTCTCTGACCCCCTCTCTCTGCCCCCTCGCTCTGTTCCCCGCTCTCTGTTCCCCCATCTCCATCGCCCTCTCTCTGCCCCCTCTTTGTCACCCTCTCTCTGTCCCCCCCCTCCCAGTCACCGTCTCTCTGTTCCCACCCCCGTCCACCCCTCTCTGTCGCCCGTTCTCTGCCGCCTCTCTGTCACAGTTTCTCTGTTCCCCCTCTCTCTGTCCCCCTTCTCTCTGTCCCCCACTCTCTGTCCCCCTTCTCTCTGACCCCCTCCACCTCCCTCACTCTCTGTGGCCCTCCCTCTGTCGCCAACTCTCTACCCCCCCTCCCTCCCCGCCTCTCTCTGTCCCCCTCTATGTCACCCCTCTCTCTGTCCCCTCTCTCTCTGTCCCCCTCTCTCTCTATCCCTCTTTCTCTCTGACCCCCTCTCTCTGCCCCCTCGCTCTGTTCCCCACTCTCTGTTCCCCCATCTCTATCGCCCTCTCTCTGTCCCCCCTGTCACCGTCTCTCTGTTCCCCCCCAGTCCACCCCTCTCTGTCGCCCGCTCTCTGCCCCCTCTCTGTCACAGTTTCTCTGTCCCCCCTCTCTCTGTCCCCCATTCTCTGTCCCCCTTCTCTCTGACCCCCTTCTATCTCCCTCACTCTCTGTGGCCCTCTCTCTGTCGCCAACTCTCTGCCCCGCTCCCTCCCCGCATCTCTCTGTCCCCCTCTATGTCCCCCTCTCTCTCTGTCCCCCTCTCTCTGTCCCCCTCTCTCTCTGTCCCCATCTCTCTCTGTCCCCATCTCTCTGTCCCCCTCTATGTCCCCCTCTCTCTCTGTCCCCCTCTCTCTCTGTCCCACCAACTCTGTCCCCCTCTCTCTGTCCCCCTCTCTCTCTGTCCCCCTCTCTCTGTCCCCTCTCTCTCTGTCCCCCTCTCTCTCTGTCCCTCTCTCTCTCTGTCCCTCTCTCTCTGTCCCCCTCGCTGTCCCTCTCTCTCTATCCCCATCTCTGTCCCCCATTTCTCTGTCCCCCTCTCTCTCCCACCTGCCTCTCTCTGTCCTACTCTCTCTGCCCCCTTTCTCTGACACGCTGTCTTTCCCCCACGCTGTAACCCTCTCTCTGTCCCCACTCCCTCTGACACCCTCTATCTTCCCCACTCTCTGTGCCCCACTCTCTGTCCCCCCTCTCTGTTCCCCTCTCTCTCTCTGTCCCCCTCTCTCTGTCCCCCCTCTCTCTGTCCCCCTCTCTCTCTAACCCTCTCTGTCTCTGACCCCCTCTCTCTGCCCCCTCGCTCTGTTCCCCGCTCTCTGTTCCCCCATCTCCATCGCCCTCTCTCTGCCCCCTCTTTGTCACCCTCTCTCTGTCCCCCCCCTCCCAGTCACCGTCTCTCTGTTCCCACCCCCGTCCACCCCTCTCTGTCGCCCGTTCTCTGCCGCCTCTCTGTCACAGTTTCTCTGTTCCCCCTCTCTCTGTCCCCCTTCTCTCTGTCCCCCACTCTCTGTCCCCCTTCTCTCTGACCCCCTCCACCTCCCTCACTCTCTGTGGCCCTCCCTCTGTCGCCAACTCTCTACCCCCCTCTCCCTCCCCGCCTCTCTCTGTCCCCTCTATGTCACCCTCTCTCTCTGTCCCCCTCTCTCTGTCCCCCTCTCTCTCTGTCCCCATCTCTCTCTGTCCCCATCTCTCTGTCCCCCTCTATGTCCCCCTCTCTCTCTGTCCCCCTCTCTCTCTGTCCCACCAACTCTGTCCCCCTCTCTCTGTCCCCCTCTCTCTCTGTCCCCCTCTCTCTGTCCCCTCTCTCTCTGTCCCCCTCTCTCTCTGTCCCTCTCTCTCTCTGTCCCTCTCTCTCTGTCCCCCTCGCTGTCCCTCTCTCTCTATCCCCATCTCTGTCCCCCATTTCTCTGTCCCCCTCTCTCTCCCACCTGCCTCTCTCTGTCCTACTCTCTCTGACACGCTGTCTTTCCCCCACGCTGTAACCCTCTCTCTGTCCCCACTCCCTCTGACACCCTCTATCTTCCCCACTCTCTGTGCCCCACTCTCTGTCCCCCCTCTCTGTTCCCCTCTCTCTCTCTGTCCCCCTCTCTCTGTCCCCCCTCTCTCTGTCCCCCTCTCTCTCTAACCCTCTCTGTCTCTGTCCCCCTCTCTCTGTCCCCCTCTCTCTCTGTCCCCCTCTCTCTCTGTCCCCATCTCTCTCTGTCCCCCTTTCTCTCTGTCCCACCCACTCTGTCCCCCTCTCTCTGTCCCCCCTCTCTGTCGCCCTCTCTCTCTGTCCCCCTCTCTCTCTGTCTGTCCCCCTCGCTGTCCCTCTCTCTCTGTCCCCCTCTCTGTCCCCCATTTCTCTGTCCCCCTCTCTCTCCCACCTGCCTCTCTCTGTCCTACTCTCTCTGCCCCCTTTCTCTGACACGCTGTCTTTCCCCCACGCTGTAACCCTCTCTCTGTCCCCACTCCCTCTGACCCCCTCTATCTTTCCCACTCTCTGTGCCCCACTCTCTGTCCCAAGCACTCTGTCCCTCGCTCTCTGTCCCCCACTCTCTGCCCCCCCCTCTCTCTCTGTCCCCCTCTCTCTGTCCCCCCTCTCTGTCCCCCTCTCTCTCTGTCCCCTTCTCTCTCTCTGTCCCCCTCTCTCTGCCCCCTCTCTTTGCCCCGGTCTCTGTCCCCCTCTCTCTGTTGCCCTCTCTCTGCCCACTCTCTGTCCCACTCTCTCTGCCCCCCTCACTCTCTCCCACTCTGTACCCCTCTCTCTTTCCCCCACTCTCTGTCCCCCTCTCTCTGTACCCCTCTCTCTGTCCCCCTCTCTCTGTCCCCAGTCTCTCTGCCCCCCCTCTCTTCCCCACTTTCTCTGTCCCCCTCTCTCTCTGTCTCCCTCTCTCTGCCCCCCTGTCTCTCTGTCCCCCTCTCTCTGTCCCCCCCTCTCTGTCCCCCTCTCTCTCTGTTCCCCCTATCTCTCTGTTCTCCCTCTCTCTGTCCCCCTCTCTTTGTCCCCCTCTCTCTGTCCCTCCTCTCTCTGCCCCCACTCTGTCACCATCTCTCTGTCCCCTCTCCCTCTGTTCCCTCTCGCTCTGTCCCCCTCTCTCTGCCCCCCCACTCTGGTCCCCTCCGTCCCCACTGTGTCCTCTCTCTCTCTCTGTCCCCCCTCTCTCTGTACCCCTCTCTCTCTAACCCTCTCTGTCTCTGCCCCCCTCTCTCTGCCCCCTCGCTCTGTTCCCCGCTCTCTGTTCCCCCATCTCCATCGCCCTCTCTCTGCCCCCTCTTTGTCACCGTCTCTCTGTTCCCCCCTCTCTGTCTCCGTCTCTCTGCCCTCTCTCAGTCACCATCCCTCTGTTCGCCCCCCCGTCCACCCCTCTCTGTCGCACGCTCTCTGCCACCTCTCTGTCACAGTTTCTCTGTTCCCCCTCTCTCTGTCCCCCTCGTCCCCCCTCTCTCTGTTCCCCCCTTCACAGTCCCCTCTCTGTCCCCCTTCTCTCTGTCCCCCCCTCACTGTCCCCTCTCTTTGTTGGCCTCTCTCTGCCCCTCTGTGTCACCGTCTCTCTGCCCCCCTCTCTCTCTGTCCCCTCTCTCTCTCTGTCCCCACTCTTTCTGCCCCCTCTCTCTATCCCCATCTCTCTGTTCCCTCTCTGGTCCCCCCATCTGCGCCCTCTCTCTGTTCACTTCTCTCTCTGTACCCCCCTCTCTCTGACCCCCGCTCTCTGTCCCCGTCTCTCTGTAACCCTGTCTCTGTCCCCTTCTCTCTGTCCCCCTCTCTCTGTCCCCCTCTCTCTGTCCCTCCTCTCTCTGTCCCCCTCTCTCTGTCCCTCTGTCTCTGTCCCCCTCTCTCTGTCCCCCTCTCTCTGTCCCTCCTCTCTCTGCCCCCACTCTGTCACCATCTCTCTGTCCCCTCTCCCTCTGTTCCCTCTCGCTCTGTCCCCCTCTCTCTGCCCCCCGTACTCTGGGCCCTCCGTCCCCCCTCTGTCCTCTCCCTCTCTGTCCCCCCTCTCTCTGTCTCCCTCTCTCTCTAACCCTGTCTGTCACTGACCCCCTCTCTCTGCCCCCTCGGTCTGTTCCCCGCTCTGTGTTCCCCCATCTCCATCGCCCTCTCTCTGCCCCTTCTTTGTCACCGTCTCTCTGTCCCCCCCCCCCCCCGCGTCACCGTCTCTCTGTCCCCTCTCCCGCTGTTCCCTCTAGCTCTGTCCCCCTCTCTCTGCCCCCCCACTCTGGTACACCCCCGTCCCCCCTCTGTCCTCTCTCTCTGTGTCACCCCTCTCTCTGTCCCCCCTCTCTCTAACCCTGTCTGTCACTGACCCCCTCTCTCTGCCCCCTCGGTCTGTTCCCCGCTCTGTGTTCCCCCATCTCCATCGCCCTCTCTCTGCCCCCTCTTTGTCCCCCTCTCTCTGTCCCCCCCCCAACTTTGGCCGTCTCTCTCTCTCTGTCCACCTCTCTCTGCCCCCCCCCCCTCTCTGTAACCCCTCTCTCTGTCCCCCTCTCTCTGTCCACGTCTCTCTGTCCCTCCTCTCTCTGTCCCCCTCTCTCTGTCCCCTCTCCCTCTATTCCCTCTCGCTCTGTCCCCCTCTCTCTGCACCCCCCACTCTGGTACACCCCCGTCCCCCCTCTGTCCTCTCTCTCTGTGTCAACCCTCTCTCTGTCCCTCTCTCTCTCAAACCCTCTATGTCTCAGCCCCCCCTCTCTCTGTACCCCCTCTCTCTGTCCCCCTCTCTCTGTCCCCGTCTCTCTGTCCCCCTCTCTCTGTTCTCCCTCTCTCTGTCCCTCTCTCTCTGTCCCCCTCTCTCTGTCCCTCCTCTCTCTGCCCCCACTCTGTCACCATCTCTCTGACCCCTCTCCCTCTGTTCCCTCTCTCTCTGTCACCCCTCTCTCTGTCCCCCTCTCTCTCTAACCCACTCTATCTCTGACCCCCTCTCTCTGCCCCCTCTCTCTGTTCCCCGCTCTCTGTTCCCCCATCTCCATCGCCCTCTCTCTGCCCCCTCTTTGTCACCGTCTCTCTGTCTCCGTCGCTCTGCCCTCTCTCAGTCACCGTCTCTCTGTTCCTCCCCCTCGTCCACCCCTCTCTGTCGCCCGCTCTCTGCCCCCTCTCTGTCACAGATTCTCTGCCCCCATCTCTCTGTCCCCCTCGTCCCCCCCTCTCTCTGTTCCCCCCACCCCACTGTCCCCTCTCTGTCCTCCCGCTCTCTGTCCCCCCCTCACTGTCCTCTCTCAGTCACCGTCTCTCTATTCGCCCCCCCCCGTCCCCCCTCTCTCTGTCCCCCCCTCACTGTCCCCTCTCTTTGTTGGCCTCACTCTGCCCCGCTCTGTCACCGTCTCTCTGCCCCTTCTCTCTCTGCCACCCTCTCTCTCTGTCCCCTCTCTCTCTCTCTGTGTCCCCACTCTTTCTGCCCCCTCTGTCTATCCCCATCTCTCTGTTCTCTCTCTGGTTCCCCGCCTCTGCGCCCCCTCTCTGTTCACCTCTCTCTCTGTACCCCCTCTCTCTCTGACCCTCCTCTCTCTGTCCCCCTCTCTCTCTCTACCCCCTCTCTCTCTGTCCCCCTCTCTCTCTGTATCCCCTCTCTCTCTGACCCCCCTCTCTCTCTGTCCCTCTCTCTCTCTGCCCTCCCCTCTCTGCCCCCTCGCTCTGTTCCCCGCTCTCTGTCCCCCCATCTCTACCGCCCTCTCTCTGCCCCCTCTCTGACACTGTCTCTCTGTCCCCCCTCTCTCTGTCCACGTCTCTCTGCCCCCTCTCTCAGTCCATCCTCTCTGTCACAAACCTCTGTCCCTCCCTCTCTGTAGCCCTCTCTCTGCCCCCTCTCAGTCACCATCTCTCTGTTCCCCCCGTCCACGCCTCTCTGTCGCCCGCTCTCTGCCCCCTCTCTGTCACAGTCTCTCTGTCCCCCCTCTCTCTGTGTTTCCTCTCTGTCTCCCCCTCTCTGTCCCCCCTCTCTGTAGCCCTCTCTCTGCCCCCTCTCAGTCACCATCTCTTTGTTCCCCCCCGTCCACCCCTCTCTGTCCCCCTCTCTCTGTCGCCCTCTTGCTGACCCCCTCTCTCTGTCCCCCTCTCTATCTGTGTCCCCTCCCACTCACCATCTCTCTGTCCCCCCTCCCTCTGTCCCCCTCCCTCTGTCTCCCTCTCTGTTCCCCTCTCTCTGTGTCCCCCTCTCTCTGTCCTCCTCTCTCTGCCCCCCTTCTCTCTGACCCCCTCTATCTCCCTCACTCTCTGTGGCTCTCTCTCTGTCGCCAACTCTCTGCCCCCCTCTCCCTCTCCGCCTCTCTCTGTCCCCCCTCTCTGTCCCCCTCTCTCTATGTCCCTCTCTCTCTCTGTACCCCTCTCTCTCTGTCCCCATCTCTGTTCCCCTCTCTCTGTCCCCCTCTCTCTCTGTCCCTCTCACTCTCTGTCCCTCTCTCTCTGTCCCCCTCTCTCTGTCCCCCTCTCTCTGTCCCCGTCCCCCTCTCTCTCTGTCCCTCTCTCTCTGTCCCCCTCTCTCTCCCACCTGCCTCTCTCTGTCCTCCTCTCTCTGCCCCACTTTCTCTGACACCCTCTCTTTCCCCCACTCTGTAACCCTCTCTCTGTCCCCCCCTTTGGCCGCCTCTCTCTCTCTGTCCACCTCTCTCTGCCCCCCTCTCTCTCTGTACCCCCTCTCTCTGTCCCCCTCTCTCTGTCCCCGTCTCTCTAACCCTCCCCTCTCTGTCCCCCTCTCTCTGTACCCCACTCTCTGTCCCCCTCTCTCTGTACCCCTCTCTCTCTGTCCCCCTCTCTCTCTGCCCCCCCTCTTCCCCCATCTCTCTGTCCCCGCCTCTCTCTGTCCCCCTCTCTCTGACCACCCCCCCCCGCCCCTTTGGCCGCCTCTCTCTCTCTGTCCACCTCTCTCTGTCCCCCCTCTCTCTCTCTACCCCCTCTCTCTGTCCCCCTCTCTCTGTCCCCCTCTCTCTGTCCCCCTCTCTCTGTCCCTCCTCTCTCTGCCCCCACTCTGTCACCATCTCTCTGACCCCTCTCCGTCTGTTCCCTCTCGCTCTGTCCTCCTCTCTCTGCCTCCCGCACTCTGGGCCCTCCGTCCCCCCTCTGTCCTCTCTCTCTTTGTCACCCCTCTCTCTCTGTCCCCCTCTCTCTCTAACCCTCTCTGTCTCTGACCCCCTCTCTCTGCCCCCTCGCTCTGTTCCCCGCTCTCTGTTCCCCCATCTCCATCGCCCTCTCTCTGCCTCCTCTTTGTCACCGTCTCTCTGTTCCCCCCTCTCTGTCTCCGTCTCTCTGCCCTCTCTCAGTCACCGTCTCTCTGTTCCTCCCCCCCGTTCACCCCTCTCAGTCGCCCGCTCTCTGCCCCTCTCTGTCACAGTTTCTCTGTCCCCCCTCTCTCTGTCCCCCTCGTACCCCCCCTCTGTACCCCCCCCGACTGTCCCCTCTCTGTCCCCCCGCTCTCTGTCCCCCCTCTCTCTGTCGCCCTCTTTCTGACCCCCTCTCTCTGTCCCCCTCTCTCTGTCCCCCCTCTCTCTGTCGCCCTCTTTCTGACCCCCTCTCTCTCTGCCCCCCCCCCTCTCTGCCCCCTCTCGGTCACCATCTCTCTGTACTCACTCGGTCTTTCCCCCTCTCTCTGTCCCCCTCTCTCTGTCCCCCCCTCGCTGTCCCCCACTCTCTCTGTTTCCCCCCTCTCTCTCACCCCCTCTGTCTGACCCCCTCTCTTTCTGTCCCCCTCTCTCTGACCCCTCTCTCTTTCCCCCTCTCTCTGTCCCCCCTCTCTGTCCACCTCCCTCGGTCCCCTTCTCTCTGTCCCCCTCTCTCTCTGTCGCCCTCTCTCTATCCCTCCTCTCTCTGTCCCCCTCTCTCTGCCCCCCCCTCTCTGTCCCCCTCTCTCTGCCCCCCTCTCTCTGCCCACTCTCTCTCTGTCCCCCTATCTCACTGTCCCCCTCTCTCTGTTCCCCCTCTCTCTGTCCCGCTCTCTCTGTCCCCCTCTCTCTGTCCCTCCTCTCTCTGTCCTCCTCTCCCTGTCCCCCTCTCTCTGTCCCACCCTCTCTGTCCCACTCTCTCTGTCCCCCTCTCTCTCTGTCCCCCACTCTCTCTGTCCCCCTTTCTCTGTCCCCTCTCTCTGTCCCCCTCTCTCTGTACCCCCTCTCTCTGTCCCCCTCTCTCTGTCTCTCCTCTCTCTGTCCCCCCTCTCTGTCCCCCTCTCTCTGTCCCCTTCTCTCTCCGTCCCCTCTCTCTGTCCCTCCTCTCTCTGTCCCCTCTCTCTGTTGCCCTCTCTCTGTCCCTCCTCTCTCCGTCCCCTCTCTCTGTCCCTCCTCTCTCTGTCCCCTCTCTCTGTCCCCTCTCTCTGTCTCCCCTCTCTGTGTCCCCCTCTCTTTCTGTCCCCCCTATCTCTCTGTTCTCCCTCTCTCTGTCCCTCCTCTCTCTGTCCCCCTCTCTCTGTCCCTCCTCTCTCTGCCCCCACTCTGTCACCATCTCTCTGACCCCTCTCCCTCTGTTCCCTCTCTCTCTGTCACCCCTCTCTCTGTCCCCCTCTCTCTCTAACCCACTCTATCTCTGACCCCCTCTCTCTGCCCCCTCTCTCTGTTCCCCGCTCTCTGTTCCCCCATCTCCATCGCCCTCTCTCTGCCCCCTCTTTGTCACCGTCTCTCTGTCTCCGTCGCTCTGCCCTCTCTCAGTCACCGTCTCTCTGTTCCTCCCCCTCGTCCACCCCTCTCTGTCGCCCGCTCTCTGCCCCCTCTCTGTCACAGATTCTCTGCCCCCATCTCTCTGTCCCCCTCGTCCCCCCCTCTCTCTGTTCCCCCCACCCCACTGTCCCCTCTCTGTCCTCCCGCTCTCTGTCCCCCCCTCACTGTCCTCTCTCAGTCACCGTCTCTCTATTCGCCCCCCCGTCCCCCTTCTCTCTGTCCCCCCCTCACTGTCCCCTCTCTTTGTCGCCCTCTCTCTGTCTCTCCTCTCTCCGTCCCCTCTCTCTGTCCCTCCTCTCTCTGTCCCCTCTCTCTGTCGCCCTCTCTCTGTCTCTCCTCTCTCCGTCCCCTCTCTCTGTCCCTCCTCTCTCTGTCCCCTCTCTCTGTCCCCTCTCTCTGTCTCCCCTCTCTGTGTCCCCCTCTCTTTCTGTCCCCCCTATCTCTCTGTTCTCCCTCTCTCTGTCCCTCCTCTCTCTGTCCCCTCTCTCTGTACCCCTCTTTCTGTCCCCCCCTCTCTCTGTCCCCCTCTCTCTGTCCCCCACTCTCTGTCCCCCTCTCTCTCTGTCCCCCTCTCACTGTCCCCTTATCTCTGTCCGCCTCTCTCTCTGTCACCCTCTCTCTGTCCCTCCTCTCTCTGTTCCCTCTCTCTGTCCCCCCTCTCTGTGTCCCCCTCTCTTTGTGTCCCCCCTATCTCTCTGTTCTCCCTCTCTCTGTCCCTCCTCTCTCTGTCCCCTCTCTCTGTCCCCCTCTATCTGTCCCCCCCTCTCTCTGTCCCCCTTTCTCTGTCCCCTCTCTCTGTACCCCCTCTCTCTGTACCCCCTATCTCTGTCCCCCTCTCTCTGTCCCTCCTCTCTCTGTCACCCCTCTCTGTCACCCTCTCTCTGTCCCCTTCTCTCTGTCCGCCTCTCTCTCTCTGTCGCCCTCTCTCTGTCCCTCCTCTCTCCGTCCCCTCTCTCTGTCCCCCTCTATCTGTCACCCCCTCTCTCTGTCCCCCTCTCTCTGTCCCCCTCTCTCTCTGTCCCCCTCTCTCTCTGTCCCCCTCTCTCTCTGTCCTCCTTTCTCTGTCCCCTCTCTCTGTCCCCCTCTCTCTCTGTCCCCCTTTCTCTGTCCCCTCTCTCTGTCCCCCTCTCTCTGTCCCCTTATCTCTGTCCGCCTCTCTCGCTGTCACCCTCTCTCTGTCTCTCCTCTCTCTGTCCCCTCTCTCTGTCCCCCTCTATCTGTCCCCTACTCTCTCTGTCCCCCTCTCTCTGTCCCTCCTCTCTCTGTCCCCCTCTCTCTGTACCCCCTCTCTCTGTCCCCCTCTCTCTTCCCTCCTCTCTCTGTCCCCCCTCTCTGTCCCCCTCTCTCTGTCCCCTTATCTCTGTCCGCCTCTCTCTATGTCCCCCTCTCTTTCTGTCCCCCCATCTCTCTGTTCTCCCTCTCTCTGTCCCCTCTCTCTGTCCCCCTCTCTCTGTCCCCCTCTATCTGTCCCCCTCTCTCTCTGTCCCCCTCTCTCTGTCCCCCCCTCTCTCTGTCCCCCTCTCTCTGTCCCCCTCTCTCTCTGTTCTCCCTCTCTCTGTCCCTCCTCTATCTGCCCCCACTCTGTCACCATCTCTCTGTCCCCTCTCCCTCTGTTCCCTCTCGCTCTTTCCCCCTCTCTCTGCACCCCCATTCTGGTACCCCCCTTTCCCCCTCTTTCCTCTCTCTCTCTGTCCCCTCTCTCTCTGTCCCCCTCACTCTCTATCCCTCTCTCTCTCTGACCCCCTCTCTCTGCCCTCTCACTCTGTTCCACGCTCTCGGTTTCCCCCTCTCTCTGTCCCCCCTCTCTCTGCCTCCCTCTCTCTGTCCCCCTATCTCTCTGTCCCCCTCACTCTGTTCCCCTCTCTCTCTGTCCCCCTCGCTCTCTGTCCCTCTCTCTGTCCCTCCTCTCTCTGTCCCCCTCTTTCTGACCCCCCTCTCTCTGTCCCCCTCTCTCTGTCCACCTCTCTCAGTCCCCCCTCTCTCTGTCCCCCTCTCTCTGGTCCCCCTCTCTCTCTGTCCCCTCTCTCTCTGTACCCCTTCTCTCTGTCCCCCTCTCTCTGTCCCTCCTCTCTCTGTCCCCCCTCTCTGTCCCCCTCTCTCTGTCCCCTTCTCTCTGTCCGCCTCTATCTCTGTCGCCCTCTCTCTGTCCCTCCTCTTTCTGTCCCCTCTCTCTGTCCCCCTCTCTCTGTCCCCCCTCTCTGTGTACCCCTCTCTTTCTGTCCCCCCATCTCTCTGTTCTCTCTCTCTCTCTCTGTCCCTCCTCTCTCTGCCACATCTCTCTGTCCCCCCTCTCTGTCCCCCTCTCTCTGTCCCCTTCTCTCTGTCCGCCTCTATCTCTGTCGCCCTCTCTCTGTCCCTCCTCTCTCTGTCCCCTCTCTCTGTCCCCCTCTCTCTGTCCCCGCTCTCTGTGTACCCCTCTCTTTCTGTCCCCCCATCTCTCTGTTCTCTCTCTCTCTCTCTGTCCCTCCTCTCTCTGCCACATCTCTCTGTCCCCCGCTCTCTGTCCCCCTCTATCTGTCCCCCTATCTCTCTGTCCCCCTCTCTCTGTCCCCCCACCTCTCTGTCCCCCTCTCTCTGTCCCCCTCTCTCTGTCCCTCCTCTCTCTGTCCCCCCCTCTCTGTCCCCCTCTCTCTGTCCCCCTCTCTCTGTCCCTCCTCTCTCTATCTCCCTCTCTCTGTCCCCCTCTCACTCTGTCCCCTCTCTCTGTCCCCCTTTCTCTCTGACCGCCTCTCTCTGTCCCCCATCTCTCTGTCCCCCCCTCTCTCTCTCCCCCCTCTCTGAGTACCCCTCTCTTTCTGTCCCCCCCATCTCTCTGTTCCCTCTCTCTCTGTCCCTCCTCTCTCTGTCCCCTCTCTCTGTCCCCCGCTCTCTGTCCCCCTCTATCTGTCCCCCTCTCTCTGACCCCTCTCTCTTTCCCCCTCTCTCTGTTCCCCCTCTCTGTCCACCTCTCTCGGTCCCCTTCTCTCTGTCCCCCTCTCTCTCTGTCGCCCTCTCTCTATCCCTCCTCTCTCTGTCCCCCTCTCTCTGTCCCCCCTCTCTCTGTCCCCCTCTCTCTGCCCCCCTCTCTCTGCCCACTCTCTCTCTGTTCCCCTATCTCTCTGTCCCCCTCTCTCTGTTCCCCTCTCTCTCTGTTCCCCCTCTCTCTGTCCCTCTCTCTGTCCCTCCTCTCTCTGTCCACCTCTCTCTGTCCCCCTCTCTCTGTCCCCCTCTCTCTCTGTCCCCTCTCTCTCTGTACCCCTTCTCTCTGTCCCCCTCTCTCTGTCCCTCCTCTCTCTGTCCCCCCTCTCTGTCCCCCTCTCTCTGTCCCCTTCTCTCTGTCCGCTTGTATCTCTGTCGCCCTCTCTCTGTCCCTCCTCTCTCTGTCCCCTCTCTCTGTCCCCCTCTCTCTGTCCCCCCTCTCTGTGTACCCCTCTCTTTCTGTCCCCCCATCTCTCTGTTCTCTCTCTCTCTCTGTCCCTCCTCTCTCTGCCCCATCTCTCTGTCCCCCGCTCTCTGTCCCCCTCTATCTGTCCCCCTCTCTCTCTGTCCCCCTCTCTCTGTCCCCCCACCTCTCTGTCCCCCTCTCTCTGTCCCCCTCTCTCTGTCCCTCCTCTCTCTGTCCCCCCCTCTCTGTCCCCCTCTCTCTGTCCCCCTCTCTCTGTCCCTCCTCTCTCTATCTCCCTCTCTCTGTCCCCCTCTCACTCTGTCCCCTCTCTCTGTCCCCCTCTCTCTCTGACCGCCTCTCTCTGTCCCCCCTCTCTCTGTCCCCCTCTCTCTCTGTCCCCCGCTCTGTGTACCCCTCTCTTTCTGTCCCCCCAATCTCTCTGTTCTCCCTCTCTCAGTCCCTCCTCTCTCTGTCCCCTCTCTCTGTCCCCCGCTCTCTGTCCCCCTCTATCTGTCCCCCTCTCTCTGACCCCTCCCTCTTTCCCCCTCTCTATGTCCCCCCTCTCTGTCCACCTCTCTCGGTCCCCTTCTCTCTGTCCCCCTCTCTCTCTGTCGCCCTCTCTCGATCCCTCCTCTCTCTGTCCCCCTCTCTCTGTCCTCCCTCTCTCTGTCCCCCTCTCTCTGCCCCCCTCTCTCTGCCCACTCTCTCTCTGTTCCCCTATCTCTCTGTCCTCCTCTCTCTGTTCCCCTCTCTCTCTGTTCCCCCTCTCTCTCTGTCCCTCTCTCTGTCCCTCCTCTCTCTGTCCACCTCTCTCTGTCCCCCCTCTCTCTGTCCCCCTCTCTCTGTCCCCCTCTCTCTGTCCCTCCTCTCTCTGTCCTCCACTCCCTGTCCCCCTCTCTTTGTCCCACCCTCTCTGTCCCACTCTCTCTGTCCCCCTCTCTCTCTGTCCCCCACTCTCTCTGTCCCCCTTTCTCTGTCCCCTCTCTCTGTCCCCCTCTCTCTGTACCCCCTCTCTCTGTCCCCCTCTCTCTGTCACTCCTCTCTCTGTCCCCCCTCTCTGTCCCCCTCTCTCTGTCCCCTTCTCTCTCCGTCCCCTCTCTCTGTCCCTCCTCTCTCTGTCCCCTCTCTCTGTCGCCCTCTCTCTGTCCCTCCTCTCTCTGTCCTCCTCTCCCTGCCCCCCTCTCTCTGTCCCACCCTCTCTGTCCCACTCTCTCTGTCCCCGTCTCTCTCTGTCCCCCACTCTCTCTGTCCCCCTTTCTCTGTCCCTCTCTCTGTCCCCCTCTCTCTGTACCCCCTCTCTCTGTCCCCCTCTCTCTGTCCCTCCTCTCTCTGTCCCCCCTCTCTCTCCCCCTCTCTCTGTCCCCTTCTCTCTCCGTCCCCTCTCTCTGTCCCTCCTCTCTCTGTCCCCTCTCTCTGTCGCCCACTCTCTGTCCCTCCTCTCTCCGTCCCCTCTCTCTGTCCTTCCTCTCTCTGTCCCCTCTCTCTGTCCCCCTCCCTCTGTCTCCCCTCTCTGTGTCCCCCTCTCTTTCTGTCCCCCCATCTCTCTGTTCTCCCTCTCTCTGTCCCTCCTCTCTCTGTCCCCTCTCTCTGTACCCCTCTTTCTGTCCCCCCCTCTCTCTGTCCCCCTCTCTCTGTCCCCCTCTCTCTGTCCCCCTCTCTCTCTGTCCCCCTCTCTCTCTGTCCCCCTCTCTCTCAGTCCCCCTTTCTCTGTCCCCTCTCTCTGTCCCCCTCTCTCTCTGTCCGCCTCTCTCTCTGTTACCCTCTCTCTGTCCCTCCTCTCTCTGTTCCCTCTCTCTGTCCCCACTCTCTGTGACCCCTCTCTTTCTGTCCCCCCTATCTCTCTGTTCTCCCTCTCTCTGTCCCTCCTCTCTCTGTCCCCTCTCTCTGTCCCCCTCTATCTGTCCCCCCCTCTCTCTGTCCCCCTTTCTCTGTCCCCTCTCTCTGTACCCCCCTCTCTATGACCCCCTCTCTCTGTCCCCCTCTCTCTCTGTTCTCCCTCTCTCTGTCCCTCCTCTATCTGCCCCCACTCTGTCACCATCTCTCTGTCCCCTCTCCCTCTGATCCCTCTCGCTCTTTCCCCCTCTCTCTGCACCCCCATTCTGGTACCCCCCTTTCCCCCTCTTTCCTCTCTCTCTCTGTCCCCTCTCTCTATGTCCCCCTCACTCTCTATCCCTCTCTCTATCCGACCCCCTCTCTCTGCCCTCTCACTCTGTTCCACGCTCTCGGTTTCCCCCTCTCTCTGTCCCCCCTCTCTCTGCCTCCCTCTCTCTGTCCCCCTATCTCTCTGTCCCCCTCACTCTGTTCCCCTCTCTCTCTGTCCCCCTCTCTCTCTGTCCCTCTCTCTGTCCCTCCTCTCTCTGTCCCCCTCTTTCTGTCCCCACTCTCTCTGTCCCCCTCTCTCTGTCCACCTCTCTCAGTCCCCCCTCTCTCTGTCCCCCTCTCTCTGTCCCCCTCTCTCTCTGTCCCCTCTCTCTCTGTACCCCTTCTCTCTGTCCCCCTCTCTCTGTCCCTCCTCTCTCTGTCCCCCCTCTCTGTCCCCCTCTCTCTGTCCCCTTCTCTCTGTCCGCCTCTATCTCTGTCGCCCTCTCTCTGTCCCTCCTCTCTCTGTCCCCTCTCTCTGTCCCCCACTCTCTGTCCCCCCTCTCTGTGTACCCCTCTCTTTCTGTCCCCCCATCTCTCTGTTCTCTCTCTCTCTGTCCCTCCTCTCTCTGCCCCATCTCTCTGTCCCCTGCTCTCTGTCCCCCACTATCTGTCCCCCTCTCTCTCTGTCCCCCTCTCTCTGTCCCCCCACCTCTCTGTCCCCCTCTCTCTGTCCCCCTCTCTCTGTCCCTCCTCTCTCTGTCCCCCCCTCTCTTTCCCCCTCTCTCTGTCCCCCTCTCCATGTCCCTCCTCTCTCTATCTCCCTCTCTCTGTCCCCCTCTCACTCTGTCCCCTCTCTCTGTCCCCCTCTCTCTCTGACCGCCTCTCTCTGCCCCCCCTCTCTCTGTCCCCCTCTCTCTCTGTCCCCCCTCTCTATGACCCCCTCTCTCTGTCCCCCTCTCTCTCTGTTCTCCCTCTCTCTGTCCCTCCTCTATCTGCCCCCACTCTGTCACCATCTCTCTGTCCCCTCTCCCTCTGTTCCCTCTCGCTCTTTCCCCCTCTCTCTGCACCCCCATTCTGGTACCCCCCTTTCCCCCTCTTTCCTCTCTCTCTCTGTCCCCTCTCTCTATGTCCCCCTCACTCTCTATCCCTCTCTCTCTCCGACCCCCTCTCTCTGCCCTCTCACTCTGTTCCACGCTCTCGGTTTCCCCCTCTCTCTGTCCCCCCCTCTCTCTGCCTCCCTCTCTCTGTCCCCCTATCTCTCTGTCCCCCTCACTCTGTTCCCCTCTCTCTCTGTCCCCCTCTCTCTCTGTCCCTCTCTCTGTCCCTCCTCTCTCTGTCCCCCTCTTTCTGTCCCCACTCTCTCTGTCCACCTCTCTCTGTCCACCTCTCTCAGTCCCCCCTCTCTCTGTCCCCCTCTCTCTGTCCCCCTCTCTCTCTGTCCCCTCTCTCTCTGTACCCCTTCTCTCTGTCCCCCTCTCTCTGTCCCTCCTCTCTCTGTCCCCCCTCTCTGTCCCCCTCTCTCTGTCCCCTTCTCTCTGTCCGCCTCTATCTCTGTCGCCCTCTCTCTGTCCCTCCTCTCTCTGTCCCCTCTCTCTGTCCCCCACTCTCTGTCCCCCCTCTCTGTGTACCCCTCTCTTTCTGTCCCCCCATCTCTCTGTTCTCTCTCTCTCTGTCCCTCCTCTCTCTGCCCCATCTCTCTGTCCCCTGCTCTCTGTCCCCCACTATCTGTCCCCCTCTCTCTCTGTCCCCCTCTCTCTGTCCCCCCACCTCTCTGTCCCCCTCTCTCTGTCCCCCTCTCTCTGTCCCTCCTCTCTCTGTCCCCCCCTCTCTTTCCCCCTCTCTCTGTCCCCCTCTCCATGTCCCTCCTCTCTCTATCTCCCTCTCTCTGTCCCCCTCTCACTCTGTCCCCTCTCTCTGTCCCCCTCTCTCTCTGACCGCCTCTCTCTGCCCCCCCTCTCTCTGTCCCCCTCTCTCTCTGTCCCCCCTCTCTGTGTACCCCTCTCTTTCTGTCCCCCCTATCTCTCTGTTCTCCCTCTCTCATTCCCTCCTCTCTCTGTCCCCTCTCTCTGTCCCCCGCTCTCTGTCCCCCTCTATCTGTCCCCCTCTCTCTGACCCCTCTCTCTTTCCCCCTCTCTCTGTCCCCCCTCTCTGTCCACCTCTCTCGGTCCCCTTCTCTCTGTCCCCCTCTCTCTCTGTCGCCCTCTCTCTATCCCTCCTCTCTCTGTCCCCCTCTCTCTGTAGCCCCCCTCTCTCTGTCCCCCTCTCTCTGCCCCCCTCTCTCTGTTCCCCTATCTCTCTGTCCCCCTCTCTCTGTTCCCCTCTCTCTCTGTTCCCCCTCTCTCTCTGTCCCTCTCTCTGTCCCTCCTCTCTCTGTCCACCTCTCTCTGTCCCTCCTCTCTCTGTCCCCCTCTCTCTGTCCCCCTCTCTCTGTCCCTCCTCTCTCTGTCCTCCTCTCCCTGTCCCCCTCTCTCTGTCCCACCCTCTCTGTCCCACTCTCTCTGCCCCCCTCTCTCTCTGTCCCCCACTCTTTCTGTCCCCCTCTCTCTGTCCCTCCTCTCTCTGTCCCCCCTCTCTGTCCCCCTCTCTCTGTCCCCTGCTCTCTCCGTCCCCTCTCTCTGTCCCTCTTCTCTCTGTCCCCTCTCTCTGTCGCCCTCTCTCTGTCCCTCCTCTCTCTGTCCTCCTCTCCCTGTCCCCCTCTCTCTGTCCCACCCTCTCTGTCCCACTCTCTCTGTCCCCCTCTCTCTCTGTCCCCCACTCTCTCTGTCCCCCTTTCTCTGTCCCCTCTCTCTGTCGCCCTCTCTCTGTATCCCCTCTCTCTGTCCCCCTCTCTCTGTCCCTCCTCTCTCTGTCCCCCCTCTCTGTCCCCCTCTCTCTGTCCCCTTCTCTCTCCGTCCCCTCTCTCTGTCCCTCCTCTCTCTGTCCCCTCTCTCTGTCGCCCTCTCTCTGTCCCTCCTCTCTCCGTCCCCTCTCTCTGTCCCTCCTCTCTCTGTCCCCTCTCTCTGTCCCCCTCCCTCTGTCTCCCCTCTCTGTGTCCCCCTCTCTTTCTGTCCCCCCCTATCTCTCTGTTCTCCCGCTCTCTGTCCCTCCTCTCTCTGTCCCCTCTCTCTGTACCCCTCTTTCTGTCCCCCCCTCTCTCTGTCCCCCTCTCTCTGTCCCCCGCTCTCTGTCCCCCTCTCTCTCTGTCCCCCTCTCTCTCTGTCCCCCTCTCTCTCTGTCCCCCTTTCTCTGTCCCCTCTCTCTGTCCCCCTCTCTCTCTGTACCCCCTCTCTCTGACCCCCTCTCTCTGTCCCTCCTCTCTCTGTCCCCCTCTCTCTGTCCCCCGCTCTCTGTCCCCTTATCTCTGTCCGCCTCTCTCTCTGTTACCCTCTCTCTGTCCCTCCTCTCTCTGTTCCCTCTCTCTGTCCCCCCTCTCTGTGTCCCCCTCTCTTTCTATCCCCCCTATCTCTCTGTTCTCCCTCTCTCTGTCCCTCCTCTCTCTGTCCCCTCTCTCTGTCCCCCTCTATCTGTCCCCCCCTCTCTCTGTCCCCCTTTCTCTGTCCCCTCTCTCTGTACCCCCTCTCTCTGTACCCCCTCTCTCTGTCCCCCTCTCTCTGTCCCTCCTCTCTCCGCCCCCTCTCTCTGTCCCTCCTCTCTCTGTCCCCTCTCTCTGTCCCCCTCTATCTGTCACCCCCTCTCTCTGTCCCCCTCTCTCTGTCCCCCTCTCTCTGTCCCCCTCTCTCTGTCCCCCTCTCTCTCTGTCCCCCTCTCTCTCTGTCCTCCTTTCTCAGTCCCCTCTCTCTGTCCCCCTCTCTCACCTGTCCCCCTTTCTCTGTCCCCTCTCTCTGTCCCCCTCTCTCTGTCCCTCCTCTCTCTGTCCCCCCTCTCTGTGTCCCCCTCTCTTTCTGTCCCCCCATCTCTCTTTTCTCCCTCTCTCTGTCCCTCCTCTCTCTGTCCCCTCTCTCTGTCCCCCTCTATCTGTCCCCCACTCTCTCTGTCCCCCTCTCTCTGTCCCTCCTCTCTCTGTCCCCCTCTCTCTGTACCCCCTCTCTCTGTCCCCCTCTCTCTTCCCTCCTCTCTCTGTCCCCCCTCTCTGTCCCCCTCTCTCTGTCCCCTTATCTCTGTCCGCCTCTCTCTCTGTCGCCCTCTCTCTGTCCCTCCTCTCTCTGTCGCCTCTCTCTGTCACCCCTCTCTGTGTCCCCCTCTCTTTCTGACCCCCCTCCCTCTATCCAACTCTCTGTCTGTTCTCCCTCTCTCTGTCCCTCCTCTCTCTGTCCCCTCTCTCTGTCCCCTCTCTCTCTGTTCCCCTCTCTCTGTCCCCCTCTCTCTCTGTTCCCCTCTCTCTGTCCCCCTCTCTCTCTGTCCCCTCTCTCTGTCCCCCTCTCTCTGTTCCCCTCTCTCTGTCCCCCTCTCTCTCTGTCCCCTCTGTCTGTCCCCCTCTCTCTGTCCCCCTCTCTCTGTCCCCTTAACTCTGTCCGCCTCTCTCTCTGTCGCCCTCTCTCTGTCCGTCCTCTCTCTGTCCCCTCTCTCTGTCCCCCCTCTCTGGGTCCCCCTCTCTTTCTGTCCCCCCTATCTCTCTGTTCTCCCTCTCTCTGTCCCCTCTCTCTGTCCCCCTCTCTCTGTCCCCCACTATCTGTCCCCCTCTCTCTCTGTCCCCCTCTCTCTGTCCCCCCCTCTCTCTGCCCCCCTCTCTCTGTCCCCCTCTCTCTCTGTTCTCCCTCTCTCTGTCCCTCCTCTATCTGCCCCCACTCTGTCACCATCTCTCTGTCCCCTCTCCCTCTGTTCCCTCTCGCTCTTTCCCCCTCTCTCTGCACCCCCATTCTGGTAACCCCCTTTCCCCCTCTTTCCTCTCTCTCTCTGTCCCCTCTCTCTCTGTCCCCCTCACTCTCTATCCCTCTCTCTCTCTGTCCCCCCTCTCTCTGCCTCCCTCTCTCTGTCCCCCTATCTCTCTGTCCCCCTCACTCTGTTCCCCTCTCTCTCTGTCCCCCTCTCTCTCTGTCCCTCTCTCTGTCCCTCCTCTCTCTGCCCCCCTCTTTCTGTCCCCCCCCTCTCTCTGTCCTCCTCTCTCTGTCCACCTCTCTCAGTAACCCCTCTCTCTGTCCCCCTCTCTCTGTCCCCCTCTCTCTCTGTCCCCTCTCTCTCTGTACCCCTTCTCTCTGTCCCCCTCTCTCTGTCCCTCCTCTCTCTATCCCCCCTCTCTCTGCCTCCCTCTCTCTGTCCCCCTATCTCTCTGTCCCCCTCACTCTGTTCCCCTCTCTCTCTGTCCCCCTCTCTCTCTGTCCCTCTCTCTGTCCCTCCTCTCTCTGTCCCCCTCTTTCTGTCCCCCCCTCTCTCCTTCCCCCACTCTCTGCCCCCTCTCTCTGTCCCCCTCTCTCTCTGTCCCCTCTCTCTCTGTACCCCTTCTCTATGTCCCCCTCTCTCTGTCCCTCCTCTCTCTGTCCCCCCTCTCTGTCCCCCTCTCTCTGTCCCCTTCTCTCTATCCGCCTCTATCTCTGTCGCCCTCTCTCTGTCCCTCCTCTCTCTGTCCCCTCTCTCTGTCCCCCTCTCTCTGTCCCCCCCTCTCTGTGTACCCCTCTCTTTCTGTCCCCCCCATCTCTCTGTCCCCCTCTCTCTGTCCACCTCTCTCAGTCCCCCCCTCTCTCTGTCCCCCTCTCTCTGTCCCCCTCTCTCTCTGTCCCCTCTCTCTCTGTACCCCTTCTCTCTGTCCCCCTCTCTCTGTCCCTCCTCTCTCTGTCCCCCCTCTCTGTCCCCCTCTCTCTGTCCCCTTCTCTCTGTCCGCCTCTATCTCTGTCGCCCTCTCTCTGTCCCTCCTCTCTCTGTCCCCTCTCTCTGCCCCCCTCTCTCTGTCCCCCCTCTCTGTGTACCCCTCTCTTTCTGTCCCCCCATCTCTCTGTTCTCTCTCTCTCTCTCTGTCCCTCCTCTCTCTGTCCCATCTCTCTGTCCCCCCGCTCTCTGTCCCTCTCTATCTGTCCCCCTCTCTCTCTGTCCCCCTCTCTCTGTCCCCCCACCTCTCTGTCCCCCTCTCTCTGTCCCCCTCTCTCTGTCCCTCCTCTCTCTGTCCCCCCCTCTCTTTCCCCCTCTCTCTGTCCCCCTCTCTCTGTCCCTCCTCTCTCTATGTCCCTCTCTCTGTCCCCCTCTCACTCTGTCCCCTCGCTCTGTCCCCCTCTCTCTCTGACCGCCTCTCTCTGTCCCCCCTCTCTCTGTCCCCCCTCTCTCTCTGTCCCCCCTCTCTGTGTATCCCTCTCTTTCTGTCCCCCTATCTCTCTGTTCTCCCTCTCTCTGTCCCTCCTCTCTCTGTCCCCTCTCTCTGTCCCCCCTCTCTCTGTCCCTCCTCTCTCTGTCCCCCATCGCTGCCCCACTCTCTCTGTCCCCTCTCACTGTCCCCCTCTCTCTCTGAACCCCTCTCTCTGTCCCCCCTCTCTCTGTCCCCCTCTCTCTGTCCCCTCTCTCTCTGTACCCCTTCTCTCTGTCCCCCTCTCTCTGTCTCTCCTCTCTCTGTCCCCCCTCTCTGTCCCCCTCTCTCTGTCCCCTTCTCTCTGTCCGCCTCTATCTCTGTCGCCCTCTCTCTGTCCCTCCTCTCTCTGTCCCCCTCTATCTGTCCCCCTCTCTCTCTGTCCCCCTCTCTCTGTCCCCCTCTCTCTGTCCCCCTCTCTCTATCCCTGTCTCTCTCTGACCCCCTCTCTCTGCCCCCCTCACTCTGTTCCACGCTCTCTGTTCCCCCTCTCTCTGCCCCCCTCTCTCTGCCCCCTCTCTCTCTGTCCGCCTCTCTCTCTGTCCCCCTCTCTCTGTCCCCCCCTCTCTGTGTCCCTCTCTCTCTCTGTCCCCCTCTCTCTGTCCCCCTCTCTCTCTGTCCCCTCTCTCTGTACCCCTTCTCTTTGTCCCCCTCTCTCTCTCCCTCCTCTCTATGTCACCACTCTCTGTCCCCCTCTCTCTGTCCCCCCTCTCTCTGCCCCCTCTCTCTGCCCCCTCTCTCTCTGTCCCCCTATCTCTCTGTCCCCATCTCTCTGTTCCCCTCTCTCTCTGTCCCCCCTCTCTCTCTGTCCCTCTCTCTATCCCTGTCTCTCTCTGACCCCCTCTATCTGCCCCCTCACTCTGTTCCACGCTCTCTGTTCCCCCTCTCTCTGCCCCCCTCTCTCCTGCCCCCTCTCTCTCTGTCCCCCTATCTCTCTGTCCCCCCTCTCTCTGTCCCCCTTTATCTGTCCCCCTTTCTCTCTGTCCCCTTCTTTCTGTCCCCCCCTCTCTCTGTCCCCCTCTCTCTGTCCCCCTCTCTCTCTGTCCCCTCTCTCTGTCCCCCTCTCTCTGTCCCCCTCTCTCTGTCCCCTTCTCTCTATCCGCCTCTATCTCTGTCGCCCTCTCTCTGTCCCTCCTCTCTCTGTCCCCTCTCTCTGTCCCCCTCTCTCTGTCCCCCTCTCTCTCTGTCCCCTCTCTCTCTGTACCCCTTCTCTATGTCCCCCTCTCTCTGTCCCTCCTCTCTCTGTCCCCCCTCTCTGTCCCCCTCTCTCTGTCCCCTTCTCTCTATCCGCCTCTATCTCTGTCGCCCTCTCTCTGTCCCTCCTCTCTCTGTCCCCTCTCTCTGTCCCCCTCTCTCTGTCCCCCCCTCTCTGTGTACCCCTCTCTTTCTGTCCCCCCATCTCTCTGTCCCCCTCTCTCTGTCCACCTCTCTCAGTCCCCCCCTCTCTCTGTCCCCCTCTCTCTGTCCCCCCTCTCTCTCTGTCCCCTCTCTCTCTGTACCCCCTTCTCTCTGTCCCCCTCTCTCTGTCCCTCCTCTCTCTGTCCCCCCCTCTCTGTCCCCCTCTCTCTGTCCCTTCTCTCTGTCCGCCTCTATCTCTGTCGCCCTCTCTCTGTCCCTCCTCTCTCTGTCCCCTCTCTCTGTCCCCCTCTCTCTGTCCCCCCTCTCTGTGTACCCCTCTCTTTCTGTCCCCCCATCTCTCTGTTCTCTCTCTCTCTCTGTCCCTCCTCTCTCTGTCCCATCTCTCTGTCCCCCACTCTCTGTCCCCTCTCTATCTGTCCCCCTCTCTCTCTGTCCCCCTCTCTCTGTCCCCCCACCTCTCTGTCCCCCTCTCTCTGTCCCCCTCTCTCTGTCCCTCCTCTCTCCGTCCCCCCTCTCTTTCCCCCTCTCTCTGTCCCCCTCTCTCTGTCCCTCCTCTCTCTATGTCCCTCTCTCTGTCCCCCTCTCACTCTGTCCCCTCGCTCTGTCCCCCTCTCTCTCTGACCGCCTCTCTCTGTCCCCCCTCTCTCTGTCCCCCTCTCTCTCTGTCCCCCCTCTCTGTGTATCCCTCTCTTTCTGTCCCCCTATCTCTCTGTTCTCCCTCTCTCTGTCCCTCCTCTCTCTGTCCCCTCTCTCTGTCCCCCTCTCTCTGTCCCTCCTCTCTCTGTCCCCCCTCGCTGCCCCCACTCTCTCTGTCCCCTCTCACTGTCCCCCTCTCTCTCTGAACCCCTCTCTCTGTCCCCCCTCTCTCTGTCCCCCTCTCTCTGTCCCCTCTCTCTCTGTACCCCTTCTCTCTGTCCCCCTCTCTCTGTCTCTCCTCTCTCTGTCCCCCCTCTCTGTCCCCCTCTCTCTGTCCCCTTCTCTCTGTCCGCCTCTATCTCTGTCGCCCTCTCTCTGTCCCTCCTCTCTCTGTCCCCCTCTATCTGTCCCCCTCTCTCTCTGTCCCCCTCTCTCTGTCCCCCTCTCTCTGTCCCCCTCTCTCTATCCCTGTCTCTCTCTGACCCCCTCTCTCTGCCCCCTCACTCTGTTCCACGCTCTCTGTTCCCACTCTCTCTGCCCCCCTCTCTCTGCCCCCTCTCTCTCTGTCCGCCTCTCTCTCTGTCCCCCTCTCTCTGTCCCCCCTCTCTGTGTCCCTCTCTCTCTCTGTCCCCCTCTCTCTGTCCCCCTCTCTCTCTGTCCCCTCTCTCTCTGTACCCCTTCTCTTTGTCCCCCTCTCTCTCTCCCTCCTCTCTATGTCACCACTCTCTGTCCCCCTCTCTCTGTCCCCCCTCTCTCTGCCCCCCTCTCTCTGCCCCCTCTCTCTCTGTCCCCCTATCTCTCTGTCCTCATCTCTCTGTTCCCCTCTCTCTCTGTCCCCCTCTCTCTCTGTCCCTCTCTCTATCCCTGTCTCTCTCTGACCCCCTCTATCTGCCCCCTCACTCTGTTCCACGCTCTCTGTTCCCCCTCTCTCTGCCCCCCTCTCTCTGCCCCCTCTCTCTCTGTCCCCCTATCTCTCTGTCCCCCTCTCTCTGTCCCCCTTTATCTGTCCCCCTTTCTCTCTGTCCCCTTCTTTCTGTCCCCCCCCCTCTCTCTCTCCCCCTCTCTCTGTCCCCCTCTCTCTCTGTCCCCTCTCTCTGTCCCCCTCTCTCTGTCCCCCTGTCTCTGTCCCCCTCTATCTGTCCCCCTCTCTCTCTGTCCCCCTCTCTCTGCCCCCCCTCTCTCTGTCCCCCTATGTCTGTCCCCCTCTCTCTCTGTTCTCCCTCTCTCTGTCACTCCCCTGTCTGCCCCCACTCTGTCACCATCTCTCTGTCCCCTCTCCCTCTGTTCCCGCTTGCTCTGTCCCTCCTCTCTCTGTCCCCTCTCTCTGTCCCCCGCTCTCTGTCCCCCTCTATCTGTCCCCCTCTCTCTCTGTCCCCCCCTCTCTCTGTCTCCCTCTCTCTCTGTCCCCCTCTCCCTGTCCCCCTCTCTTTGTCCCTCCTCTCTCTGTCCCCCTCTCTCTGTCCCCCTCTCTCTCTGTCCACTCTCTCTGACCCCCTCTCTCTGTCCCCCTCTATCTGTCGCCCTCTCTCTCTGTCTCCCTCTCTCTGTCCCCCCTCTCTCTGTCCCCCTCTGTCTGTCGCCCTCTCTCTCTGTCCCCCTCTCTCTGTCCCCTCTCTCTCTGTTCTCCCTCTCTCTGTCCCTCCTCTGTCTGCCCCCACTCTGTCACCATCTCTCTGTCCCCTCTCCCTCTGTTCCCTCTCGCTCTGTCCCCCTCTCTCTGCACCCCCAATCTAGTTCCCCCCTCCCCCCTCTGTCCGCTCTCTCTGTCCCCCTCTCTCTCTCTGATCCCCTCTCTTTGCCCCCTCGCTCTTTCCCTGCTCTCTGTTACCCCATCTCTATCGCCCTCTCTCTGTGCACCCCCGACACCATCTCTCTGCCCCTTCTCAGTCACCGTCTCTCTGTTCCCCACCCCCCGCCCGTCCACCCCTCTCTGTCGCCCTCTCTCTGCCCCCTCTCTGTCACAGTTTCTCTATCCCCCCTCTCTCTCTCCCCCTCGTCCCTCCTCTCTCTGTCCTCCCTTCACTGTCCCCTCTCTGTCCCTCCTCTCTCTGTCCCACCCTCACTATCCCCTCTCAGTCACCGTCTCTCTGTTCGCCCCCCCGTCCCCCCCTCTCTGTCGCCCGCTCTCTGCCCCCTCTCTGTCACAGTTTCTCTGTCCCCCTCTCTCTCTCCCCCCGACCCCCCTCTCTCTGTCCCCCCTTCACTGTCCCCTCTCTGTGTCCCCCTCTCTTTCTGACCTCCTCTCTCTGTCCCCCTCTCTCTGTCCCCCTCTCTCTCTGTTCCCCTTTCTCTGTCCCCTCTCTCTGTCCCCTCTCTCCCTGTACCCCCTCTCTCTGTCCCCCTCTCTCTGTCCCTCCTCTCTCTGCACCCCTCTCTGTCCCCCTCTCTCTGTCCCCTCTCTCTGTCCCCCTCTCCCTGACCCCCTCTCTGTGTCCCCCCTCTCTCTGTCCCCCCTATCTCTCTGTTCTCCCTCTCTCTATCCCTCCTCTCTCTCCCCTCTCTCTGTCCCCCTCTCTCTGTCCCCCTCACTCTGTCCCCCTCTCTCTCTGTCCCCCTCTCTCTGTCCCCCTCTCTCTCTGTCCCCCTCTCTCTGTCCCCCTATCTCTCTGTTCTCCCTCTCTCTGTCCCTCCTTTCTCTGCCCCCACTCTGTCACCATCTCTCTGTACCCTCTCCCTCTATTCCCTCTCGCTCTGTCCCCCTCTCTCTGCAGCCCCACCTGGTCCCCCCCCCGCCGCCTCTGTCCTCTCTCTCTCTCTGTCCCCTCTCTCTCTATCCCTCTCTCTCTCTCTGACCCCCTCTCTCTGCCCCCTCGCTCTGTTCCCCGCGCTCTCTTCCCCCATCTCTATCGCCCTCTCTCTGCCCCCCCCCGTCACCGTCTCTTTGCCCCCTCTCAGTCACCGTCTCTCTGTTCCCCCCATTCACCCCTATCTGTCGCCCGCTCTCTGCCCCCTCTCTGTCACAGTTTCTCTGTCCCCCCTCTCTCTGTCCCCCTCGTCCCCCCCCTCTCTGTCCCCCCCTCACTGTCCCCTCTCAGTCACCGTCTCTCTGTTCGCCCCCCCGTCCCCCCTCTCTCTGCCCCCCCTTCACTGTCCCCTCTCTTTGTTGGCCTCTCTCTGCCCCGTCTCTGTCACCGTCTCTCTGCCCCTTCTCTCTCTGGCCCCCCTCTTTCTGCCCCCCTCTCTGTTCCCCTCTCTCTCTGACCCCCCTCTCTCTGACCCCCCCTCTCTGCACCCCCTCTCTCCATTTCCCCACTCTCTGTACCCCCTCTCTCTGACCCCCTCTCTCTCTGTTCCCCCCTCTGTCCCCCCCCTCTGTACCCCTCTCTGTCTCCCTCTCTCTGCCCCCTCTCTCTGTCACCGTCTATATATCCCCCCTACTCTCTGTCCCACCTTTCTCTGTTCCCCCTCTCTTTGTCCCTCCCTCTCTCTGTCCCCCACTCTCTCTGTTCCACTCTCTCTGCCCCCCGACCCCTCTCTCTGTCCCCGCTCTCTCTGTTCCCCTCTCTCTATCCCCCACTCTCTGTCCCCTCTCTCTCTCCCCTGCTCTTTGACCCCCCTCTATCTGCCTCTCTCTCTCTGTCCCCTCTCTCTGTCCCCCTCTCTCTATCCCCATCTCACTGTCCCCTCACTCTCTCTCCCGCTCTCTGACCCCCTCTCTGTCATCCTCTGTCTCTCTGTCCCCACTCTCTCCATCCACCCACTGTCTGCCCCCCCCCTGACCCCCCCGTCTCCCTCACTCTGTACCCCTCTCTCTGTTCTCATCTCTGACCCACTCTATCTCCCCAATTCTCTGTCACCCTCTCTCTGCCCCTCTCTCTTTCCCCTCTCTCTCTGCCCCCCTCTCTCTGTCCCCCTCTCTCTGTCCCTCTCTCCCTGCCCCCTCACTCTGTCCCCCTCTGTCTGCCCCTATCCCTCTCTGCCCCCTCTCTCTGTCCCGCTCTCTCTGTCCCCCTCACTCTGTCCCCCCTCTCTCTGTCCCTCTCTCCCTGCCCCACTCACTCTGTCCGCCTCTGTCTGCTTCTATCCCTCTCTGCCCCTCTCTCTCTGTCCCCCTCTCTCTATCCCCCTCTCTCTGTCCCCCCTCTCTCTGCCCCCTCTCTCTGTCCCCTTCTCTCTATACCCCTCTCTCTGCCCCCCCTCTCTGTCCCCCTCTCTCTGCCCCTTCTCTCTCTGCCCCCCTCTCTCACTGACACTCTTTCTCTCTGACCCTCTCTATCTCCCCCACACTCTCAATCCCCCTCTCTCTGTCGCCGTCTCTCTGTCCCCCTCTCTCTCTGTCCCCTCTCTCTCTGTCCCCCTCTCTCTGTCCCCTCTCTCTCTGACCCCCTCTATCTCCCCCGCTCTCTGTCCCCCCTCTCTCTGTTGCCCTCTCTCGCTGTCGCCCTCTCTCTGTCGCCCTCTCTCTGACCCCCTCTCTCACACCCGCCTCTCCCTGTACCACCTCACTGTCCCCCTCTCTCGCTGTCGCCCCTCTCTCTGTCCCACTCTCACTGTCCCACTCTCTCTGACAATCCGACACCTCTCTCTGTCCCTTCTCTCTCTCTGTTCCCCTCTCTGTATCCCCCTCTCTCTGATCCCTCTCTCTCTCCCCCGCTCTTTGACCCCCTCTCTGTCACCCTCTCTCCCTGCCCCCCTCTCTCTGTTCCCCTCTCTCTGTTCCCCTCTCTCTGTCCCCCTCACTCTGTCCCCCTCACTCTGTCGCCCTCTCTCTGTCTCCCTTCTCTCTGTCTCCCTCTCTCTATCCCCCTCTCTCTGTCCCCTTCTCTCTGTCTCCCTCTCTCTGTCCCCTCTCTTTCTCCCCGGATCTTTGACACCCTCTCTGTCGCCCCCTCTCTCTGCCCCCTCTCTCACTGCCCCTCTCTCTGTCCCCCTCTCACAGTCCCCTCTCTATCCCGCTCTCTGACCTCCTCTCTGTCGCCCCCTCTCTCTGCCCCCTCTCTCACTGCCCACTCTCTCTGTCCCCCTCTCACAGTCCCCTCTCTCTCCCGCTCTCTGACCTCCTCTCTGTCACCCACTCTCTCTGCCCCCTCTCTCTCTTCCCCCCTCTCTCTGTCCCCCCCTCTCTGTCCCCTCTCTCCCCCCCGTTCTCTGACCCCCTCTCTGTTGCCCTCTTTCTGCCCCCTATCTCTCTGCCCCCCTCTCTGTCCCCCCTCTCTTTGGCGCCCCCTCTCTCTCTGTCCCCCTCTCTCTATCCACTTCTCACTCTTTCCTCTCTTTCTCCCGCACTCTGTCCCCCTCTCACTGTCCCCCTCTCTCTGTCCTCCTCTCTCTGTACCCCCTCTCTCTGTTCCTCCTCTCTCTGTTCCCCCTATCTCTGTTCAGCTCTCTCTGTCCCCCTCTCTCTGCCCCCTCTCTCTGTTCCACCTCTCTCTGCCCCTCCTCTCTGTCCCCCCCTCTCTGTCCCTCTCTCTCTGTGTACTCTCTCTCTCCCCGCTCTCTGACCCCCTCTCTGTCGACCGCGCTCTCTGTCCCCCTCTCTGTCCCCCATTTCTCTGTCCCCCTCTCTCTCCCACCTGCCTCTCTCTGTCCTCCTCTCTCTGCCCCCCTTTCTCTGACACCCTCTCTTTCCCCCACTCTGTAACCCTCTCTCTGTCCCCACTCCCTCTGACCCCCTCTATCTTACCCACTCTCTGTGCCCCACTCTCTGTCCCGCGCTCTCTGTCCCTTGCTCTCTGCGCCCCAAACTCTGTCCCACTCTCCCTGTCCCCCAGCTCTCTGTCTCACCCGCTCTCTGTCCCCTCTCTCTCTCTTTCTCGCCCTCTCTCTGTCCCCGTCTCTTTCCCCCACTCTCTCTGTCCCGCTCTCTGTCTGTCCCCCCTCTCTGTCCCCCTCTCTCTCTCTGTCCCCCTCTCTCTCTATCCAACTCTCTCTCTGCCCCCTCTCTCTATTTCCCCCCTCTCTCTGGTCCCCAGCTGTCTGCCTCCCCCGCTCTCTGTCCCCACTCTCTCTCTCTTTCCCGCCCTCTCTCTGCCCCCCCCTCTCTCTCCCCCTCTCTCTCTGTCCCGCACTCTCTCTATCACCCTCTCTCTGTCCCCCTCTCTCTCTGTCGCCCTCTCTCTGCCCACTCTCTCTCCCCCCTCTCTGCCCCCTCACTCTCTCCCACTCTGTACCCCTCTCTCTGACCCCCCCTCTCCCTGTCCACCTCCCTCTGTCCCCCTCTCTCTGTCCCCCTCTCTCTGTCCCCCTCTCTCTGTTCCCCTCTCTCTCTGTTCCCCTCTCTCTCTGTCCCCCTCTCTCTCTGTCCCTCCTATCTTTGTCCCTCCTCTCTCGGTCCCCCTCTCTCTGTCCCCCTCTCTCTCTGTCACCCTCTTTCTGTCACCCCCTCTCTCTGTCCCCCTCTCTCTGTCCCCCCTCTCTCTGTCCCCCTCTCTCTGTACCCCCTCGCTCTGTCCCCCTCTCTCTGTCCCTCCTCTCTCTGTCTTCCTCTCTCTCTGTCGCCATTTCTCTGTGTCTCCTCTCTCTGTCCCCTCTCTCTGTCCCCCTCTCTCTGTCCGCTCTCTCTGTCCCCTCTCTCTCTGTCCCCCTCTCTCTCTATCCCTCTCTCTCTCTCTGACCCCCGCTTTCTGCCCTCTCGCTCTGTTCCCCGCTCTCTCTTCCCCCATCTCTATCGCCCTCTCTCTGCCCCCCGCCCCCGTCACCATCTCTTTGGCCCCTCTCAGTCACCGTCTCTCTGGTCCCCCCGTTCACCCCTCTCTGTCGCCTCTCTGTCACAGTTTCTCTGTCCCCCCCTCTCTCTGTCCCCCTCGTCCTCCCCTCTCTCTGTCCCCCCCCTCACTGCCCCCTCTCTGTCCCTGTCTCTCTGCCCCCTCTATCTGTCCCCCTCTATCTGTCCCCCCTCTCTGTCTCCCCCTGTCTGTCCCCCTCTCTCTGTCCCCCCTCTCTGTCCCACCTTTCTCTGTTCCCCCTCTCTTTGTCCCTCCCTCTCTCTGTCCACCTCTCTCTCTGTCCCCCTCTCGCTGTTGCCTCTTTCTGCCCCGCTCTCTCTTTCACCCCTCTCTCTCTGACCTCCTCTAACTCCCCCGCTCTCTGTCACCCTCTCTCTGCTGCCCTCTCTCGCTGTCGCCCCTCTCTTCGTCCCACTCTCTCTGACCCACTCTCTCTGACCCCCCGACCCCTCTCTCTGTCCCCTCTCTCTCTGTTCCCCTCTCTCTATCCCCCTCTCTCTGTCCCCTCTCTCTCTCCCCTGCTCTTTGACCCCCCTCTGCCCCCCTCTCTCTGTCCCCCTCTCTCTCTGTACCCCTCTCTCTGCCCCTCTCTCTGTCCCCCTCTCTCTGTCCCCCCTCTCACTGTCCCCCCTCTCTCTGTCCCCCTCTCTCTGCCCCCTTCTCTCTCTGTTCCCCCCTCTCTCACTAACCCCCTCTCTCTCTGACCCCCTCTATCTCCCCCACTCTCTGTCCCCCTCTCTCTGTTGCCGTCTCTCAGTCCCCCTCTCTCTCGATCCCCTCTCTCTCTCTGTCCCCCTCTATCTGTCCCCTCTCTCTCCCACCCTCTCTGACCCCCTCTCTCCCCCGCTCTCTGACCCCCTCTCTGTTGCCCTCTCTCTGCCCCCCCGACCCCTCTCTCTGTCCCCCTCTCTCTGTTTCCCTCTCTCTGTTCCCCTCTCTCTGTTCCCATCTCTCTGTCCCCCTCACTCCTGTCCCCCTCACTCTGTCCCCCCTCACTCCCCCGCTCTTTGACCCCCTCTCTGTCGCCCTCTCTCTCTGCCCCCTCTCTCTCTGCCCCCCTCTCTCTGACCCCTCTCTCTATCCCCCCTCACTGCCCCCTCTCTCTCTCCTGCTCTCTGAACCCCCCTCTCTCTGACCCCCACTCTCTCTGTCCCCCCTCTCTCTGACCCCCCCTCTCTCTGACCCCTTCTATCCCCCCACTCTCTGTCCCCCGCTCTCTGTCGCCCTCTCTCTGACCCCCACTCTCTCTGTACCCTCTCTCTCTCTGTCCCCTCTCTCTCTGACCCCCTCTCTCTCTCTGAGCCGCCCTCTCTCTGTCCCCCCTCTCTCTCTGACCCCCTCTCTCTGTCTCCTCTCTCTCTCTGACCCCCTCTCTCTCTGACCCCCTCTATCTTCCCCGCTCTCTGTCCCCCCTCTCTGTTGCCCTCTCTCGCTGTCGCCCTCTCTCTGACCCCTCTCTCACACCCACCTCTCCCTGGACCACCTCACTGTCCCCCTCTCTCGCTGTCGCCCCTCTCTCTGTCCCACTCTCTCTGTCCACTCTCTCTGACCCCCTGACACCTCTCTCTGTCCCTTCTCTCTCTCTGTTCCCCTCTCTCTATCCCCCTCTCTCTGTCCCTTCTCTCTCTCCCCCGCTCTTTGACCCCCTCTCTGTCACCCACTCTCCCTGCCCCCTCTCTCTCTGTTCCATCTCTCTGTCCCCATCTCACTGCCCCCTCTCTCTCTGCCCCCTCTCTCTGCCCCCCTCTGTCTGAACGCCGTCCCCGTCTCTGTACCCCTCTCTCTCTGTCCCCCTCTCTCTGTTCCCCTCTCTCTGATCCCCTCTCTCTGTCCCCCTCACTCTGTCCCCCCTCACTCTGTCGCCCTCTCTCTGTCCCCTTCTCTCTGTCTCCCTCTCTCTACCCCCCTCTCTCTGTCCCCTCTCTTACTCCCCCGATCTTTGACCCCCTCTCTGTCGCCCTCTCTCTCTGCCCGCTCTCTCACTGCCCCCTCTCTCTGTCACCCTCTCACAGTCCCCTCTCTCCCGCTCTCTGACCACCTCTCTGTCACCCCCTCTCTCTGCCCCCTCTCTCTCTGCCCCCCTCTCTCTGTCCCCCTCTCTCTGTCCCCTCTCTCTCCCCCGCTCTCTGTCCCCCGTCTCTCTGTCCCCCCCTCTCTCTCTGTTCCCCTCTCTCTATCGCCTTCTCACTGTCGCCCTCTCTCTCTCCTGCACTCTGTCCCCCTCTCTCTGTCCTCCTCTCTCTGTACCCCCTCTCTCTGTCCCCCCTCTCTCTGTTCCCCCCTCTCTCTGTCCCCCTCTCTCTGGCCCCCTCTCTCTGTCCCTCCTCTCTGTCACCACCTCTCTGTCCCCTCTCCCTCTGTTCCCTCTCGCTCTGTCCCCCTCTCTTGCACCACCACTCTGGTCCCGCCCCCCTCCCCTCTCTGTCCGCTCTCTCTCTGTCCCCTCTCTCTCTGTCCCCCTCTCTCTCTATCCCTCTCTCTCTGACCCCCTCTCTCTGCCCCTCGCTTTGTTCCCCACTCTCTGTTCCCCCATCTCTATCGTCCTCTCTCTGTCCCCCCCCGTCACCGTCTCTCTGCCCCCTCTCATTCACCGTCTCTCTGTCCCCCCCCCCTGTCCACCCCTCTCTGTCGCACGCTCTCTGCTCCCTCTCTGTCACAGTTTCTCTGTCCCCCTTCTCTCTGTCCCGCTCACCCACCCCTCTCTCTGCCCCCCCCCCCTCACTGTCCCCTCTCTTTGTTGGCCTCTCTCTGCCCCGTCTCTGTCACAGTTTCTCTGTCCACCCTCTCTCTGTCCCCCCCCCCCGTCTCCCCTCTCTCTCTGTCCCCCCCTTCACTGTCCCCCCCCGTCACCGTCTCTCTGCCCCCTCTCATTCACCGTCTCTCTGTCCCCCCCCCTGTCCACCCCTCTCTGTCGCACGCTCTCTGCTCCCTCTCTGTCACAGTTTCTCTGTCCCCCTTCTGTGTACCGCTCGCCCACCCCTCTCTCTGTCCCCCCCCTCACTGTCCCCTCTCTTTGTTGGCCTCCCTCTGCCCGTCTCTGTCACAGTTTCTCTGTCCACCCTCTCTCTGTCCCCCCCCGTCTCCCCTCTCTCTCTGTCCCCCCTTCACTGTCCCCTCTCAGTCACAGTCTCTCTGCTCGCCCCCCCCCCCCGACCCTCTTCTCTCTGTCCCCCCTCACTGTCCCCTCTCTTTGTTGGCCTCTCTCTGCCCCGTCTCTGTCACCGTCTCTCTGCCCCTTCTCTCTCTGGCCCCCCTCTTTCTGCCCCCTCTCTCTGTCCCCCCTCTCTGTCCCCCCTCTCTGTCTCCCTCTCTCTGCCCCCTCTCTCTGTCACCGTCTCCCTATCCCCCCTTCTCTCTGTCCCACCTTTCTCTGTTCCCCCTCTCTTTGTCCCTCCCTCTCTCTGTCCCCCTCTCTGTCTGTCCCCCCCTCTGTCCCCCCTCTCTGTCCCCCCTCTCTGTCTCCCTCTCTCTGCCCCCTCTCTCTGTCACCGTCTATCTATCCCCCTTCTCTCTGTCCCACCTTTCTCTGTTTCCCCCTCTCTTTGTCCCTCCCTCTCTCTGTCCCCCTCTCTCTCTGTCCCCCTCTATCTCCCCGCTCTCTGTCCCCCTCTCTCTGTTGCCCTCTCTCGCTGTCGCCCCTCTCCCTGTCCCACTCTCTCTGTCCCACTCTCTCTGCCCCCCTTCTCTCTGTCCCCTCTCTCTCTGTTCCCCTCTCTCTGTCCCCCTCTCTCTGTCGCCTCTCTCTCTCCCTACTCTTTGACCCCCCTCTGTCTCCCTCTCTCTCTCTGTCCCCTCTCTCTGACCCCCTCTCTCTATCCCCATCTCACTGTCCCCTCTCTCTCTCTCCCGCTCTCTGACCCCCTCTCTGTCATCCTCTCTTTCTGCCTCCTCTCTCTGCCCCCTCTCTCTCTGCCCTCCTCTCTCTCTCTGCCCTCCTCTCTCTGACCCCCGTCCCACTCTCTCTGTGTCCGCTCTATCTCTCCGCTCTCTGACCCCCTCTCTGTCGACCGCGCTCTCTGTCCCCCTCTCTGTCGCCCGCGCTCTCTGTCCCCCTCTCTCTCTCTCTCTCTGTATCCCTCTGTCTCTCTCTCTCTGTCCCCCACTCTTTCCATCTCCCCACTCTCTGTCCCCCTCTGTCCCCTCTCTCTCCCACCCGCATCTCTCTCTCTCTCTGTCCCCCACTCTTTCCATCTCCCCACTCTCTGTCCCCCTCTGTCCCCTCTCTCTCCCACCCGCATCTCTCTATCCCTCCTCTTTGTCCCCCTCTCTCTCTGTCCCCCCTCTCTCTGTCTCCCCTTTCTCTGTCCCCCCTCTTTGTCCCCCTCTCTCTCTGTCCCCCTCTCTCTCAGTCCCGCTCTCTCTCTTCCCCCATCTCTGTCCCCCTCTCTCTCCCACCTGCCTATCTCTCTGTCCCCCTTTCTCTGTCCCCCTCTCTCTGTCCCCTCTATCTCTCCCTGTCTCTCTGCCCTCTCTCTGTCTCCCACTCTCTCCATCCCCCCACTCTCTGTACCCCTCTCTCTGTTCCCACTCTCTGACCCCCTATATCTCCCCAACTCCCTGTCACACTCTCTCTGCCCCTCTCTCTTTCCCCTCTCTCTCTGCCCCCCTCTCTCTGTCCTCCTCTCTCTGTCCCTCTCTCTCTGCCCCCTCACTCTGTCCCACACAATCTGCCCCCCTCTCTCTCTGGCCCCCTCTCTCTGTTGCCTCTTTCTGCCCCTCTCACTCTGTCCCCCCTCTCTCTGTCCCCCTCTCTCTCTATCCCCTCTCTCTCTATCCCCTCTCTCTCTGCCCCCCTCTCTCTGTCCTCCTCTCTCTGTCCCTCTCTCTCTGCCCCCTCACTCTGTCCCACACAATCTGCCCCCCTCTGTCTGCCCCCATCGCTCTCTGCCCTTCTCTCTCTATCTCCCCCACTCTCTGTTCCCTCTCTCTCTCTGCCCCTCTCTCTCTGCCCCCCTGTCTCTGGCCTCCTCTCTCTTTGGCTCCCTCTCTCTCTGGCCCCCTCTCTCTGTTGCCTCTTTCTGCCCCTCTCACTCTGTCCCCCCTCTCCCTGTCCCCCTCTCTCTCTATCCCCTCTCTCTCTATCCCCTCTCTCTCTGACCCCCCCTCTCTCTATCCCCTCTCTCTCTGTCCCCCTCTCTCTGCCCCCTCTCTCTGTCTCCTCTATCTCTCACTCTCTCGCTCTGACCCCTCTCTGTCCCCCTCTCTCTCTGTCCCCCACTGTCTCCATCCACCCACTCTCTGTCCCCCTCTCTCTGACACCCCCTCTCTGACCCCCTCTGTCTCCCTCACTCTGTACCCCTCTCTCTGTTCTCACTCTCTGACCCACTCCACCTCCCCAACTCTCTGTCAACCTCTCTCTGCCCCTCTCTCTTTCCCCCCTCTCTCTGCCCCTCTCTCTTTCCCCTCTCTCTCTGCCCCCCTCTCTCTGTCCCTCTCTCCCTGCCCCCCTCACTCTGTCCCCCTCTGTCTGCCCCTATCCCTCTCTGCCCCTCTCTCTGTCCCCCTCTCTCTGTCCCCCTCTCTCTGTCCCCCTCTCTCTCTGTCCCCCTCTCTCTCTGTCCCCCTCTCTCTGTCCCCCTCTCTCTCTGTACCCTTCTCTCTGCCCCCTCTCTCTGTCCCCCTCTCTGCCCCCTCTCTCTGTCAACCCTCTCTCTGTACCCCCTCTCTCTGTCCCCCTCTCTCTCTGTCCCCCTCTCTCTCTGTCCCCCTCTCTCTGTCCCCCTCTCTCTCTGTCCCCCTCTCTCTTTCCCCCCCTCTCTCTGTCCCCTCTCTCTGTCCCCCTCTATCTGTCAACCCTCTCTCTGTCCCCCCTCTCTCTGTCCCCCTCCCTCTCTGTCCCCCTCTCTCTCTGTCCCACCTCTCTCTGTCCCCTCTCTCTCTGTCCCCCTCTCTCTGTCCCCCTCTCTCTCTGTCCCCCTCTCTCTGCCCCCTCTCTCTGTCCCTCCTCTCTCTGTCCCCCTCTCTCTGTCCCCCTCTCTCTCTGCCCCTCCTCTCTCTGTCCCCCTCTCTCTGTCCCTCTCTCTCTGTCCCCCTCTCTCTCTCTGTCCCCCTCTCTCTCTGTCCCCCTCTCTCTCTGTCACCCTCTCTCTGTCCCCCTCTCTCTGTTCCCTCTCTCTGTCCCCCTCTCTCTGTCCCTCCTCTCTCTGCCCCCACTCTGTCACCATTTCTCTCTCCCCTCTCCCTCTGTTCCCTCTCGCTCTGTCCCCCTCTCTCTGCCCACCCCCCCCTCCCCCCACTCTGGTCCCCCCTCCCCACTCTGTCCTCTCTCTCTGTCCCCTCTCACTCTGTCACCCTCTCTCTCTAACCCTCTCTGTCTCTGACACCCTCTCTCTGCCCCCTCACTCTGTTCCACGCTCTCTGGTCCCCCATCTCTATCGCCCTCTCTCTGTCCCCTCTCTGTCACCGTTTCTCTGCCCCCTCTCAGTCACCGTCTCTCTGTTCCCCCCCTCTCTGTCGCCCGTACTCTGCCCCCTCTCTGCCACAGTTTCTCTGTAGCCCCTCTCTCTGTCCCCCTCGTCCTCCCCTCTCTGTCGCCCGCTCTCTGCCCCCTCTCTGTCTCCGTATCTCTGCTCCCTCTCTCAGTCACCGTCTCTCTGTCCCCTCCGTCACCGTCTCTCTGCCCTCTCCCAGTCACCGTCTCTCTGTTTCCCCCCCTCCCGTCCACCCCTCTCATTCGCCCGCTCTCTGTCCCCCTCGTCCTCCCCTCTCTCTGTCCCCCCTCACTGCCCCCTCTCTGTCCCCGTCTCTCTGCCCCCTCTCTCAGTTCACCCTCTCTCTGTCCCAAACCTCTGGCCCCCCCCTCTTTGTAGCCCTCTCTCTGCCCCCTCTCAGTCACCATCTCTCTGTTCCCCCCACCGTCCACCCCTCTCTGTCGCCCGCTCTCTGCCCCCTCTCTGTCACCGTCTCTCTGCCCCCTCTCAGTCACCATCTCTCTGTTCCCCCCCGTCCACTCCTCTCTGTCGCCCGCTCTCTGCCCCCTCTCTGTCACCGTCTCTCTGTCCCCACTCTCTGTCCAGCTCTCTCTGTCCCCTCTCTCTGTTCCCCTCTCTCTGTTCCCCTCTCTCTGTCCCCCTCACTCTGTCCCCCCTCACTCTGTCGCCCTCTCTCTGTCCCCTTCTCTCTGTCTCCCTCTCTCTACCCACCTCTCTCTGTCCCCTCTCTTACTCCCCCGATCTTTGACCCCCTCTCTGTCGCCCTCTCTCTCTGCCCCCTCTCTCACTGCCCCCTCTCTCTGTCCCCCTCTCACAATCCCCTCTCTCTCCCGCTCTCTGACCACCTCTCTGTCACCCCCTCTCTCTGCCCCCCCTCTCTCTGCCCCCCTCTCTCTGTCCGCCTCTCTCTCTGTCCCCCTCTCTCTCTGTCCCCCTCTCTCTGTCCCCCTCTCTCTCTGTACCCTTCTCTCTGCCCCCTCTCTCTGTCCCCCTCTCTGCCCCCTCTCTCTGTCAACCCTCTCTCTGTACCCCCTCTCTCTGTCCCCCTCTCTCTCTGTCCCCCTCTCTCTGTCCCCCTCTCTCTCTGCCCCTCCTCTCTCTGTCCCCCTCTCTCTGTCCCTCTCTCTCTGTCCCCCTCTCTCTCTCTGTCCCCCTCTCTCTCTGTCCCCCTCTCTCTCTGTCACCCTCTCTCTGTCCCCCTCTCTCTGTTCCCTCTCTCTGTCCCCCTCTCTCTGTCCCTCCTCTCTCTGCCCCCACTCTGTCACCATTTCTCTCTCCCCTCTCCCTCTGTTCCCTCTCGCTCTGTCCCCCTCTCTCTGCCCACCCCCCCTCCCCCCACTCTGATCCCCCCTCCCCACTCTGTCCTCTCTCTCTGTCCCCTCTCACTCTGTCACCCTCTCTCTCTAACCCTCTCTGTCTCTGACACCCTCTCTCTGCCCCCTCACTCTGTTCCACGCTCTCTGGTCCCCCATCTCTATCGCCCTCTCTCTGCCCCCTCTCAGTCACCGTTTCTCTGCCCCCTCTCAGTCACCGTCTCTCTGTTCCCCCCCTCTCTGTCGCCCGTACTCTGCCCCCTCTCTGCCACAGTTTCTCTGTAGCCCCTCTCTCTGTCCCCCTCGTCCTCCCCTCTCTGTCGCCCGCTCTCTGCCCCCTCTCTGTCTCCGTATCTCTGCTCCCTCTCTCAGTCACCGTCTCTCTGTCCCCTCCGTCACCGTCTCTCTGCCCTCTCCCAGTCACCGTCTCTCTGTTTCCCCCCCTCCCGTCCACCCCTCTCATTCGCCCGCTCTCTGTCCCCCTCGTCCTCCCCTCTCTCTGTCCCCCCTCACTGCCCCCTCTCTGTCCCCGTCTCTCTGCCCCCTCTCTCAGTTCACCCTCTCTCTGTCCCAAACCTCTGGCCCCCCCCCTCTTTGTAGCCCTCTCTCTGCCCCCTCTCAGTCACCATCTCTCTGTTCCCCCCACCGTCCACCCCTCTCTGTCGCCCGCTCTCTGCCCCCTCTCTGTCACCGTCTCTCTGCCCCCTCTCAGTCACCATCTCTCTGTTCCCCCCCGTCCACTCCTCTCTGTCGCCCGCTCTCTGCCCCCTCTCTGTCACCGTCTCTCTGTCCCCACTCTCTGTCCAGCTCTCTCTGTCCCCTCTCTCTGTTCCCCTCTCTCTGTTCCCCTCTCTCTGTCCCCCTCACTCTGTCCCCCCTCACTCTGTCGCCCTCTCTCTGTCCCCTTCTCTCTGTCTCCCTCTCTCTACCCACCTCTCTCTGTCCCCTCTCTTACTCCCCCGATCTTTGACCCCCTCTCTGTCGCCCTCTCTCTCTGCCCCCTCTCTCACTGCCCCCTCTCTCTGTCCCCCTCTCACAATCCCCTCTCTCTCCCGCTCTCTGACCACCTCTCTGTCACCCCCTCTCTCTGCCCCCCCTCTCTCTGCCCCCCTCTCTCTGTCCGCCTCTCTCTCTGTCCCCCTCTCTCTCTGTCCCCCTCTCTCTGCCCCCCTCTCTCTCTGTACCCTTCTCTCTGCCCCCTCTCTCTGTCCCCCTCTCTGCCCCCTCTCTCTGTCAACCCTCTCTCTGTACCCCCTCTCTCTGTCCCCCTCTCTCTCTGTCCCCCTCTCTCTCTGTCCCCCTCTCTCTGTCCCCCTCTCTCTCTGTCCCCCTCTCTCTGTCCCCCCTCTCTCTGTCCCCTCTCTCTGTCCCCCTCTGTCTGTCAACCCTCTCTCTGTCCCCCCTCTCTCTGTCCCCCTCTCTCTCTGTCCCCCTCTCTCTCTGTCCCACCTCTCTCTGTCCCCTCTCTCTCTGTCCCCCTCTCTCTGTCCCGCTCTCTCTCTGTCCCCCTCTCTCTGCCCCCCTCTCTCTGTCCCTCCTCTCTCTGTCCCCCTCTCTCTGTCCCCCTCTCTCTCTGCCCCTCCTCTCTCTGTCCCCCTCTCTCTGTCCCCCTCTCTCTGTCCCCCTCTCTCTCTCTGTCCCCCTCTCTCTCTGTCCCCCTCTCTCTCTGTCACCCTCTCTCTGTCCCCCTCTCTCTGTTCCCTCTCTCTGTCCCCCTCTCTCTGTCCCTCCTCTCTCTGCCCCCACTCTGTCACCATTTCTCTCTCCCCTCTCCCTCTGTTCCCTCTCGCTCTGTCCCCCTCTCTCTGCCCACCCCCCCTCCCCCCACTCTGGTCCCCCCTCCCCACTCTGTCCTCTCTCTCTGTCCCCTCTCACTCTGTCACCCTCTCTCTCTAACCCTCTCTGTCTCTGACACCCTCTCTCTGCCCCCTCACTCTGTTCCACGCTCTCTGGTCCCCCATCTCTATCGCCCTCTCTCTGCCCCCTCTCTGTCACCGTTTCTCTGCCCCCTCTCAGTCACCGTCTCTCTGTTCCCCCCCTCTCTGTCGCCCGTACTCTGCCCCCTCTCTGCCACAGTTTCTCTGTAGCCCCTCTCTCTGTCCCCCTCGTCCTCCCCTCTCTGTCGCCCGCTCTCTGCCCCCTCTCTGTCTCCGTATCTCTGCCCCCTCTCTCAGTCACCGTCTCTCTGTCCCCTCCGTCACCGTCTCTCTGCCCTTTCCCAGTCACCGTCTCTCTGTTTCCCCCCCTCCCGTCCACCCCTCTCTGTTTCCCCCCCTCCCGTCCACCCCTCTCATTCGCCCGCTCTCTGTCCCCCTCACCGCCCCCTCTCTGTCCCCGTCTCTCTGCCCCCTCTCTCAGTTCACCCTCTCTCTGTCCCAAACCTCTGCCCCCCCCCTCTTTGTAGCCCTCTCTCTGCCCCCTCTCAGTCACCATCTCTCTGTTCCCCCCACCGTCCACCCCTCTCTGTCGCCCGCTCTCTGCCCCCTCTCTGTCACCGTCTCTCTGCCCCCTCTCAGTCACCATCTCTCTGTTCCCCCCCGTCCACTCCTCTCTGTCGCCCGCTCTCTGCCCCCTCTCTGTCACCGTCTCTCTGTCCCCACTCTCTGTCCAGCTCTCTCTGTCCCCTCTCTCTGTTCCCCTCTCTCTGTTCCCCTCTCTCTGTCCCCCCACTCTGTCCCCCCTCACTCTGTCGCCCTCTCTCTGTCCCCTTCTCTCTGTCTCCCTCTCTCTACCCACCTCTCTCTGTCCCCTCTCTTACTCCCCCGATCTTTGACCCCCTCTCTGTCGCCCTCTCTCTCTGCCCCCTCTCTCACTGCCCCCTCTCTCTGTCCCCCTCTCACAATCCCCTCTCTCTCCCGCTCTCTGACCACCTCTCTGTCACCCCCTCTCTCTGCCCCCCCTCTCTCTGCCCCCCTCTCTCTGTCCGCCTCTCTCTGTCCCCTCTCTCTCCCCCACTCTCTGTCCCCCGTCTCTCTGTCCCTCCTCTCTCTCTGTTCCCCTCTCTCTATCGCCTTCTCACTGTCCCCTCTCTCTCTCCCGCACTCTGTCCCCCTCTCTCTGTCCTCCTCTCTCTGTACCCCCTCTCTCTGTCTCCCCTCTTTCTGTTCCCCCCTCTCTCTGTCCCCCTCTCTCTGTCCCCCTCTCTCAGTCCCTCCTCTCTGTCACCATCTCTCTGTCCCCTCTCCCTCTGTTCCCTCTCGGTCTGTCCCCCTCTCTTGCACCACCACTCTGGTCCCGCCCCCCTCCCCTCTCTGTCCGCTCTCTCTCTGTCCCCTCTCTCTCTGTCCCCCTCTCTCTCTATCCCTCTCTCTCTCTCTCTGACCCCCTCTCCGCCCCCTCGCTTTGTTCCCTACTCTCTGTTCCCCCATCTCTATCGTCCTCTCTCTGTCCCCCCCCGTCACCATCTCTCTGCTCCCTCTCATTCACCGTCTCTCTGTCCCCCCCCTGTCCACCCCTCTCTGTCGCACGCTCTATGCTCCCTCTCTGTCACAGTTTCTCTGTCCCCCTTCTCTCTGTCCCGCTCGCCCACCCCTCTCTCTGTCCCCCCCCTCACTGTCCCCTCTCTTTGTTGGCCTCTCTCTGCCCCGTCTCTGTCACATTTTCTCTGTCCACCCTCTCTCTGTCCCCCCCCCCGTCTCCCCTCTCTCTCTGTCCCCCCCTTCACTGTCCCCTCTCAGTCACAGTCTCTCTGTTCGCCCCCCCCCGACCCCCTTCTCTCTGTCCCCCCCTCACTGTCCCCTCTCTTTGTTGGCCTCTCTCTGCCCCATCTCTGTCACCGTCTCTCTGCCCCTTCTCTCTCTGGCCCCCCTCTTTCTGCCCCCTCTCTCTGTCCCCCCTCTCTGTCCCCCCTCTCTGTCTCCCTCTCTCTGCCCCCTCTCTCTGTCACCGTCTCTCTATCCCCCCTTCTCTCTGTCCCACCTTTCTCTGTTCCCCCTCTCTTTGTCCCTCCCTCTCTCTGTCCCCCTCTCTGTCTGTCCCCCCCCTCTGTCCCCCCTCTCTGTCCCCCCTCTCTGTCTCCCTCTCTCTGCCCCCTCTCTCTGTCACCGTCTATCTATCCCCCCTTCTCTCTGTCCCACCTTTCTCTGTTCACCCTCTCTTTGTCCCTCCCTCTCTCTGTCCCCCTCTCTGTCTGTCCCCCCCTCTGTCCCCCCTCTCTGTCCCCCCTCTCTGTCTCCCTCTCTCTGCCCCCTCTCTCTGTCACTGTCTCTCTATCCCCCCTTCTCTCTGTCCCACCTTTCTCTGTTCACCCTCTCTTTGTCCCTCCCTCTCTCTGTCCCCCTCTCTCTCTGTCCCCCTCTCTCTGTTGCCCTCTCTCGCTGTCGCCCCTCTCCCTGTCCCACACTCTCTGTCCCACTCTCTCTGCCCCCCTTCTCTCTGTCCCCTCTCTCTCTGTTCCCCTCTCTCTGTCGCCTCTCTCTCTCCCTACTCTTTGACCCCCCTCTGTCTCCCTCTCTCTCTCTGTCCCCTCTCTCTGACCCCCTCTCTCTATCCCCATCTCACTGTCCCCTCTCTCTCTCTCCCGCTCTCTGACCCCCTCTCTGTCATCCTCTCTTTCTGCCTCCTCTCTCTGCCCCCTCTCTCTCTGCCCTCCTCTCTCTCTCTGCCCTCCTCTCTCTGACCCCCATCCCCCTCTCTCTGTGTCCGCTCTATCTCTCCGCTCTCTGACCCCCTCTCTGTCGACCGCGCTCTCTGTCCCCCTCGCTCTCTGTCCCCCTCTCTCTCTCTCTCTGTCCCCCTCTGTCTCTCTCTCTCTCTGTCCCCCACTCTTTCCATCTCCCCACTCTCTGTCCCCCTCTGTCCCCTCTCTCTCCCACCCGCATCTCTCTCTCTCTCTGTCCCCCACTCTTTCCATCTCCCCACTCTCTGTCCCCCTCTGTCCCCTCTCTCTCCCACCCGCATCTCTCTATCCCTCCTCTTTGTCCCCCTCTCTCTCTGTCCCCCCTCTCTCTGTCTCCCCTCTCTCTGTCCCCCCTCTTTGTCCCCCTCTCTCTCTGTCCCCCTTTCTCTCAGTCCCGCACTCTCTCTTCCCCCATCTCTGTCCCCCTCTCTCTCCCACCCGCCTCTCTCTCTGTCCCCCTTTCTCTGTCCCCCTCTCTATGACCCCTCTATCTCTCCCTGTCTCTCTGCCCTCTCTCTGTCTCCCGCTCTCTCCATCCCCCCACTCTCTGTACCCCTCTCTCTGTTCCCACTCTGACCCCCTATATCTCCCCAACTCCCTGTCACACTCTCTCTGCCCCTCTCTCTTTCCCCCCTCTCTCTGCCCCCCTCTCTCTGTCCTCCTCTCTCTGTCCCTCTCTCTCTGCCCCCTCACTCTGTCCCACTCATTCTGCCCCCCTCTGTCTGCCCCCATCGCTCTCTGCCCTTCTCTGTCTATCTCCCACACTCTCTGTTCCCTCTCTCTCTCTCTGCCCCGCTCTCTCTGCCCCCCTGTCTCTGGCCTCCTCTCTCTTTGGCTCCCTCTCTCTCTGGCCCCCTCTCTCTGTTGCCTCTTTCTGCCCCTCTCTCTCAGTCCCCCCTCTCTCTGTCCCCCCTCTCTCTATCCCCTCTCTCTCTGTCCCCCTCTCTCTGCCCCCTCTCTCTATCCCCTCTCTCTGTCTCCTCTATCTCTCACTCTCTCGCTCTGACCCCTCTCTGTCCCCCTCTCTCTGACACCCCCTCTCTGACCCCCTCTGTCTCCCTCACTGTGTACCCCTCTCTCTGTTCTCACTCTCTGACCCACTCCACCTCCCTAACTCTCTGTCACCCTCTCTCTGCCCCTCTCTCTTTCCCCTCTCTCTCTGCCCCTCTCTCTTTCCCCTCTCTCTCTGCCCCCCTCTCTCTGTCCCTCTCTCCCTGCCCCCCTCACTCTGTCCCACTCTGTCTGCCCCTATCCCTCTCTGCCCCTCTCTCTCTGTCCCGCTCTCTCTGTCCCCCTCTCTCTGTCCCCCTCTCTCTCTGTCCCCCTCTCTCTCTGTCCCCCTCTCTCTGTCCCCCTCTCTCTCTCTGTACCCTTCTCTCTGCCCCCTCTCTCTGTCCCCCTCTCTCTGTCAACCCTCTCTCTGTACCCCCTCTCTCTGTCCCCCTCTCTCTCTGTCCCCCTCTCTCTCTGTCCCCCTCTCTCTGTCCCCCCTCTCTCTGTCCCCTCTCTCTGTCCCCCTCTATCTGTCAACCCTCTCTCTGTCCCCCCTCTCTCTGTCCCCCTCTCTCCCTGTCCCCCTCTCTCTCTGTCCCCCCTCTCTCTGTCCCCTCTCTCTCTGTCCCCCTCTCTCTGTCCCCCTCTCTCTCTGTCCCCCTCTCTCTGCCCCCCTCTCTCTGTCCCTCCTTCTCTCTGTCCCCCTCTCTCTGTCCCCCTCTCTCTCTGCCCCTCCTCTCTCTGTCCCCCTCTCTCTGTCCCCCTCTCTCTGTCCCCCTCTCTCTCTCTGTCCCCCTCTCTCTCTGTCCCCTTCTCTCTCTGTCACCCTCTCTCTGTCCCCCTCTCTCTGTTCCCTCTCTCTGTCCCCCTCTGTCTGTCCCTCCTCTCTCTGCCCCGACTCTGTCACCATTTCTCTCTCCCCTCTCCCTCTGTTCCCTCTCGCTCTGTCCCCCTCTCTCTGCCCACCCACCCCCACTCTGGTCCCCCCTCCCCACTCTGTCCTCTCTCTCTGTCCCCTCTCACTCTGTCACCCTCTCTCACTAACCCTCTCTGTCTCTGACACCCTCTCTCTGCCCCCTCACTCTGTTCCACGCTCTCTGGTCCCCCATCTCTATCGCCCTCTCTCTGCCCCCTCTCTGTCACCGTCTCTCTGCCCCCTCTTGGTCACCGTCACTCTGTTCCCCCCCTCTCTGTCGCCCGTACTCTGCCCCCTCTCTGCCACAGTTTCTCTGTAGCCCCTCTCTCTGTCCCCCTCGTCCTCCGCTCTCTGTCGCCCGCTCTCTGCCCCCTCTCTGTCTCCGTATCTCTGCCCCCTCTCCCAGTCACCGTCTCTCTGTCCCCCCCGTCACCGTCTCTCTGCCCTCTCCCAGTCACCGTCTCTCTGTTCCCCCCCTCCCGTCCACCCCTCTCATTCGCCCGCTCTCTGTCCCCCTCGTCCTCCCCTCTCTCTGTCCCCCCTCACTGCCCCCTCTCTGTCCCCGTCTCTCTGACCCCTCTCTCAGTTCACCCTCTCTCTGTCCCAAACCTCTTTCCCCCCCTCTCTGTAGCCCTCTCTCTGCCACCTCTCAGTCACCATCTCTCTGTTCCCCCCACCGTCCACACCTCTCTGTCGCCCGCTCTCTGCCCCCTCTCTGTCACCGTCTCTCTGCCCCCTCTCAGTCACCATCTCTCTGTTCCCCCCGTCCACTCCTCTCTGTCGCCCGCTCTCTGCCCCCTCTCTGTCACCGTCTCTCTGTCCCCACTCTCTGTCCCGCTCTCTCTGTCCCCCCTCTCTGTCTCCCTCTCTCTGTCCCCCCTCTCTGTCTCCCCCTCTCAGTCCCCTGTCCCCCCTCTCTAACCCCCTCTCTCTGTCCCCCTCCATCTGTCCCCCTCTCTCTGTCCCCCTCTCTCTGTCCCCCTCTCTCTGTCCCCCCCCCTGTCCCCCTCTCTCTGCCCACTCTCAGTCACCATCTCTTTGTTCCCCCTCCCCCGTCCACCCCTCTCTGTCCTCCCTCGGTCTGTCCCCCCTCTCTGTCTCCCTCTCTCTGCCCCCTCCCAGTCACCATCTCTCTCTGTTCACCCCCTCTGTCCCCCCCTCTCTGTTCCCCCCTCTCACTGTAGCCCCTCTCGCTGTCTCCCCGCTCTCTGTCCCCCACTCTCTCTGTTCCCCCTCTCTCTGTCCCCATCTCTCTCTGCCCCTCTCTCTCTATCTCCTCCACTCTCTGTTCCCTCTCTCTCTATCTGCCCCCCTCTCTCTGTCCCCCTCTCTCTGTCCCCCCTCGGTCTGTCCCCCTCCCTCTGTCCCGCTCTCTCTGTCTCCCTCTCTCTGCCCCCTCCCAGTCACCATCTCTCTGTTCACCCCCTCTGTCCCCCCTCTCTGTTCCCCCCTCTCACTGTAGCCCCTCTCTCTGTCCCCCCGCTCTCTGTCCCCCACTCTCTCTGTTCCCCCTCTCTCTGTCCCTATCTCTCTCTGCCCCTCTCTCTCTATCTCCTCCACTCTCTGTTCCCCCTCTCTCTATCTGCCCCCCTGTCTCTGGCCTCCTCTCTCTCTGGCCCCCTCTCTCTGTCCCCCTCTCTCTGTCCTCCTATCTGTCCCCCTCTCTCTGTCGCCTCTTTCTGCCCCCCTCTCTCTCTGTCCCCCGCTGTCTGTCGCCCTCTCTCTGACCCCCTCTCTCTCTGACCCCCTCTCTCTCCCCCACTCTCTGTCCCCCTCTCTCTGACCCCCACTCTCTCACACCCGCCTCTCCCTATACCACCTCACTGCCCCTCCTCTCTGTCACCCCTCTCTCTGTCGCCGTCTCTCTCTCACCCTCTCTCTGCCCCCCCTCTCTCTCTGCCCCCTCCCTCTCTGCCCCCTCTCTCTCTGTCGCCCTCTCTCTGTCCCCATCTCTCTGTCCCCATCTCTCTGTCCCCTCTCTCTCTGTCCCCCCTCTCTCTGACCCCTTCTCTCTCTGTCCTCCTCTCTCTCTGTCCCCCTCTCTCTGTCTCCTCTTTCTGCCCCCTTCTCTCTCTGTCCCCTCTCTCTCACTGATCCCCTCTCTCTCTGACCCCCTCTATCTCTCCCACTCTCTGTCCCCCTCTCTCTGTCGCCGTCTCTCTGCCCCCTCTCTCTCTGCACCCCTCTCTGTCCCCCTCTCTCTCTCTATCTCCCCACTCTCTCCATCCGCCCACTCTCTGCCCCCCTCTCTGTCGGCCTCTCTCTGCCCCCTCTCTCTCTGCCCCCTCTCTGTCCCCCTCTCTCTCTCTATCCCCCACTCTCTCCATCCGCCCACTCTCTGTCCCCCTCTCTCTGACCCACCCTCTCTCCCCCACACTGTACCCCTCTCTATCTCCCTCTGCCCCCTCTCTCTGTCACCGTCTCTCTATCCGCCCTTCTCTCTGTTCCACCTTTCTCTGTTCCCGCTCTCTTTGCCCCCCCCTCTCTGTTCCCCCCTCTCTCTGTCCCCCCCTCTCTCTGACCACTTCTCTCTCTGTCCTCCTCTCTCTCTGTCCCCATCTCTCTGTCCCCTCTCTCTCTGTCCCCCCCTCTCTCTGACCCCTTCTCTCTCTGTCTTCCTCTCTCTCTGTCCCCCTCTCTCTGTCTCCTCTTTCTGCCCCCTTCTCTCTCTGTCCCCCTCTCTCTCACTGACCCCCTCTCTCTCTGACCCCCTCTATCTCTCCCACTCTCTGTCCCCCTCTCTCTGTCGCCGTCTCTCTGCCCCCTCTCTCTCTGCCCCCCTCTCTGTCCCCCTCTCTCTCTCTATCCCCCCACTCTCTCCAACCGCCCACTCTCTGCCCCCCTCTCTGTCGGCCTCTCTCTGCCCCCTCTCTCTCTGCCCCCCTCTCTGTCCCCCTCTCTCTCTATCCCCCACTCTCTCCATCCGCCCACTCTCTGTCCCCCTCTCTCTGACCCACCCTCTCTCCCCCACACTGTACCCCTCTCTCTCTCCCTCTGCCCCCTCTCTCTGTCACCGTCTCTCTATCCGCCCTTCTCTCTGTTCCACCTTTCTCTGTTCCCGCTCTCTTTGTCCCCCCTCTCTCTGTCCCCCCCTCTCTCTGACCACTTCTCTCTCTGTCCTCCTCTCTCTCTGTCCCCCTCTCTCTGTCTCCTCTTTCTGCCCCGTTCTCTCTCTGTCCCCCTCTCTCTCTGACCCCCTCTCTCACTGACCCCCTCTATCTCCCCCACTCTCTGTCCCCCTCTCTCTGTCGCCGTCTCTCTGTCCCCCTCTCTCTCTGTCCCCTCTCTCTCTGTCCCCCTCTATCTGTCCCCTCTCTCTCCCAGCCTCTCTGACCCCCTCTCTCCCCCGCTCTCTGACCCCCTCTCTGTTGCCCTCTCCATGCCCCCGCTCTCTCTGCCCCCCTGACCCCTCTCTCTGTCCCCCTCTCTCTGTTTCCCTCTCTCTTTTCCCCTCACTCCTGTCCCCCTCACTCTGTCCCCTCTCTCTCCCCCACTCTTTGACCCCCTCTCTGTTGCCCTCTCTCTCTGCCCCCTCTCTCTCTGCCCCCCTCTCTCTGCCCCCTCTCTCTATCCCTCTCTCACTGCCCCCCCTCTCTCTCTCCCGCTCTCTGACCCCCTCTCTCTCACCCTTTCTCTCTGCCCCCTCTCTCTGCCCCCACTCTCTCTGCCCCCTCTCTGTCCCCTCCACTCTCTCTCCCCCTCTCTCTGACCCCCTCTCTCTCCCCCACTCTGTACCCCTCTCTCTGTCTCCCTGTCTCTGCCCCCCACTCTCTCTGTCCCCCTCTCTCTCTCTGACCCCCTCTCTCTCTGAACCCCTCTATCTCCACCGCTCCCTGTCCCCCCTCTCTCTGTTGCCCTCTCTTGCTGTCGCCCTCTCTCTGTCGCCCTCTCTCTGACCCCCTCTCTAACACCCGCCTCTCCCTGTACCACCTCACTGTCACCCTCTCTCGTTGTCGCCCCTCTCTCTGTCCCACTCTCTCTACCCCCGACCCCTCTCTGTCCCTTCTCTGTCTCTGATCCCCTCTCTTCCCCGCTCTTTGACCCCCTCTCTTGCCCTCTCTTTGCCCCCACTCTCTCTGCCCCCCCGACCCCTCTCACTGTCCCCCTCTCTCGGTTTCCCTCTCTCTGTTTCCATCTCTCTTTTCCCCTCACTCCTGTCCACCTCACTGTGTCCCCTCTCTCTCCCCGGCTCTTTGACCCCTCTCTGTCGCCCTCTCTCTCTGCCCCCCTCTCTCTCTGCCCCCTCTCTCTGTCCCCCTCTCTCTATCCCCCTTTCACTGCCCCCTCTCACTCTCCCCCGCTCTCTGACCCCCTCTCTGTCACCCTTTCTCTCTGCCCCCTCTCTCTCTGCCCCCACTGTCTCTCCCCCACTCTGTACCCCGCTCTCTGTCTCCCTCTCTCTGCCCCCCTCTCTTCACCGTCTTTCTATCCTCCTTCTCTCTGTTCCCCCTTTCTCTGTTCCCCCTCTCTCTGTCCCCCTCTCTCTGTCCCCCCCTCTCTCTGTCCCCCCTCTCTCTGTCCCCCCTCTCTCTGTCCCCCCTCTCTCTGACCCCCCTCTATCTCCCCCACTCACTGTCCCCTGCTCTCTGTCGCCCCCTCTCTGACCCCCACTCTCTCTGTCCCCTCTCTCTCTGACCCCCTCTCTCTCTGTCCCCCTCTATCTCCCTCGCTCCCTGCCCCCTCTCTCTGTTGCCCTCTCTCTCTGACCCCCTCTCTCTATCCCCCTCTCACTGCCCCCTCTCTCTCTCTCCCGTTCTCTGACCCCCTCTCTGTCACCCTTTCTCTCTGCCCCCTCTATCACTGTCCCCTCTCTCTCTGCCCCCCTCTCTGTCCCCCCCACTCTCTGTCCCCTCTCTCTGAACCCCTCCCTCTCCCCCACTCTGTACCCTTCTCTCTGTCTCCCTCTCTCTGCACCCCCTCTCTGTCACCGTCTTTCTATCCCCCTTCTCTCTGTTCCCCCTTTCTCTGTTCCCCCTCTCTCTGTCCCCCTCTCTCTGCCCCCCCTCTCTGTCCCACTCTCTCTGTCCCCCTCTCTCTGTCCCCCCTCTCTCTCTGACCCCCTCTATCTCCCCCATTCTCTGGCCCCTGCTCTCTGTCGCCCTCTCTCTGACCCCCACTCTGTCTTTCCCCTCTCTCTCTCTGACCCCCTTTCTCTCTGACCCCCACTATCTCCTCCGCTCCCTGTCCCCCCTCTCTCTGTTGCCCTTTCTCGCTGTCGCCCTCTCTCTGTCTTCCTCTCTCTGACCCCCTCTCTCACACCTGCCTCTCCCTGTACCACCTCACTGTCCCCCTCTCTCGCTGTTGCCCCTCTCTCTGTCCCACTCTCTCTGACCCACTCTCTCTGCCCCCTCGCTCTGTTCCCCCATCTCTATCGCCTCTCTGCCCCCTCTCATTCACCGTCTCTCTGTCCCCCCCCCGTCCACCCCTCTCTGTCGACCGCTCTCTGCCCCCTCTCTGTCACAGTTTCTCTGTCCCCCTTCTCTCTGTCCCGCTCGCCCACCCCTCTCTCTGTCCCCCCCTCACTGTCCCCTCTCTTTGTTGTCCTCTCTCTGCCCCCTCTCTGTCACAGTTTCTCTGTCCACCCTCTCTCTGTTCCCCCCCCCGTCCCCCCTCTCTCTCTGTCCCCCCCTTCACTGTCCCCTCTCAGTCACAGTCTCTCTGTTCGCCCCCCCCCGTCCCCCTTCTCTCTGTCCCCCCCTCACTGTCCCCTCTCTTTGTTGGCCTCTCTCTGCCCCGTCTCTGTCACCGTATCTCTGCCCCTTCTCTGTCTGCCCCGCCTCTTTCTGCCCCCTCTCTTTGTCCCTCACTCTCTCTGTCCTCCTATCTGTCTGTCCCCCTCTCTGTCCCCCCTCTCTGTCTCCCTCTCTCTGCCCCCTCTCTCTGTCACCGTCTCTCTATCCCCCCTTCTCTCTGACCCACCTTTCTCTGTTCCCCCTCTCATTGTCCCTCCCTCTCTCTGTCCCCCTCTCTATCTGTCCCCCTCTCTGTTGCCTCTTTCTGACCCCCCTCTCTCTCTGTCCCCCCTCTCTCTCTGACCCCCTCTATCTCCCCGCTCTCTGTCCCCCTCTCTCTGTTGCCCTCTCTCGCTGTCGCCCCTCTCCCTGTCCCACTCTCTCTGTCTCACTCTCTCTGCCCCCCGACCCTTCTCTCTGTCCCCTCTCTCTCTGTTCCCCTCTCTCTGTCCCCCTCTCTCTATCGCCTCTCTCTCTCCCTACTCTTTGACCCCCCTCTGTCATCCTCTCTTTCTGCCTCCTCTCTCTGCCCCCTCTCTCTCTGCCCCCCTCTCTCTCTCTGCCCTCCTCTCTCTCTACCCTCCTCTCTCTCTGACCCCCGTCCCCCTCTCCCTGTGTCCGCTCTCTCTCTCCGCTCTCTGACCCCCTCTCCGTCGCCTGCGCTCTCTGTCCCCCTCTCTGTCGCCCGCGCTCTCTGTCCCCCTCTCTCTCTCTCTCTGTCCCCCTCTCTCTCTCTCTGTCCCCCACTCTTTCCATCTCCCCACTCTCTGTCCCCCTCTGTCCCCTCTCTCTCCCACCCGCATCTCTCTATCCCTCCTCTTTGACCCCCTCTCTCTCTGTCACCCCTCTCTCTGTCCCCCCTCTCTCTGTCCCCCCTCTCTGTCCCCCTCTCTCTCCCACCCGCCTCTCTCTCTGTCCCCCTTTCTCTGTCCCCTCTATCTCTCCCTGTCTCTCTGCCCTCTCTCTGTCTCCCACTCTCTCCATCCCCCCACTCTCTGTACCTCTCTCTCTGTTCCCACTCTCTGACCCCCTATATCTCCCCAACTCCCTGTCACACTCTCTCTGCCCCTCTCTCTTTCCCCTCTCTCTCTGCCCCCCTCTCTCTGTCCTCCTCTCTCTGTCCCTCTCTCTCTTCCCCCTCACTCTGTCCCACTCATTCTGCCCCCCTCTGTCTGCCCCCATCGCTATCTGCCCCACTCTCTCTATCTCCCCCACTCTCTGTTCCCTCTCTCTCTCTGCCTCTCTCTTTCTCTGCCCCCCTGTCTCTGGCCTCCTCTCTCTTTGGCCCCCAATCTCTCTGTCCCCTCTCTCTCTCTGACCCCCTTTCTCTCTGTCCCCCTCTATCTCCCCCGCTCCCTGTCCCCCTCTCTCTGTTGCCCTCTCTCGCTGTCGCCCTCTCTCTGTCGCCCTCTCTCTGACCCCCTCTCTCACACCCGCCTCTCCCTGTACCACCTCACTGTCCCCCTCTCTCGCTGTTGCCCCTCTCTCTGTCCCACTCTCTCTGACCCACTCTCTCTGACCCCTCGCTCTGTTCCCCGTTCTCTGTTCCCCCATCTCTATCGCCCTCTCTCTGTTCATCCCCCTGTCACCGTCTCTCTGCCCCCTCTCATTCACCGTCTCTCTGTCCCCCCCCTGTCCCCCCTCCCCGTCCACCCCTCTCTGTCGCCCGCTCTCTGCCCCCTCTCTGTCACAGTTTCTCTGTCCCCCTTCTCTCTGTCCCGCTCGCCCACCCCTCTCTCTGTCCCCCCCTCACTGTCCCCTCTCTTTGTTGGCCTCTCTCTGCCCCGTCTCTGTCACCGTCTCTCTGCCCCTTCTCTCTCTGGCCCCCCTCTTTCTGCCCCCTCTCTCTGTCTCCCTCTCTCTGCCCCCTCTCTCTGTCACCGTCTCTCTATCTCCCCTTCTCTCTGTCCCACCTTTCTCTGTTCCCCCTCTCTTTGTCCCTCCCTCTCTCTGTCCCCCTCTCTGTCTGTCCCCCCCCCCTCTGTCCCCCCTCTCTGTCCCCCCTCTCTGTCTCCCTCTCTCTGCACCCTCTCTCTGTCACCGTCTATCTATCCCCCCTTCTCTCTGTCCCACCTTTCTCTGGTCCCCCTCTCTTTGTCCCTCACTCTTTCTGTCCTCCTCTCTGTCTGTCCCCCTCTCTGTCCCCCCTCTCTGTCTCCCTCTCTCTGCCCCCTCTCTCTGTCATTGTCTCTCTATCCCTCCTTCTCTCTGTCCCACCTTTCTCTGTTCCCCCTCTCTTTGTCCCTCCCTCTCTCTGTCCCCCTCTCTCTGTTGCCTCTTTCTGCCCACTCTCTCTCTGTCCCCCCTCTCTCTCTGACCCCCTCTATCTCCCCGCTCTCTGTCGCCCTCTCTCTGTTGCCCTCTCTCACTGTCACCCCTCTCCCTGTCCCACTCTCTCTGTCCCACTCTCTCTGCATCCCGACCCTTCTCTCTGTCCCCTCTCTCTCTGTTCGCCTCTCTCTGTCCCCCTCTCTCTGTCGCCTCTCTCTCTCCCTACTCTTTGACCCCCCCTTTGTCTCCCTCTCTCTCTCTGTCCCCTCTCTCTGACCCCCTCTCTCTATCCCCATCTCACTGTCCCCTCTATCTCTCCCTGTCTCTCTGCCCTCTCTCTGTCTCCCACTCTCTCCATTCCCCCACTCTCTGTACCCCTCTCTCTGTTCCCACTCTCTGACCCCCTATATCTCCCCAACTCCCTGTCACACTCTCTCTGCCCCTCTCTCTTTCCTCTCTCTCTCTGCCCCCTCTCTCTCTCACCTTCTATCTATCCCCCCTTCTCTCTCTCCCACCTTTCTCTGTTCCCTCTCTCTTTGTCCCTCCCTCTCTCTGTCCCCCTCTCTCTCTGTCCCCCTCTCTCTGTTGCCTCTTTCTGCCCCCTCTCTCTCTGTCCCCCCTCTCTATCTGACCCCCTCTATCTCCCCGCTCTCTGTCCCTCTCTCTCTGGCCCTCTCTTGCTGTCGCCCCTCTCCCTGTCCCACTCTCTCTGTCCCACTCTCTCTGCCCCCCGACCCTTCTCTCTGTCCCCTCTCTCTCTGTTCCCCTCTCTCTGTCCCCCTCTCTCTGTCGCCTCTCTCTCTCCCTACTCTTTGACCCCCCTCTGTCCCCCTCTCTCTCTCTGTCCCCTCTCTCTGACCCCCTCTCTCTATCCCCATCTCACTGTCCCCTCTCACTCTCTCCCGCTCTCTGACCCCATCTCTGTCTTCCTCTCTTTCTGCCTCCTCTCTCTGCGCCCTCTCTCTCTGCCCCCCTCTCTCTCTGCCCTCCTCTCTCTCTGCCCCGTCTCTCTCTGCCCCCCTCTCTCTCTGCCCTCCTCTCTCTCTGCCCTCCTCTCTCTGACCCCCGTCCCCCTCTCCCTGTGTCCGCTCTCTCTCCGCTCTCTGACCCCCTCTCTGTCGCCCGCGCTCTCTGTCCCCCGCTCTGTCGCCCGCGCTCTCTGTCCCCCTCTCTCACTCTCTGTCCCCCCCTCTCTCTCTCTCTCTGTCCCCCACTCTTTCCATCTCCCCACTCTCTGTCCCCCTCTGTCCCCTCTCTCTCCCACCCGCATCTCTCTATCCCTCCTCTTTGTCCCCCACTCTCTCTGTCCCTCCTCTCTCTGTCCCCCCTCTCTCTGTCCCCCTCTCTCTCTGTCCCCCTCTCTCTCTGTCCCCCTCTCTCTCAGTCCCGCTCTCTCTCTTCCCCCATCTCTGTCCCCCTCTCTCTCCCACCCGCCTCTCTCTCTGTCCCCCTTTCTCTGTCCCCCTCTCTCTGTCCCCTCTATCTCTCTCTGTCTCTCTGCCCTCTCTCTGTCTCCCACTCTCTCCATTCCCCCACTCTCTGTACCCCTCTCTCTGTTCCCACTCTCTGACCCCCTATATCTCCCCAACTCCCTGTCACACTCTCTCTGCCGCTCTCTCTTTCCCCCCTCTCTCTGCCCCCCTCTCTCTGTCCTCCTCTCTCTGTCCCTCTCTCTCTGCCCCCTCACTCTGTCCCACTCATTCTGCCCCCCTCTGTCTGCCCCCATCGCTCTCTGCCCCTCTCTATCTATCTCCCCCACTCTCTGTTCCCTCTCTCTCTCTGCCGCTCTCTCTCTGCCCCCCTGTCTCTGGCCTCCTCTCTCTTTGGCCCCCTCTCTCTCTGGCCCCCTCTCTCTGTTGCCTCTTTCTGCCCCCTCTCTCTCTGTCCCCCCTCTCTCTGTCCCCCTCTCTCTCTGTCCCCTCTCTCTCTGTCCCCCTCTCTCTGTCTCCTCTATCTCTCACTCTCTCGCTCTGAACCCTCTCTGTCCCCCTCTCTCTCTCTGTCCCCCACTCTCTCCATCCACCCACTCTCTGTCCCCCTCTCTCTGTCCCCCCCTCTCTCTGTCCCCCTCTCTGTCCCCTTCTCTCTTTGTCACGCTCTCTCTGTCCCCCTCTCTCTGTTCTCCCTCTCTCTGTCCCCCTCTCTCTCTGTCCCCCTCTCTCTCTGTCCCCGTCTCTCTCTGTCCCCCTCTCTCTGTCCCTCCTCTCTCTGCCCCCACTCTGTCACCATTTCTCTCTCCCCTCTCCCTCTGTTCCCTCTCGCTCTGTCCCCCTCACTCTGCCCCCCTCTCCACTCTGGTCCCCCCTCCCCACTCTGTCCTCTCTCTCTGTCCCCTCTCACTCTGTCACCCTCTCTCTCTAACCCTCTCTGTCTCTGACACCCTCTCTCTGCCCCCTCACTCTGTTCCCCTCTCTCTGTCCCCCCATCTCTATCGCCCTCTCTCTGTCCCCGTCTCTCTGCCGCCTCTCGGTCACCGTTCTCTGTTCGCCCCCACCCCCCGTCAACCCCTCTCTGTCGCCCGTACTCTGCCCCCTCTCTGCCACAGTTTCTCTGTAGCCCCTCTCTCTGTCCCCCTCGTCCTCCCCTCTCTCTGTCCCCTCTCACTGCCCCCTCTCTGTCACCGTCTCTCTGTTCCCCCCCCCCGTCCACCCCTCTCTGTCGCCCGCTCTCTGCCCCCTCTCTGTCTCCGTATCTCTGCCCCCTCTCTCAGTCACCGTCTCTCTGTCCCCCCCGTCACCGTCTCTCTGCCCTCTCTCAGTCACCGTCTCTCTGTTCCCCCCCCTCCCGTCCACCCCTCTCATTCGCCCGCTCTCTGCCCCCTCTCTGTCACCGTCTCTCTGCCCTCTCTCAGGCACCCTCTCTCTGTTCCCCCCCGTCCACTCCTCTCTGTCGCCCGCTCTCTGCCCCCTCTCTGTCACAGTTTCTCTGTCGCCCCTCTCTCTGTCCCCCTCGTCCTCCCCTCTCTCTTTCCCCCCTCACTGCCCCCTCTCTGTCCCCGTCTCTCTGCCCCCTCTCTCAGTCCACCCTCTTTCTGTCCCAAACCTCTGTCCCCCCCTCTCTGTAGCCCTCTCTCTGCCCCCTCTCAGTCACCATCTCTCTGTTCCCCCCACTGTCCACCCCTCTCTGTCGCCCGCTCTCTGCCCCCTCTCTGTCACCGTCTCTCTGCCCTCTCTCAGTCACCCTCTCTCTGTTCCCCCCCCGTCCACCCCTCTCTGTCGCCCGCTCTCTGCCCCCTCTCTGTCACCGTCTCCCTGCCCTCTCTCAGTCACCCTCTCTCTGTTCCCACCCCCGTCCGCCCCTCTCTGTCGCCCGCTCTTTGCCCCTCTCTGTCACTGACTCTCTGTCCCCCCTCTCTCTGTCCCCCTCGTCCTCCCCTCTCTCTGTCCCCGTCTCTCTGCCCCCTCTCTCAGTCCACCCTCTCTCTGTCCCAAACCTCTGTCCCCCCCTCTCTGTCGCCCGCTCTCTGCCCCCTCTCTGTCACCGTCTCTCTGTCCCCACTCTCTGTCCCCCTCTCTCTCTGTCCCCTGTCCCCCCTCTCTAACTCCCTCTCTCTGTCCCCCTCCCTCTGTCCCCCTCTCTCTGTTCACCCTCTCTCTCTGTCCCCCACTCTCTCTTTTCCCCCCTCTCTGTCCCCCACTGTCTCTGTTCCCCCTCTCTCTGTCCCCCACTGTCTCTGTTCCCCCTCTCTCTGTCCCCCACTGTCTCTGTCCCCCACTCTCTCTGTTCCCCCTCTCTGTCCCCATCTCTCTCTGCCCCTCTCTCTCTATCTCCTCCACTCTCTGTTCCCCCTCTCTCTATCTGCCCCCCTGTCTCTGGCCTCCTCTCTCTCTGGCCCCCTCTCTCTGTCCCCCTCTCTCTGTCCTCCTATCTGTCCCCCTCTCTCTGTCGCCTCTTTCTGCCCCCTCTCTCTCTGTCCCCCGCTGTCTGTCGCCCTCTCTCTGACCCCCTCTCTCTCTGACCCCCTCTCTCTCCCCCACTCTCTGTTCCCCCTCTCTCTATCTGCCCCCCTCCCTCTGTCCCCCTCTCTCTGTTCTCCCTCGGTCTGTCCCCCTCTCTCTGTCCCCCTCTCTCTCTCCCCCTCTCTCTGTCCCCCCTCTCTGCCCCCCCTCTCTGTTCCCCCCTCTCACTGTAGCCCCTCTCCCTGTCCCCCCGCTCTCTGTCCGCCACACTCTCTGTTCCTCCTCTCTCTGTCCCCCTCTCTCTATCCTTCCTCGGTCTGTCCCCCTCCCTCTGTCCCGCTCTCTCTGTCTCCCTCTCTCTGCCCCCTCCCAGTCGCCATCTCTCTGTTCACCCCCTCTGCCCCCCCCCTCTCTCTGTCCCCCCGCTCTCTGTCCCCCACACTCTCTGTTCCACCTCTCTCTGTCCCCCACTCTCTCTGTTCCCCCTCTCTCTGTCCCCATCTCTCTCTGCCCCTCTCTCTCTATCTCCTCCACTCTCTGTTCCCCCTCTCTCTATCTGCCCCCCTCTCTTTGGCCTCCTCTCTCTCTGGCCCCCTCTCTCTGTCCCCCTCTCTCTGTCGCCTCTTTCTGCCCCCTCTCTCTCTGTCCGCCCACTCTCTGTCGCCCTCTCTCTGACCCTCTCTCTCTCTGTCCCCCCTCTCTCCCCCGCTCTCTGTACCCCTCTCTCTGTCGCCCTCTCTCTGACCCCCACTCTCTCACACCCGCCTCTCCCTGTACCACCTCACTGCCCCTCCTCTCTGTCACCCCTCTCTCTGTCGCCGTCTCTCTCTCACCCTCTCTCTGCCCCCTCTCTCTCTGCCCCCTCCCTCTCTGCCCCCTCTCTCTCTGTCGCCCTCTCTCTGTCCCCATCTCTCTGTCCCCTCTCTCTCTGTCCCCCCCTCTCTCTGACCCCTTCTCTCTCTGTCCTCCTCTCTCTCTGTCCCCCTCTCTCTGTTTCCTCTTTCTGCCCCCTTCTCTCTCTGTCCCCCTCTCTCTCTCACTGACCCCCTCTCTCTCTGACCCCCTCTCTCTCTCCCACTCTCTGTCCCCCACTCTCTGTCGCCGTCTCTCTGCCCCCTCTCTCTCTGCCCCCCTCTCTGTCCCCCTCTCTCTCTCTATCCCCCCACTCTCTCCATCCGCCCACTCTCTGCCCCCCTCTCTGTCGGCCACTCTCTGTCCCCCTCTCTCTGACCCACCCTCTCTCCCCCACACTGTACCCCTCTCTCTCTCCCTCTGCCCCCTCTCTCTGTCACCGTCTCTCTATCCGCCCTTCTCTCTGTTCCACCTTTCTCTGACCCCCCTCTCTCTGTCCCCCCCCTCTCTCTGACCACTTCTCTCTCTGTCCTCCTCTCTCTCTGTCCCCCTCTCTCTGTCTCCTCTTTCTGCCCCCTTCTCTCTCTATCCCCCTCTCTCTCACTGACCCGCTCTCTCTCTGACCCCCTCTATCTCCCCCACTCTCTGTCCCCCTCTCTCTGCCGCCGTCTCTCTGTCCCCCTCTCTCTCTGTCCCCTATCTCTCTGTCCCCCTCTATCTGTCCCCTCTCTCTCCCACCCTCTCTGACCCCCTCTCTGTTGCCCTCTCTCTGCCCCCGCTCTCTCTGCCCACCCGACCCCTCTCTCTGTCCCACTCTCTCTGTTTCCCTCTCTCTGTTCCCCTCTCTATGATCCCCTCTCTCTGTTCCCCTCTCTCTGTCCTCTTCTCTCTTTTCCCCTCACTCCTGTCCCCCTCACTCTGTCCCCTCTCTCTCCCCCGCTCTTTAACCCCCTCTCTGTTGCCCTCTCTCTCTGCCCCCTCTCTCTCTGCCCCCCTCTCTCTTCCCCCTCTCTCTATCCCCCTCTCACTGACCCCTCTCTCTCTCCCGTTCTCTGACCCCCTCTCTGTCACCCTTTCTCTCTGCCCCCTCTCTCTCTGCCCCCACTCTCTCTGCCCCCACTCTCTCTGCCCCCCTCTCTGTCCCCTCCACTCTCTGTCCCCCTCTCTCTGACCCCCTCTCTCCCCCATTCTGTACCCCTCTCTCTGTCTCCCTCTCTCTGCCCCCCACTCTCTCTGTCCCCCTCTCTCTCTCTGACCCCCTATCTCTCTGACCCCCTCTATCTCCACCGCTCCCTGTCCCTCCTCTCTCTGTTGCCCTCTCTCGCTGTCGCCCTCTCTCTGTCGCCCTCTCTCTGACCCCCTCTCTAACACCCGCCTCTCCCTGTACCACCTCACTGTCACCCTCTCTCGTTGTCGCCCCTCTCTCTGTCCCATTCTCTCTGCCCCCGACCCCTCTCTCTGTCCCTTCTCTGTCTCTGATCCCCTCTCTTCCCCGCTCTTTGACCCCCTCTCTTGCCCTCTCTTTGCCCCCGCTCTCTCTGCCCCCCCGACCCCTCTCTCTGTCCCCCTCTCTCGGTTTCCCTCTCTCTGTTTCCCTCTCTCTGTTCCCCTCACTCCTGTCCACCTTACTAAGGCCGCTCTCTCTCCCCCGCTCTTTGACCCCCTCTCTGTCGCCCTCTCTCTCTGCCCCCCCTCTCTCTCTGCCCCCTCTCTCTGTCCCCCTCTCTCTATCCCCCTCTCACTGCCCCCTCTATCTCTCCCCCGCTCTTTGACCCCCTCTCTGTCGCCCTCTCTCTCTGCCCCCCTCTCTCTCTGCCCCCTCTCTCTGTCCCCCTCTCTCTATCCCCCTCTCACTGCCCCCTCTCTCTCTCTCCCGCTCTCTGACCCCCTCTCTGTCACCCTTTCTCTCTGCCCCCTCTCTCTCTGTCCCCACTCTCTCTCCCCCACTCTGTACCCCGCTCTCTGTCTCCCTCTCTCTGCCCCCCTCTCTGTCACCGTCTTTCTATCCCCCCTTCTCTCTGTTCCCCCTTTCTCTGTTCCCACTCTCTCTGTCCCCCTCTCTCTGTCCCCCCCTCTCTCTGTCCCCCCTCTCTCTGTCCCCCCTCTCTCTGTCCCCCCTCTCTCTCTGACCCCCTCTATCTCCCCCACTCTCTGTCCCCTGCTCTCTGTCGCCCCCTCTCTGACCCCCACTCTCTCTGTCCCCTCTCTCTCTGACACCCTCTCTCTCTGACCCCCTCTATCTCTCCCGCTCCCTGTCCCCCCTCTCTCTGTTGCCCTCTCTCTCTGACCCACTCTCTCTCTCCCCCTCTCACTGCCCCCTCTCTCTCTCCCCCGCTCTCTGACCCCCTCTCTGTTGTCCTCTCTCTGCCCCGCTCTCTCTGCCCCCGACCCCTCTCTCTGTCCCCCTCTCTCTGTTTCCCTCTCTCTGTTCCCCTCTCTCTGTCGCCCTCTCTCTCTGCCCCCTCTCTCTCTGCCCCCCTCTCTCTGTCCCCCTCTCTCTATCCCCCTCTCTCTGTCCCCGCTCTCTCTGCCCCCCCGACCCCTCTCTCTGTCCACCCTCTCTCTGTTTCCCTCTCTCTGTTCCCCTCTCTCTGTTCCCCTCTGTTCCCCTCTCTCTGTCCCCCTCTCTCTTTTCCCCTCACTCCTGTCCCCCTCACTCTGTCCCCTCTCTCTCTCCCGCTCTCTGACCCCCTCTCTGTCACCCTTTCTCTCTGCCCCCTCTCTCTCTGCCCCCACTCTCTCTTCCCCCCCTCTCTGCCCCCCACACTCTCTGTCCCCCTCTCTCTGACCCCCTCTCTCTCCCCCACTCTGTACCCCTCTCTCTGTCTCCCTCTCTCTGCCCCCCTCTCTGTCACCGTCTTTCTATCCCCCTTCTCTCTGTTCCCCCTCTCTGTGTCCCCCTCTCTCTGTCCACCTCTATCTACACCGCTCCCTGTCCCCCCTCTCTCTGTTGCCCTCTCTCGCTGTCGCCCTCTCTCTATCGCCCTCTCTCTGACCCCCCCTCTCACACCCGCCTCTCCCTGTACCACCTCACTGTCCCCCTCTCTCGTTGTCGCCCCTCTCTCTGTCCCACTCTCTCTGCCCCCGACCCCTCTCTCTGTCCTTTCTCTCTCTCTGACCCCTCTCTCTCTATCCCCCTCTATCTGTCCCCTCTATCTCCCACCCTCTCTGACCCCCTCTCTTCCCAGCTCTCTGACCCCCTCTCTGTTGCCCTCTCTTTGCCCCCGCTCTATCTGCCTCCCCGACCCCTCTCTGTCCCCCCTCTCTCGGTTTCCCTCTCTCTGTTCCCCTCTCTCTGTTCCCTTAACTCTGACCCCCTTTCTCTTTTCCCCTCACTCCTCTCCCCCTCACTCTGTCCCCTCTCTCTCCCCCGCTCTTTGACCACCTCTCTGTCGCCCTCTCTCTCTGCCCCCTCTCTCTCTGCCCCTCTCTCTGTCCCCATCTCTCTATACCCCTCTCACTGCCCCCTCTCTCTCTCTCCCGCTCTCTGACCCACTCTCTGTCACCCTTTCTCTCTGCCTCCTCTCTCTCTGCCCCCACTCTCTCTCCCCCACTCTGTACCACTTTCTCTGTCTCCCTCTCTCTGCCCCCCTCTCTGTCACCGTCTTTCTATCCCCCCTTCTCTCTGTTCCCCTTTCTCTGTTCCCCCTCTCTCTGTCCCCCTCTCTCTGTCCCCCCTCTCTCTGTCCCCCTCTCTCTGCCCCCCTCTCTCTGCCCCTCCTCTCTCTCTGACCCCCTCTATCTCCCCCACTCTCTGTCCCCTGCTCTCTGTCGCCCCCTCTCTCTCTGACCCCCTCTCTCTCTGACCCCCTGTATCTCCCCCTCTCCCTGTCCCCCCCTCTCTGTTGCCCTCTCTCTCTGTCCCCCTCTCTCTATCCCCCTCTCACTGCCCCCCTCTCTCTCTCTCCCGCTCTCTGACCCCCTCTTTGTCACCCTTTCTCTCTGCCCCCTCTCTCTCTGCCCCCACTCTCTCTGCCCCCTCTCTGTCCCCCCACTCTCTGTCCCCCTCTCTCTGAACCCCTCTCTCTCCCCCACTCTGTACCCCTCTCTCTGTCTCCCTCTCTCTGCACCCCCTCTCTGTCACCGTCTTTCTATCCCCCCTTCTCTCTGTTCCCCCTTTCTCTGTTCCCCCTCTCTCTGTCCCTCTCTCTCTGTCCCCCTCTCTCTGTCCCCCCTCTCTCTGTCCCCCTCTCTCTCTGACCCCCTCTATCTCCCCCACTCTCTGTCCCCTGCTCTCTGTCGCCCTCTCTCTGACCCCCACTCTCTCTGTCCCCTCTCTCTCTCTGACCCCCTCTCTCTCTGACCCCCTCTATCTCCACCGCTCCCTGTCCCCCCCTCTCTGTCCCCCTCTCTCTGTCCCCCCCTCTCTCTGACCCCGTCTATCTCCCCCGCTCCCTGTCCCCCCTCTCTGTTGCCCTCTCTCGCTGTCGCCCCTTTCTCTGTCGCCCTCTCCCTGTCGCCCTCTCTCTGACCCTCTCTCTCACACCCACCTCTCCCTGTACCACCTCACTGTCCCCCTCTCTCGCTTTCGTCCCTCTCTCTGTCCCACGCTCTCTGTCCCACGCTCTCTGTCCCACTCTCTCTGTCCCACTCTCTCCGACCCCCCGACCCTTCTCTCTGTCCCTTCTCTCTCTCTGTTCCCCTCTCTCTATCCCCCTCTTTCTGTCCCCTCTCTCTCTCCGCCGCTCTTTGACCCCCTCTCTGTCCCTCTCTCTCTGTCCCCCTCTCTCTGTCCCCATCTCACTGCCCCCCTCTGTCTGAACCCCGTCCCCGTCTCTGTCTCCCTCTCTCTCTGTTCCCCCTCTCTCTGTCCCCATCTCTCTCTGCCCCTCTCTCTCTATCTCCTCCACTCTCTGTTCCCCCTTACTCTCTCTGCCCCCCTGTCTCTGGCCTCCTCTCTCTCTGGCCCCCTCTCTCTGCCCCCTCTCTCTGTCCTCCTATCTGCCCCCCTCTCTCTGTCGCCTCTTTCTGCCCCCCTCTCTCTCTGTCCCCCGCTCTCTGTTCCCCTCTCTCTGTCCTCCTATCTGCCCCCCTCTCTCTGTCGCCTCTTTCTGCCCCCCTCTCTATCTGTCCCCCGCTCTCTGTCGCCCTCTCTCTGACCCCCTCTCTCTCTGACCCCCTCTCTCTCCCCCACTCTTTGTCCCCCTCTCTCTGTCGCCCTCTCTCTGACCCCCACTCTCTCACACCCGCCTCTCCCTGTACCACCTCACTGCCCCTCCTCTCTGTCACCCCTCTCTCTGTCGCCGTCTCTCTCTCCCCCTCTCTCTGCCCCTCTCTCTCTACCACCTCCCTCTCTGCCCCCTCTCTCTGTCACCCTCTCTCTGTCCCCATCTCTCTGTCCCCTCTCTCTCTGTCCCCCCCTCTCTCTGACCCCTTCTCTCTCTGTCCTCCTCTCTCTGTCTCCTCTTTCTGCCCCCTTCTCTCTCTGTCCCCCTCTCTCTCACTGACCCCCTCTCTCTCTGACCCCCTCTATCTCCCCCACTCTCTGTCCCCCTCTCTCTGTCGCCGTCTCTCTGTCCCCCTCCCTCTGCCCCCTCTCTCTCTCTGCCCCCTCTCTCTGCCCCCCAATTCTCTGCCCCCTCTCTCTCTGTCGCCCTCTCTCTGTCCCCATCTCTCTGTCCCCTCTCTCTCCACCGCTCTCTGCCCCCTCTCTCTCTCTGCCCCCCTCGCTGCCCCCTCTCTCTCTGTCCCCCTCTCTCTCTCTATCACCCACTCTCTCCATCCGCCCACTCTATCCCCCTCTCTCTCCCCCACACTGTACCCCTCTCTCTCTCTCCCTCTGCCTCCTCTCTCTGTCACCGTCTCTGTATCCCTCTTCTCTCTGTCCCACCTTTCTCTGTTCCCCCTCTCTCTGTCCCCCCTCTCTCTGTCCCCCCTCTCTCTGTCCCCCCCTCTCTCTGAACCCTTCTCTCTCTGTCCTCCTCTCTCTCTGTCCCCCCTCTCTCTGTCCCCCTCTCTCTGTCTCCTCTTTCTGCCCCCTTCTCTCTCTGTCCCCCTCTCTCTCACTAACCCCCTCTCTCTCTGACCCCCACTATCTCCCCCACTCTCTGTCCCCCTCACTCTGTCGCCGTCTCTATGTTCCCCTCTCTCTCTGTCCCCTCTCTCCCACGCTCTCTGACCCCCTCTCTCCCCCGCTCTCTGACCCCCTCTCTGTTGCCCTCTCTCTGCCCCCGCTCTCTCTGCCCCCGACCCTTCTCTCTGTTTCCCTCTCTCTGTCCCCCTCTCTCTGCCCCCCTCACTGCTGCCCCCTCACTCTGTCCCCTCTCTCTCTCCCCCGCTCTTTGACCCCCTCTCTGTCGCCCTCTCTCACTACCCCCTCTCTCTGCCCCCCTCTCTCTGTCCCCCTCTCTCTATCCCCCTCTCACTGACCCCCCTCTCTCTCCCGCTCTCTGACCCCCTCTCTGTCACCCTTTCTCTCTGCCCCCTGTCTCTCTGCCCCCACTCTCTCTGCCCCCCACTCTCTGTTCCCCTCTCTCTGACCCCCTCCCTCTCCCCCACTCTCTCTGTCCCCCTCTCTCTGTCCCCTCTCTCTCTCCCCCGCTCTCTGACCCCCTCTCTGTTGCCCTCTCTCTGCCCCCTCTCTCTCTGCCCCCGACACCTCTCTCTGTCCCCCTCTCTCTCTGTCCCCCCTCTCTCTGTCCCCCTCTCTCTATCCCCCTCTCACTGCCCCCTCTCTCTCTCTCCCGCTCTCTGACCCCCTCTCTGTCACCCTTTCTCTCTGCCCCCTCTCTCTCTGCCCCCACTCTCTCTGCCCCCCCACTCTCTGTTCCCCCCTCTCTGACCCCGTTCCTCTCCCCCACTCTCTCTGTCCCCCTCTCTCTGTCCCCTCTCTCTCTTCCCGGCTCTCTGACCCCCTCTCTGTTGCCCTCTCTCTGCCCCCTCTCTCTGCCCCCGACCCCTCTCTCTGTCACCCTCTCTCTCTGGCCCCCTCTCTCTGTCCCCCTCTCTCTCTGTCTCCCTCTCTCTGTCCCCTCTCTCTCCCCCGCTCTCTGACCTCCTCTCTGTTGCCCTCTCTCTGCCCCCACTCTCTCTGCCACCCGACCCCTCTCTCTGTCCCCCTCTCTCTCTCTGTCCCCCTCTCTCTGTCTCTCTCTCTATGCCCCATCTCTGTCACCGTCTCTCTATCCCCCGTTCTCTCTGTTCCTCCTTTCTCTGTTCCCCCTCCTCTCTGTCCCCCTCTCTGTGTTCCCCTCGCTCTCTGTCCCCCTCTCTCTGTTGCCTCTTTCTGCCCCCTCTCTCTCTGTCCCCCTCTCTCTCTGTTCCCCCCCTCTGCCCCCCTCTCTCTCTCTGCCCCTCTCTCTCTGTCCCCCACTCTCTCTGTCTCCCCCCTCTGCCCCCCTCTCTCTCTCTGCCCCTCTCTCTCTGTCCCCCTCTCTCTCTGTCCCCCTCTCTGTCTGCCCCTCTCTCTCTGACACCCTCTGTCTCTGACCCCCTCTCTCTCTGCCCCCCTCTCTCCCTGTACCCTCTCTCTGTCTCCCTCTCTCTCTGTACCCTCTATCTCTGTCCCCCTCTCTCTTTGTCCCGGTCTCTCTGTTCCACCCCTCTCTGTCGCCCTCTCTGACCCCCCAATCTCTGTCCCACTCTCTCTGACCCCCTCTCTCTCTCTGTCTCCCTCTCTCTCTGTCTCCCCTCTCTCTGTCTCCCCTCTCTCTGTCGCCCTCGCGCTCTGTCTCCCCCACTCTGCCCCCCTCTCTCTGTCACCCTCTTTCTGCCCCCTCTCTCTCTGTCCCCCTCACTCTCTGTCCCCCTCTCTCTGCCCCCCTCTGTCGTCCTCTCCCTGCTCCCTCTCTCTCTGCCCTCTCTCTCTCTGTCCCACCTCTCTCTCTGTCCCCCACTCTCTCCATCCCCCACTCTCTGTCCCCCTCTCTCTGACCCCCCTCTCTCCCTCCCCACTCTGCACCCCTCTCTCTGTCTCCCTCTATATCCCCTCTCTCTGTGCCCCTCTCTCTGTCACCCTCTCTCTGCCCCTTCACCCTCCCACCCGCCTCTCTCTTCCCCCCTCTCACTGTCCCCCTCTCTCTCTGTCCCCCTCTATCTTCCCCACACTCTGCCCCCCCTTCTCTCTCTGCCCTCCCCTCTCTCTGTCCCCCTCTCTCTCTGTCACCCTCTCTCTGTCGCCATCTCTCTGTCCCCCTCTCTCTCTGTCCCCCTCTCTCTCTGACCCCCTCTCTCCCTGACCCCCCTCTATCTCCCCCACTCTCGTTGTCCCTCTCTCTGTCGCCCTCTCTATCTCCCCCCTTTTCTGTCCCCCCTCTCGCTGTCCCCGTCTCTCTGTCCCCCCTCTCTCGGACCCCTCTCTCATTATGTCTTCCCCTATTTCTCTCTCTCCCTCCCTCACCTTAGCTTTCCCTTCCCTCTCTCTCTCCCTCTGTCTCTCCCTGCTCCTTCGCTCTCTCTCCATCTTCTCCCACTCTCGATCCCCCTCCCTCGGTGTCTCTCTCTCTCCCCACCTCCCTCCGTTTCTCTCTGACTCAATCTCTCTCCTTCCTGTCCTGCCCTTCCTCTCTCTCTGACACACTCTGTCTCCCTGGTCCTTCCCTCTCCCTCTGACCTAGAGACTGGGTGTTTGTGGTGAAGCTGTGTGTGGGGGGTGGGGGTGACATGATTGAGAGATGTGGGAAGTGGGGAAATTGGGGTAGAGACGGAATTGCGGGAGGGAGACAGAGATGGCAGGAGAGAGAGAGAGTGAGGGTGAGGGGGAGAGAGAAGAATGGAGGCAGGTGGAGAAACTCATGTTGGGGTGTGATAGAGAGAGGGAGAGTGAGGCAGAAAGAATAGTGGAGGCAGGTGGAGAAACCGGGGTTGGGGGGGGGGGGGGTCTGAGAGGGGACCAGAGAGAGTGAAAGGGAGAGGAGGTGAGAGAGAGAGACAGTGTGCAGAAAGAGAGAGAGAGGGAGAGAATTGAGGAGGAAGAGTGGGGGTGAGGAAATGGGGAGGCCAGGTTGGAGTGGGGGGGGGGACAGAGGGAGTTAAACCCAGCTCCTGAGCTCAGGGCGCGGTGCCCTCCCCTTCCCTGAGGACCAGGACTTGGGGCTGAGTCTGTCTCTCTCCAGCTCAGCTTCTCCAACACAAAGACACACACCAACATCGGTCACTCTGCTGCTCGGTACGCTTTAATCAACATTTTTATTGGTTACAAATGGAAGTGATGGATACAGTCAGTGGGATGGTGCCTTTTCTCACTGGCCCCTGAGTTGTGAGAAACATTGAAATGTTTCCCTGTAACCCCCCTGTGGGATAAGGATGGACAAACCAGCGCTACCCTCAGTCTGTTACCATAGCGACAGGCTGCTCCATCGCTGAAACACTAAACTGAAATGAGAAAATCCCGGATGGATTGATTAATGAGGGAATTTGATGGATGGATGGATTTGGGTGAAGCAATATTTCAGCACATTCTTCAGCTGCTGCCTGAACTTAGTCTGGGTCACGGCATAAATCGCGGTGTTTGTGCAGCAACTGAGGAGCTGCAGCATGAAGCCCAATTCCTGCACAAAGGGATGGAGAGACATAGGGGTATCCACAATCCACAACATCCGGTTCCATATAGAATACAGCATGAACGTTGACCATAACAGGATAAAATTGGCCGAGATCACAAACAGTAAAATGATGGATTTTTTTCAGTTTCTCATTTCAGTGTCAGACTGAGCGTCCCCATTGGTGTGAGCGCGGAGTCTCCTGCGGGCTCTGCTGGTCACTACAATGTGTCTGACGGTGAGAACATTGAGCAGCAGAATCAGGAGAAATGGGACACACGGGGTTAGAATGTGGTGGAGCAACTCGATTGTGCCCCAGACACTGGAGAATCGACCAGCGACTGTTACATCACAAAACCAGGGGCCGTTCCTCAGGTAATACTGAGCCGTGAGCATAAAATACCAGGAAATGTTCTTTAAACAGCTCAGCACAGTCACTGCTCCCAGAACCACAGCCGCCGTCTTCTCACTGCAATATTTACTTTTCAGCTTCTGGCAACAAATGGCCACAAACCGATCAAAGGTGAAAGTGACGGTGAACCAGACAGAGCAGTCAGTGGCTGCATAAAGCAGGACGGCGTGGATATTACACACCGGGACGGACGTCAGGAAATAAAACTGTTCCCAATAAACAATGGGAATGTGTCTCAGTATCAGGTCGAGGATAATGACCAGGAGATCCGCCGCTGCCATGGCCCCCAGGTAACGTCTGACACATGGAGACAATCCACAATCTTTATAAAGCAGGACGTAGATGGTCACTACGTTAACTGTGAGGAAGGGAAACAAACCCATTATCCATCAGCCTGGAGGCAAAGGGACCCGTTTGATCAGGGACCCAGTGAGATTTTCAAATGTGTCCCTGTATTCAGGGATTTATTAAAATAATCTGAGCTGGAATAACAAATGGGAAGGTCGGAATTACTGACAAAAATGTGACATAAACCACAAGAAACCCTCCCTCCCCAAACACACAGAGACACATCCATAAGGACATATGGTTTCTAGAACATTCCCACACACTCGATCACTGGAGAGCAGACACAGGTCACTCCTTCCCAGTTCCTAATACGGAGGGTGGAAACATTGCTGTCCTGAAGGATTCTCTCCCAGTTTCCTGAAGGCAAACTGAGTTTGGGAATTCCTGTATTTTGGTCTAAATTGTGGTCGATCCTGTGTCGTGGAGAAATGTAAACACCGAGAAAACGTATTCACCCCTTTAACTGCCTGAGGGGCCCTCGGAACAGTGTCTCCTTCTCCCTGGAACGCGATCTCTTCCCTCGGGATCATATCGTTTGTTCAATTCACTGACGTCCGGCCGTTCACAAACAACGTCAGGGACAGAACGTTCCGGGGAATGTCAGTTATAGAATGTCGGGGACAGAACGTTCCGGGAAATGACAGTTATAGAATGTTGGGGATGGAACGTTCCAGGGAATGGCAGTTATAGAATGTCGGGGACAGAACGTTCCGGGAAATGTCAGTTATAGAATGTCGGGGACAGAACGTTCCGGGAAATGACAGTTATAGAATGTTGGGGATGGAACGTTCCAGGGAATGGCAGTTATAGAATGTCGGGGACAGAACGTTCCGGGAAATGTCAGTTATAGAATGTCAGGGACAGAACGTTCCAGGGAATGTCAGTTATAGAATGTCGGGGACAGAACGTTCCGGGGAATGTCAGTTATAGAATGTCGGGGACAGAACGTTCCGGGGAATGTCAGTTATAGAATGTCGGGGACAGAACGTTCCGGGGAATGTCAGTTATAGAATGTCGGGGACAGAACGTTCCGGGGAATGTCAGTTATAGAATGTCAGGGACAGAACGTTCCAGGGAATGTCAGTTATAGAATGTCGGGGACAGAACGTTCCGGGGAATGTCAGTTATAGAATGTCGGGGACAGAACGTTCCGGGAAATGTCAGTTATAGAATGTTGGGGATGAAACGTTCCAGGGAATGTCAGTTATAGAATGTCGGGGACAGAACGTTCCGCGAAATGTCAGTTATGGAATGTCAGGGACAGAACGTTCCGGGGAATGTCAGTTATAGAATGTCAGGGACAGAACGTTCCAGGGAGTGTCAGTTATAGAATGTCGGGGATAGAACGTTCCGGGGAATGTCAGTTATAGAATGTTGGGGACAGAACGTTCCGGGTAACTCCTTGATCTGTCCATCACCTTTCCCCCCTACCCACCCCACCAACATGATGTTCTGTGCCTGGGCACACTGTAACATTAATGTGGTGAGAGACGGAGGGTCCAATCACAGGAATGGGAATTAAAGGCATTGCCAGATCAGCTGAAAGTGTTAGATATACCAGATTCTCAATCCACCTCACAGAACCAGCCCAGACACCATCAACCCAGAGGGGATATCTGTTCACCGTGGAACACTGTGCAGACCAGGCCAGTGTCCTGCTCAGTACAACCCAGCAATCTGTCCAGATTCATCCATTGCACTGGTCAATACAATCCAGCGATCTGTCCAGAGTGGAACCCTGCGCAGATCAGATCAGGGCATTGGTCTATGAACCCAGACCATATATCTGTCCAGGGCAGTGAGCTGTGCAGATCACAGCAGTGCGTTATCTATAAAACTCAACCAGATAGTCTGACCACCACAGCGACCTGCGCAGTGATCACCCGTGAATTAATCTATAAGCCAGGAGCAGTGACCCTCTCAGCATGTAGGACTGTGTACCCCACCCCAGTACATTGATCTGTAACCCTGGAGCAGTTACCCTCCCAACATGTAGGACTGTGTAACCCACCCCAGTACATTGATCTGTAACCCAGGAGCAGTTACCCTCCCAGCATGTAGAGCTGTGTACATCACACCAGTGAATTGATCTGTAACCCTGGAGTAGTTACGCTCCCAGCATGTAGAGCTGTGTACATCACACCAGTGCATTGCTCAGTAACACTGTGATAAATCACTGCCCAGCGTGGGGAAACTTGCAGCCCATGCTGGAAGTGACGGGATGTGCAGCTCCCACCCATTTACAGCTCCCTATCTCCATTGTGCCCTGACAAGGGGGTGCTGTGGGTGTGAACATCACTGCCACAGAGAGGTGGCGGGGAAATCAGTTTAAATATCACCACATGGGAGGGGTTGGGGTATAGACAGAGAGGGGGAGACTGAGAGACAGTGTCATGGAATGATGTGTTCCCAGATTACAGAATGCTGAAATGTAGACACTTGGATAGCATCCTGTATCATGAGACAGGCTTCCCAGGAAAGTTGGGAAAAAGTGATATTGGTGTGAGGTCAGCTGCTGTGTGGTTTTGAAATTACGTTTATGTAATGTTAATAAGTGTCTTTTTGAAACAGTATATTGCTGTAGAGTTGGAGTAGGGTAATAAGCAATTAAGAGAAATGAGGTCTCCGAGTTGTGAATAGTTGATGTAAAATGTTCAGTTTCAGGGTTAAAAAAATAAATTGGTGTTTTTATTTAAACAGTGGAATTTG